>NC_041388.1:374646456-374683247 GCF_002162155.2 Triticum dicoccoides | reverse complement strand
TACCTTGTTCAATCTCGTTACCGGCAAGTCACTTTACTCGTTCCGTAACACATCATCCCGTGATCAACTCCTTGGTCACATTGCGCATATGATGATGTCCTACCGAGTGGGCCCAGAGATACCTCTCCGTTTACACGGAGTGACAAATCCCAGTCTCGATCCGCATAAAACAATAGATACTTTCGGAGATACCTGTAGTGCACCTTTATAGTCACCCAGTTACGTTGTGACGTTTGATACACTCAAAGCACTCCTACGGTATCCAGGAGTTACACGATCTCATGGTCAAAGGAAGAGATACTTGACATAGGCAAAGCTCTAGCAAATGAACTACTCGATCTTTTGTGCTAGTCTTAGGATTGGGTCTTGTCCATCACATCATTCTCCTAATGATGTGATCCCGTTATCAACGACATCCAATGTCCATAGCCAGGAAACCATGACTATCTGTTGATCATAACGAGCTAGTCAACTAGAGGCTCACTAGGGACATATTGTGGTCTATGTATTCACACGTGTATTACGATTTCCGGATAATACAGTTATAGCATGAATAAAAGACATTTATCATGAACATTGAAATATAATAATACTTTTATTATTGCCTCTAGGGCATATTTCCAACAGTCTCCCACTTGCACTAGAGTCAATAATCTAGTTCACATCGCCATGTGATTAACACTCACAGGTCACATCGCCATGTGACTAATACCCAAGAGTTTACTAGAGTCAGTAGTCTAGTTCACATCACTATGTGATTAACACTCAATGAGTTTTATGTTTGATCATGTTGCTTGTGAGAGAGGTTTTAGTCAACGGGTCTGAACCTTTCAGATCCGTGTGTGCTTTACAAATCTCTATGTCATCTCCTAGATGCAGCTACCACGATCTATTTGGAGCTATTCCAAATAACTGTTCCACTTGGAGCTATTCTAAATCGTTGCCCCATAATACGTATCCGGTATCTCTAGTTAGAGCTATCCGGATAGGTGTTAAGCTTGCATCGACGTAACCTTTACGACGAACTCTTTTACCACCTCCATAATCGAGAAAATTCCTTAGTCCACTAGTTACTAAGGATAACTTTGACCGCTGTCTTGTGAGCCATTCTTGGATCACTCTTGTACCCCTTGACTGACTCATGGCAAGGCACACTTCAGGTGCGGTACACAGCATAGCATACTGAAGAGCCTACGTCTTAAGCATAGGGGACGACCTTCGTCCTTTCTCTCTATTCTGCCGTGGTCGAGCTTTAAGTCTTAACTTCGTACCTTACAACTCAGGCAAGAACTCCTTCTTTGACTGGTCCATCTTGAACACCTTCAAGATCATGTCAAGGTATGTGCTCATTTGAAAGTATTATTAAGCATTTTGATCTATCCTTATAGATCTTGATGCTCAATGTTCAAGTAGCTTAATCCAGGTTTTCCATTGAAAACACTTTCCAAATAACCCTATATGCTTTCCAGAAATTCTACGTCATTTCTGATCATTAATATGTCAACAACATATACTCATCAGAAATTCTATAGTGCTCCCACTCACTTCTTTGGAAATACAAGTTTCTCATAAACTTTGTATACACCCAAAATCTTTGATCATCATCAAAGCATACATTCCAACTCCGAGATGCTCACTCCAGTCCTCAAAAGGATTGCTGGAGCTTTGCATACTTATTAGCATATTTCAGGATAGACAAAACCTTCCGGTTGTATCACATACAACCTTTCCTCAAGAATCGTCGAGGAAACAATGTTTTGACATCCTATCTGCAAGATTTCATAAATAATGCAGTAATTGCTAATATAATTCCAACAGACTCTTAGCATCGCTACGAGTGAGAAAGTCTCATCGTAGTCAACTCCTTGAACTTGTCGAAAGAACATCTTAGCGACAAGTCGAGCTTTCTCAATGGTGACACTTACCATCATTGTCTGTCTTCCTTTTAAAATCCATATGTACCTAATAGCCTTACGACCATCAAGTAGTTCTTCCAAAGTCTACACTTTGTTTTCATGCATGGATCCTCTCTCGGGTTTTATGGCCTTGAGCCAGTTATCGGAATCCGGGCCCACCATCGCTTCTCCATAGCTCGTAGGTTCATTGTTGTCTAGCAACATGACCTTCAATACAGGATTACGTACCACTCTGAAGTAGTACGCATCCTTGTCATCCTACGAGGTTTGGGAGTGACTTGATCCGAAGTTTCATGATCAATATCATAAGCTTCCACTTCAATTGGTGTAGGTGCCACAGGAACAACTCCCTGTGCCCTGTCACACACTAGTTGAAGTGATGGTTCAATAACCTCATCAAGTCTCCACCATCCTCCCACTCAATTCTTTTCGAGAGAAACTTTTTCCTCGAGAAAGGACCTGATTCTAGAAACAATCCCTTATTGCTTTCGAATCTGAGACAGGAGGTATACCCAACTGTTTTGGGTGTCCTATGAAGATGTATTTTATCCGCTTTGGGTTCGAGCTTATCAATCCTGAAACTTTTTCACATAAGCGTCACAGCCCCAAACCTTTTAAAAAACGACAACTTAGGTTTCTCCAAACGGTGTCGTCTCAACGGAATTACGTGGTGCCCTATTTAAAGTGAATGTGGTTGTCTCTAATGCCTAACCCATGAACGATAGTGGTAATTCGATAAGAGACATCATGGTATGCACCATATCCAATAGGGTGCAACTATGACGTTTGGACACACCATCACACTATGGTGTTCCAGGCTGTATCAGTTGTGAAACAATTTCCACAATGTCTTAATTCTGTGCCAAACTCGTGATTCAGATATTCATCTCTATGATCATATCATAGATCTTTTATCCTCTTGTCACGACGATCTTTCAACTTCACACTGAAATTACTTGAACCTTTCAATAATTCAGACTCGTGATTCATCAAGTAAATATACTCAACATCTACTCGAATCATCTGTGAAGTAAGAACATAACGATATTCACTGCATGCCTCAGCACTCATTGGACTGCACACATCAAAATGTGTTACTTCCAACAAGTTGCTATCTTGTTCCATCTTACTGAAAACGAGGCTTTTCAGTCATCTTGCCCATGTGGTATGATTTGCATGTCCCAAGTGATTCAAAATCAAGTGAGTCCAAACGATCCATCTGCATGGAGTTTCTTCATGCGTATACACCAATAGACATGGTTCGCATGTCTCAAACTTTTCTAAAACGAGTGAGTCCAAAGATCCATCAACATGGAGCTTCTTCATGCGTTTTATGCCACTATGACTTACATGGCAGTGCCACAAGTAGGTGGTATTATCATTACTATCTTTTGGCATGAACATGTGTATCACTACGATCAAGATTTAATAAACCATTCCTTTAGGTGCAAGAGCACTTATTCCGGTTTAATACTAATCTTGATGGTAGAGGGAGCGTGCGATGTTAGATCATATCAAGCTTGGAAAAACTTCCAACACATATCGTCAGCTCACCTTTAGCTAGTCTCCGTTTCCTTCCGTAGCCTTTTGTTTCGAGTTACTAACACTTAGCAACCGAACCGGTATCTAATACCCTGGTGCTACTAGGAGTACTAGCAAAGTACACATTAACACAATGTATATCCAATATACTTCTATCGACCTTGCCAGCCTTCTTATCTACCAAGTATCTAGGGTAATTCTGCTCTAGTGGTTGTTCCCCTTATTACAGAAGCACTTAGTCTCGGGTTTGGGTTTTACCTTGGGTTTCTTCACTAGAGCAGCAGCTGATTTGCCATTTCATGAAGTATCCCTTCTTGCCCTTGCCCTTCTTGAAACTAGTGGTTTCACCAACCATCAACAATTGATGCTCCTTCTTGATTTCTACTTTCGCGGTGTCAAACATCGCGAATACCTCAAGGATCATCATATCTATCCCTGATATGTTATAGTTCATCACGAAGCTCTAACAGCTTGGTGGCAATGACTTTGGAGAACCATCACCGTCTTATCTGGAAGATCAACTCCCACTCGATCCAAATGATTGTTGTACTCAGACAATCTGAGCATAAGCTCAACAATTGAGCTTTTCTCCTTAGTTTGCAGGTTAAGAAAGTCATCGGAGGTCTTATACCTCTTGACATGGGCACGAGCCTGAAATCCCAATTTCAGCCCTCAAAACATCTCATATGTTTCGCGATGTTTCAAAAACGTCTTTGGTGCCTCAACTCTAAACCGTTTCACTGAACTATCACGTAGTTATCAAAACGTGTACAAACGACGTTTGGGGTTTAGCACACTGAGCGGTGCATTAAGGACATAAGCCTTCTATGAAGCAATGAGGACAATCCTCAGTTTACGGACCTAGTCCGCATAATTGCTACTATCAACTTTCAACTAATTTTTCTCTAGGAACATATCTAAACAGTAGAACTATAGCGTGAGCTACGACATAATTTGCAAAATCCTTTTGACTATGTTCAGGATAATTAAGTTCATCTTATGAACTCCCACTCAGATAGACATCCCTCTAGTCATCTAAGTGATTACATGATCCGAGTCAAACTAGGCCGTGTCCGATCATCACGTGAGACGGACTAGTCATCATCGGTGAACATCTTCATGTTGATCGTATCTTCTATACGACTCATGCTCGACCTTTCGGTCTCCATGTTCCGAGGCCATGTCTGCACATGCTAGGCTCGTCAAGTTAACCCTAAGTGTTTTCGCTGTGTAAAACTGTCTTACACCCGTTGTATGTGAACGTAAGAATCCATCACACCCGATCATCACGTGGTGCTTAGAAGCGACGAACTGTAGCAATGGTGCACAGTTAGGGGAGAACACTTCTTGAAATTTTGTAAGGGATCATCTTATTTACTACCGTCGTCCTAAGTAAACAAGATGCATAAACATGATAAACATCACATGCAATCAAATAGAGTAGTGACATGATATGGCCAATATCATATAGCTCCTTTGATCTTCATCTTCGGGGCTCCATGATCATCTTGTCACCGGCATGACACCATGATCTCCATCATCATGATCTCCATCATCGTGTCTTCATGAAGTTGTCACGCCAACGACTACTTCTACTTCTATGACTAACGTTTAGCAATAAAGTAAAGTAAGTTACATGGCGTTCTTTAATGACACGCAGGTCATACAAAAAAATAAAGACAACTCCTATGGCTCCTGCCGGTTGTCATACTCATCGACATGCAAGTCGTGAATCCTATTACAAGAACATGATCAATCTCATACATTACATATATCATTCATCACATCCTTTTGGCCATATCACATCACATAGCATACCCTGCAAAAACAAGTTAGACGTCCTCTAATTGTTGTTGCATGTTTTACGTGGCTGCTATGGGTTTCTAGCAAGAACGTTTCTTACCTACGCAAGACCACAACGTGATATGCCAATTGCTATTTACCCTTCATAAGGACCCTTTTCATCGAATCCGTTCCGACTAAAGTGGGAGAGACTGGCACCCGCTAGCCACCTTATGCACCAAGTGCATGTCAATCGGTGGAACCTGTCTCACGTAAGAGTACGTGTAAGGTCGGTCCGGGCCGCTTCATCCCACAATACCGTCGAAACAAGATTGGACTAGTAACGGTAAGCATATTGAACAACATCAACGCCCACAACTACTTTGTGTTCTACTCGTGCAAAGAATCTACGCAATAGACCTAGCTCATGATGCCACTGTTGGGGAACGTAGCAGAAATTCAAAATTTTCCTACGCGTCACCAAGATCTATCTATGGAGAAACCAGCTACGAGTAGAAGGAGGAGTGAATCTACATACCCTTGTAGATCGCTAAGCGGAAGCGTTCAAGTGAACGGGGTTGATGGAGTCGTACTCGTCGTGATTCAGATCACCGATGATCAAGTGCCGAACGGACGGCACCTCCGCGTTCAACACACGTACAGCCCGGTGACGTCTCCCACGCCTTGATCCAGCAA
This sequence comes from Triticum dicoccoides, assembly GCF_002162155.2. Lineage (NCBI taxonomy): Eukaryota > Viridiplantae > Streptophyta > Magnoliopsida > Poales > Poaceae > Triticum > Triticum dicoccoides. Next base: position 374,677,311 of record NC_041388.1, on the reverse strand, counting down.
GGAGAGAGGGAGAGGTTGAGGAAGACTCCATCCAGCAGCAGCACAACGGCGTGGTGGTGGTGGAGGAGCGTGGCAATCCCGCAGGGCTTCGCCAAGCACCATGGGAGAAGAGGAGGAGGGAGAGGGGCAGGGCTGCACCAACGAGAGATCAAATCACGTGTTATGGGCAGCCCCTAGGCCTCATATATATAGGGGAAGGGGAGGGCTGCGCCCCCTTTAGGGTTTCCCACCCCAAGGGGCGGCGGCCAAGCCTCCAGATGGCATCTGGTGCGGCGGCCAAGAGGGGGGGGAGGAGTCCATCCTCCCCAAGGCACCTCGGAGGTGCCTTCCCCCTTGAGGACTCTTCCCTCTAGGGTTCCCTAGGCGCATGGGCCTCTTGGGGCTGGTGCCCTTGGCCCATGTAGGCCAAGGCGCACCCCCTACAGCCCATGTGGCCCCCCGGGGCAGGTGGCCCCACCCGGTGGGCCCCCGGGACCCTTTCGGTGGTCCCGGTACAATACCGATGACCCTGAAACTTGTCCCGATGGCCGAAACAGGACTTCCTATATATAAATCTTTACCTCCGGACCATTCCGGAACTCCTCGTGATGTCCGGGATCTCATCCGGGACTCCGAACAACATTCGGTTACCACATACAAGCTTCCTTTATAACCCTAGCGTCATCGAACCTTAAGTGTGTAGACCCTACGGGTTCGGGAGACATGTAGACATGACCGAGACGTTCTCCAGTCAATAACCAACAGCGGGATCTGGATACCCATGTTGGCTCCCACATGTTCCATGATGATCTCATCGGATGAACCACGATGTCAAGGACTCAATCGATCCCGTATACAATTCCCTTTGTCTATCGGTATGTTACTTGCCCGAGATTCGATCGTCGGTATCCAATACCTTGTTCAATCTCGTTACCGGCAAGTCACTTTACTCGTTCCGTAACACATCATCCCGTGATCAACTCCTTGGTCACATTGCGCATATGATGATGTCCTACCGAGTGGGCCCAGAGATACCTCTCCGTTTACACGGAGTGACAAATCCCAGTCTCGATCCGCATAAAACAATAGATACTTTCGGAGATACCTGTAGTGCACCTTTATAGTCACCCAGTTACGTTGTGACGTTTGATACACTCAAAGCACTCCTACGGTATCCAGGAGTTACACGATCTCATGGTCAAAGGAAGAGATACTTGACATAGGCAAAGCTCTAGCAAATGAACTACTCGATCTTTTGTGCTAGTCTTAGGATTGGGTCTTGTCCATCACATCATTCTCCTAATGATGTGATCCCGTTATCAACGACATCCAATGTCCATAGCCAGGAAACCATGACTATCTGTTGATCATAACGAGCTAGTCAACTAGAGGCTCACTAGGGACATATTGTGGTCTATGTATTCACACGTGTATTACGATTTCCGGATAATACAGTTATAGCATGAATAAAAGACATTTATCATGAACATTGAAATATAATAATACTTTTATTATTGCCTCTAGGGCATATTTCCAACACCGAAGCCACCAGAGCCATGCGCCGTCGACACCACCGGAGCCACCCCCAACGCCACGGAGCCGCGCGGCCTCATCAACGCCACCGGAGCCGCCGTCGACGCCACCGGATCCTCCCTCGCCACAACTGCCTCCCTCGCCGTCACCGGAGACGCCCCTGCCTCCCTCGCCACCACTGCCTCCCTCACCACCACCGGAGCCATCCTCTGTAAGCCCCCACCCCTCCTCTCTCTCATGCATAGGTTAGCTAGTTTAATTATGTTAATTATCTAAGTTAGGGCAAAAATTTAGTTAGGGCTTTGACAGAGAAGTAGTTAGGTTAACTAGTTTAATTACCTAGGTTAGTGCAAAAATTTAGTTAGGGCTTTGACAGAGAACTAGTCAGGTTAACTAGTTTAATTAGGTTAATTATCTAGGTTATTTAGGCAAGTTTTATTTTAAAGATGATCCCTTCCTATACTTTTATTGTTGATTATATCTTTTCATTGAAGTGGTCATGTTGTTTGTGCCCAAGTGGCTTTGTTGTTAGCTGAGTGGCCTATATATGTTTTGCCAGAATGTTGATTCATTTCCGTTCTGGCAAATTTCAGGTTCTTGATTTGTCCACTTTTTAGCAAAGGTCATGCCGAAATTTTCCGTAAATTTCGGCATGACTTGTGCTACAAACTAGGACATATCGAGTGCCCGGGATTTGCCGCACCAGGAAGGAGTCAACGTTCCTACAAAACATAGGCCTTTTGTATGTCATTATTTATTTTATTAGGTCTAGAATTAATTTACTAGATTTAATCATAGGAAACATGGCTAGCAACGATGAAGGACAGGGTTATGGTGATTGCGACGACGTCTACTGGGCGGCAGACGATTTTTTTAGCCTTGCCGATGATCAACCGGTGGCATCGGGGACTGAGACCGACACGCAGACCGGTGCTGAGACTGAGACCGGCGCTGAGACTCAGACCGGCGCTGAGACTGAGACCGGTGCTGAGACTGAGACCGGCGCTGAGACTCAGACCGACATCGAGACCGGCGCTAAGACTAAGACCGGCGCTGCCTCGGGGAGCGGAGCCGGTGTAGAATAGAAAGCAGAGAGGTAACGGCTTCCTAACAAACTCAAGACTACTAGACTGGTGGTCACAGAGGTGTACGACGACAATTTTGAGCCAAAGGCGCCCGAGGAAGCGCGTCGATGCTACGGCAATCAAATAGGCTGCATCGTATGAATAACCGCCACCATCAACGATGAGAAACTACCGAAGATAGAAAATATGAGGAGCTCCCTCCTAAAGAAGTTTCACCAGATATTCTTGTTCCCGGGCCGGAATGAGAAGGATTATGAAGATCCAGATGAGGACCCGGGAATGAAGAAGATAAACAAACACGCCATGACCAAGTTTAGCAACGCGTTGGCCGCCTGGAAAAATCGAGTGAAAGCAAAGATCATCGACAAGAAGGAACCCTACTCCGAGATTGTAAAGGATAATCCGACAATCACGGAAGAGTAGTTTCAAATATTCAAGGAGGCTTGCGAGGCCGAAGCTGCCAAAAACAAAAGTCTTAGTACATGAAGGGGCTTCAAGAGAGGAACATTGGGAGCCACCACCTCGGAAGCCGTGGTTACGGCGGGAAGAGGTCCAAATGGGCCAAGGAGGACGTGGAAGCCGCGAGTCTTGGCATCCCAGACCCCTTGGCGGATTTCACCGTCCCGCAGGAGCATGACATCCTCAGGGCCCGGCACCGTTGGGACCCAGTGAACAAGGTTTACGAGACAACACCGGTCATTACAGAGTTCATGAGACTGCTGGTAATTTTAGTTTCTGATTAATTCGACTGCACATGTTAGTCATATTTGTAAATGATCCTTGTGCCTTTTGCAGAGAGAGCAGCACCGGATTGCGGCCGAAAGCGACGCGCCGTCTGAGGCATTGGCGAGGCCCAAGTGGGACACTCCATTCAACCGGGCGTTGAACATATTGAAACGACAACTGGTGGATACTCGACCGTCATATGGACGCGTGCACGGTGTCGGAGACGGTGCCACGTGGAAGAAGTACTACCGTGAGACCACAGAGGAGAGAAAGGAAAGACGGAGGTTAACTGAAGAAAACATCGACAAGAATGTTGAGATTGCAGTTGAGAAGAAATCATCTCAAACAGTCGCAACAGCGGTAGCTGCCGCAAAACAGGTTGTTGCAGATTTGTCTACTTCCTTGGTGACGGGCGTTATCACTTGGACAAGGAAAAATCCAGAAAAAAATGCAGAGGACTTTCCCCTTGCCGACTTCTTGGGGAGCAGCTCGACTAGCGTTGCACCAGCACCTGCTCCCGCACCGGCTCCCGCACCGGCTCCCACACCTGCTCTCGCACCGGCTCCCGCACCGGACGTGCTCGGTGGTGCTTCATCTTTGGCTGAGCTCGACGCCCTCACGGTATCTGTCACACCGGCCCCCTTCAATATAAATGTATAATATCCCGTTTTCGTTGCCTTTCGGGTGTCTCATGTCGCAGACTTTTCTTTGCAGGCCGATGAAACCCCGTGCACCATATTGTACACCATCGGCGACCAGAAGGTGGACATTGGAAAGGCGACGATAATGAAGCCGAAGGAACCATTGTTCCACAGCCGGCCGATCCCCCCGAACGTCTTCAAGGTTTCCGTGGCCAGTGTCAAACCGGGCCACGAGAATTTGCCTCCTCCAATACTAGCGGGGGATGACGACGAGACACCGCGACGGCTTGGTGATTGTTGCAATGGGTGGGTGCTGTTGTGGCCAAAGAGTTTGCTTCGTTTGGAGGCGGGCGGGAGCACACCCACGAGCACGCAGCCTCAGCAAGGTATGAACATCAACACCCCACCTACACAATTAGCGTCGGGTGTCGGGTTGGGTGATAGCGGACAGGGTAAGGAGGAGGCTCCATTAGTCGCTGATGACGTCGCCATGGATGAGGATGAGACGACGATGGCGCTGAACAGTATGTTTATACTGGCGCCTCCTCAGGGTTTGAGCGTCATGAGTCGGTGCCTGAATTGCCATCTCAACGTATTATGGACGACCTTACGGTAGTAAAGAAGTCTAGGAAGAGAGCGAGGAAAGGCAAAAAAGTTGATTCTATGATCCAGCCGCCTCAGCCGCCTCGGCTTCAGGACCGTATAGGTATCCCCGATGCGGATAAATGGCATATCCTCGGTCAACCAATCCTACCTGCAACAGCGCTATGGGCCAGATTCGACGATCTAAGGAGACTTCATGACGATGTGCTGCGGGTAGAGAAAGGCCTCATCGCCTCGAAAGATCTAGGATACCCACTCTACGTGGTTAACATTCCGCGGCAAATGTCGTACGTCGACAGCTTCCCCGCGGATAAGTTCTTCCTCCGATTTGATTACATACTCGACATGTTTCACGTGAAGAAGCTGGATTTTACGTTTGTCTGCCTTTATGCCTTGCACATGAACTACATCATCGGGGTTGAGCAGATATCTAATATCTGTGTCGCTGACCCGTACTACATGCACGAGGGCTTCTTGGGAGTCTGCGCAAAGCACCGTGAATACGCGAGGGATTACATCGTCACTTTCATGCTCGCCAATAAGGACAAGGAGGCGATTCTCGTGCCTTATCATCCCGTGTAAGTCATCCGCGCTACTATCCTTCCTTCGATTTCAATCATTCATTTGCACGGTGGAGGCTAATTAATTTGAGGTGTACTTATTTTGCGCAGCGGCGGGCGCGCCGTCCTCATCATCCTCTACCCCCGATTCTCCCACGCTCTTTACTTGGACTCGTCGAAGAACATTCACAAAAAGGATTACACCCACATCAAGGATGTTCTTGACAGTGCTATGTTTTACTACCAAGCAAGGGGTGGAGAGGTCAGGGACAAGAAGACAAGGGGCAGCAGGGCCGCCTTCAGCCATAAGACCGACTTCTGCTGCATCCAGCAACCGAACGATTCTCTTAATGATGGATTCTATGTCCTACACCACATGCTGGAGTACAGACGGGATCACCAGAACCTTCGCATGTCACCTAGATCCAGCGATGCCCATATTCTGCAATGGGCAAAGGACATAGGAGATATTGAGGATCATCGACTTCGAGCTGAGTTCTATAACATCCAACGCGAACTTGCCCAAATCATCATGAAGGAGGTCGTCGGAAAAACAGGGATGTTCTACAGAGAAGGACAAATGTCGCGGGAAGACGTCCGAACATGGATAGCCTCTCAGCGTCTCGACATGAAGCCTTTCACTAAGCTCAAGGACTATCTCCCTGACTTGGATGGATGGAACGACATGTTAGAGTGATTGTCGATATATGACAATGTGTTCGTTTAGTCCATACTTTCTATATGACAAAACTTTGAGTTATGCACGGTGAAACTTTATTTGTGATGTAATTAAACCGTCCTCCTCCTCGACTAGCGAAAATCACTCTAGTTAGGGCATTTTTGGTTACGATGAACTTTGTTATTTATGCTTACGATACGTTGTTTCTATTTTTTGCCAAGTCTGTCTCTTTCTGTTGCTCAACTATATATGTTGCATATCATTGATTCATGTGACGATGCAGGTGCATAGATCATAGATGGCGAAGAAGTGCTACGCCAGGAGTATATATACGACAAGTGGCCGGAGTGTCAGGCCCAGGTGTACCGGTTTCCGGTTTCCGAGCGACAGGCAGTAGTTAGTTTAGGTTCACGCTAATGCGAAAGAGGGATACGAACTCATGTACTCAAAGTGATAGCTCTTCTCACGTATATCATTGTTTAGATGGATGATGATGTATTTGCAAGTAATCGAGACTTGTATCGCTATTTTCGAGATGATGATGAGAGACCACTTTGTGTTGGATGATGATTATGATGAGACTATTTGTATGTATATGCTATGATTACATCTGTGGTCTCGCGGGCATTTGTATGTGTATCATGATGACATTTGTATGTGCTAAAGATTTTTCTATAAAGCATGTTCAAATACAAAACAAATTTGCCGAAAAAACAAAAAACTACTAAAATTAGCAGTAGCGAGTGGAGAAAAGTTAGCAGCAGCGCGGTAGTATTGTAGCGCGCACGGAAGAAGCGCGCTATAGCTATTAGCAGTAGCGAGCTTCCACTAAGCGCGCTACTGCTACACTTGTATAGCAGTAGCGCTGGTGAGCACGCGCTACTGCTATGTGTTAGCTGTAGCGCCTTATTAGTAGCGCCGGTCCGCGCGCTACTGATACACCTAAAACCCGCGCTGTTGTTGGGGAACGTAGTAATTTCAAAAAATTTCCTACGCACACGCAAGATCATGTGATGCATAGCAACGAGAGGGAAGAGTGTTGTCTACGTACCCAACGCAGACCGACTGCGGAAGCGCTGACACGACGTAAAGGAAGTAGTCGTACGTCTTCACGATCCAACCGATCAAGCACCGAAACTACGGCACCTCTGAGTTCGAGCACACGTTCAGCTCGATGACGATCCCCGGACTCCGATCCAGCAAAGTGTCGGGGAAGAGTTCCGTCAGCACGATGGCGTGGTGACGATCTTGATGAACTACAGCAGCAGGGCTTCGCCTAAACTCCGCTACAGTATTATCGAGGAATATGGTGGCTGGGGGCACCGCACACGGCTAAGGAATAGATCACGTGGATCAACTTGTGTGTTTCTAGGGTGCCTCTGCCTTAGTATATAAAGGAGCCAAGGGGGAGGGGGGCGCCGGCCAGGAGGAGGGCGCAGGAGGAGTCCTACTCCTTCCGGGAGTAGGACTCCCCTCCCAATCCTAGTTGGACTAGGATTCCCCGAGGGGGAAAGAGGGAGAGGGGGGCCGGCCACCTCTCCTAGTCCTAATAGGACTAGGGGAGGGGGGAGGCGCGCAGCCACCTTGGGCTGCCCCTTTCTCCTTTCCACTAAAGCCCATTAAGGCCCATATGGCTCCCGGGGGGTTCCGATAACCTCCCGGTACTCCGGTAAAATCCCGCTTTCACCCGGAACACTTCCGATATCCAAACATAGGCTTCCAATATATCAATCTTTATGTCTCGACCATTTTGAGACTCCTCGTCATGTCCGTGATCACATCCGGGACTCCGAACAACCTTCGGTACATCAAAATGCATAAACTCATAATATAACTGTCATCGTATCCTTAAGCGTGCGGATCCTACGGGTTCGAGAACAATGTAGACATGATCGAGACACGTCTCCGGTCAATAACCAATAGCGGGACCTGGATGCCCATATTGGCTCCTACATATTCTATGAAGATCTTTATCGGTCAGACCGCATAACAACATACGTTGTTCCCTTTGTCATCGGTATGTTACTTGCCCGAGATTCGATCGTCGGTATCCAATACCTAGCTCAATCTCGTTACCGGCAAGTCTCTTTACTCGTTCCGTAATACATCATCCCGCAACTAACTCATTAGTTGCAATGCTTGCATGGCTTAAGTGATGTGCATTACCGAGAGGGCCCAGAGATACCTCTCCGACAATCGGAGTGACAAATCCTAATCTTGAAATACGCCAACCCAACATGTACCTTTGGAGACACCTGTAGAGCCCCTTTATAATCACCCAGTTACGTTGTGACGTTTGGTAGCACACAAAGTGTTCCTCCGGCAAACGGGAGTTGCATAATCTCATAGTCATAGGAACATGTATAAGTCATGAAGAAAGCAATAGCAACATACTAAACGATCGGGTGCTAAGCTAATGGAATGGGTCATGTCAATCAGATCATTCACTTAATGATGTGATCCCGTTAATCAAATAACAACTCATTGTTCATGGTTAGGAAACATAACGATCTTTGATTAACGAGCTAGTCAAGTAGAGGCATACTAGTGACACTCTGTTTGTCTATGTATTCACACATGTATTATGTTTCCGGTTAATACATTTCTAGCATGAATAATAAACATTTATCATGATATAAGGAAATAAATAATAACTTTATTATTGCCTCTAGGGCATATTTCCTTCAGTCTCCCACTTGCACTAGAGTCAATAATCTAGATCACATCACCATGTGATTAACATCAATAGTTCACATCATCATGTGATTAACACCCATAGTTCACATCGCCATGTGACCAACACCCAAAGGGTTTACTAGATTCAGTAATCTAGTTCACATCGCTATGTGATTAACACCCAAGGAGTACTAAGGTGTGATCATGTTTTGCTTGTGAGAGAATCTTAGTCAACGGGTCTGCCACATTCAGATCCGCATGTATTTTGCAAATTTCTATGTCAACAATGCTCTGCATGGAGCTACTCTAGCTAATTGCTCCCACTTTCAATATGTATCTAGACCGAGACTTAGAGTCATCTAGATTAGTGTCAAAACTTGCATCGGCGTAACCCTTTACGACGAACCTTTTTTTTCACTTCCATAATCGAGAAACATATCCTTATTCCACTAAGGATAATTTTGACCGCTGTCCAGTGATCTACTCCTAGATCACTATCGTACTCCCTTGCCAAACTCAGTGGTAGGGCATACAATAGATCTGGTATACAGCATGGCATACTTTATAGAACCTATGACTAAGGCATAGGGAATGACTTTCATTCTCTTTCTATCTTCTGCCGTGGTCGGGCTTTGAGTCTTACTCAACTTCACACCTTGTAACACAGGCAAGAAACCTTTTCTTTGATTGTTCCATTTTGAACTACTTCAAAATCTTGTCAAGGTATGTACTCATTGAAAAAACTTATCAAGTGTCTTGATCTATCTCTATAGATCTTGATACTCAATATGTAAGCAGCTTCACCGAGGTCTTTCTTTGAAAAACTCCTTTCAAACACTCCTTCATGCTTTGCAGAATAATTCTACATTATTTCCAATCAACAATATGTCATTCACATATACTTATCAGAAATGTTGTAGTGCTCCCACTCACTTTCTTGTAAATACAGGCTTCATCGCAAGTCTGTATAAAACTATATGCTTTGATTAACTTATCAAAGCGTATATTCCAACTCCGAGATTCTTGCACCAGTCCATAGATGGATCGCTGGAGCTTGCATATTCAGTTAACACCTTTAGGATCGAAAAAACCTTCTAGTTGCATCGTATACAACTCTTCTTTAGTAAATCCATTAAGGAATGCAGTTTTGTTTATCCATTTGCCAGATTTCATAAAATGCGGCAATTGCTAACATGATTCGGACAGACTTAAGCATAGATACGAGTGAGAAAATCTCATCGTAGTCAACACCTTGAACTTGTCGAAAACCTTTTGTGACAATTCTAGCTTTGTAGATAGTAACACTACTATCAGCGTCCGTCTTCCTCTTGAAGATCCATTTATTTTCTATGGCTTGCCGATCATCGGGCAAGTCAACCAAAGTCCATACTTTGTTCTCATACATGGATCATATCTCAGATTTCATGGCTTCAAGCCATTTTGCGGAATCTGGGCTCACCATCGCTTCTTCATAGTTCGTAGGTTCATCATGATCTAGTAGCATGACTTCCAGAACAGGATTACCGTACCACTCTGGCGCGGATCTTACTCTGGTTGATCTACGAGGTTCAGTAGTATCTTGTTCTGAAGTTTCATGATCATCATCATTAGCTTCCTCACTAACTGGTGTAGGTGTCATAGAAACAGTTTTTTGTGATGTACTACTTTCCAATAAGGGAGCAGGTACAGTTACCTCGTCAAGTTCTACTTTCCTCCCACTCACTTCTTTCGAGAGAAACTCCTTCTCCAGAAAGTTTCCGAATTTAGCAACAAAAGTCTTGCCTTCGGATCTGTGATAGAAGGTGTATCCAATAGTTTCCTTTGGATATCCTATGAAGACGCACTTCTCTGATTTGAGTTTGAGCTTATCAGGATGGAACTTTTTCATATAAGCATCGCAACCCCAAACTTTAAGAAACGACAGCTTAGGTTTCTTGCCAAACCATAGTTCACATGGTGTCGTCTCAACGGATTTAGATGGTGCCCTATTTAACGTGAATGTAGCTGTCTATAATGCATAACCCCAAAACGATAGTGGTAGATCGGTAAGAGACATCATAGATTGCACTATATCCAATAAAGTACGGTTATGACGTTCGGACACACCATTATGCTGTGGTGTTCCATGTGGCATGAGTTTGTGAAACTATTCCACATTGTTTTAATTGAAGACCAAATTCGTAACTCAAATATTTGTCTCCGCGATCAGATCGTAGAAACTTTATTTTCTTGTCACGATGATTTTCCACTTCACTCTGAAATTCTTTGAACTTTTCAAATGTTTCAGACTTATGTTTCATCAAGTAGATATACCCATATCTGCTCAAATCATCTGTGAAGTTCAGAAAATAACGATACTTGCCATGAGCCTTAACACTCAACGGACCGCATACATCAGTATGTATTATTTCCAATAAGTCAGTTGCTCGCTCCGGAGAACGGAGTCTTAGTCATCTTGCCCATGAGGCATGGTTCGCAAGCATCAAGTGATTCATAATCAAGTGATTACAAAATTCCATCAGCATGGAGTTTCTTCATGCGCTTTACACCAATATGACCTAAACGGCAATGCTACAAATAAGTTGCACTATCATTATTAACTTTGCATCTTTTGGTTTCAATATTATGAATATGTGTATCACTACGATCGAGATCCAATGAACTTGTTTCATTGGGTGTATGACCATCGAAGGCTTTATTCATGTAAACAGAACAACAATTATTCTCTGACTTTAATGAATAACCGAATTGCAATAAACATGATCAAATCATATTCATGCTCAACGCAAAAACCAAATAACACTTATTTAGGTTCAACACTAATCCCGAAAGTATAGGGGAGTGTGCGATGATGATCATATCAATCTTGGAACCACTTCCAACACACATCGTCACTTCTCCCTTAACTAGTCTCTGTTTATTCTGCAACTCCCGTTTCGAGTTACTAATCTTAGCAACTGAACTAGTATCAAATACTGAGGGGTTTCTATAAACACTAGTAAAGTACACATCAATAACATGTATATCAAATATACTTATGTTCACTTTGCCATCCTTCTTATCTGCCAATCACTTGGGGTAGTTCCGCTTCCAGTGACCAGTCCCTTTGTAGTAGAAACACTTAGTCTCAGGCTTAGGACCAGACTTGGGCTTCTTCACTTGAGCAGCAACTTGCTTGTCGTTCTTCTTGAAGTTCCCCTTCTTCCCTTTGCCCTTTTATTGAAACTAGTGGTCTTGTCTACCATCAACACTTGATGCTCTTTCTTGATTTCTACCTTCGTCGATTTCAACATCACAAAGAGCTTGGGAATCACTTTAGTCATCCCTTGCATATTATAGTTCATCACGAAGTTCTACTAACTTGATGATGGTGACTAGAGAATTCTGTCAATCACTATTTTATCTGGAAGATTAACTCCCACTTGATTCAAGCGATTGTAGTACCCAGACAATCTAAGCACATGCTCACTAGTTGAGCGATTCTCCTCCATCTTTTAGCTATAGAACTTGTTGGAGACTTCATATCTCTCAACTCGGGTATTTGCTTGAAATATTAACTTCAATTCCTGGAACATCTCATATGGTCCATGACGTTCAAAACGTCTTTGAAGTCCCGATTCTAAGCCGTTAAGCATGGTGCACTAAACTATCAAGTAGTCATCATATTGAGCTAGCCAAACGTTCATAATGTCTGCATCTGCTCCTGCAATAGGTCTGTCACTTAGCGGTGCATCAAGGACATAAGTCTTCTGTGCAGCAATGAGGATAAACCTCAGATCACGGATCCAATCCGCATCATTGCTACTAACATCATTCAACACAATTTTTCTCTAGGAACATATCAAAATAAACATATGAAAGCAACAACGCAAGCTATTGATCTACAACATAATTTGCAAAGTACTACCAGGACTAAGTTCATGATAAATTTAAGTTCAATTAATCATATTACTTAAGAACTCCCACTTAGATAGACATCCCTCTAATCTTCTAAGTGATTACGTGATCCATATCAACTAAACCATAACCGATCATCACGTGAGATGGAGTAGTTTTCAATGGTGAACATCACTATGTTGATCATATCTACTATATGATTCACGCTCGACCTTTCGGTCTCCGTGTTCCGAGGCCATATCTGCATATGCTAGGCTCGTCAAGTTTAACCTGAGTATTCCGCGTGTGCAAAACTGGCTTGCACCCGTTGTAGATGGACGTAGAGCTTATCACACCCGATCATCACGTGGTGTCTGGGCACGACGAACTTTGGCAACGGTGCATACTCAGGGAGAACACTTCTTGATAATTAGTGAGAGATCATCTTAAAATGCTACCGTCAAACTAAGCAAAATAAGATGTATAAAAGATAAACATCATATGCAATCAAAATATGTGACATGATATGGCCATCATCATCTTGCGCCTTTGATCTCCATCTCCAAAGTACTGTCATGATCTCTATCGTCACCGGCATGACACCATGATCTCCATCATCTTGATCTATATCAATGTGTCGTCACACGGTCGTCTCGCCAACTATTGCTCTTGCAACTATTGCTATCGCATAGCGATAAAGTAAATCAATTATTTGGCGCTTGCATCTTATGCAATATAGAGTCAAACATAAGGCTTTTGCCAGTTGCCGATAACTTTAACAAAACATGATCATCTCATACAACAACTTATATCTCATCATGTTTTGACCATATCACATCACAACATGCCCTGCAAAAACAAGTTAGACGTCCTCTACTATGTTGTTGCAAGTTTTACGTGGCTGCTACGGGCTTAAGTAAGAACCAATCTCACCTACGCATCAAAACCACAACGATAGTTTGTCAAATAGACTCCGTTTTAACCTTCGCAAGGACCGGGCGTAGCCACACTTGGTTCAACTAAAGTTGGAGAGACAGTCGCCCGCAAGCCACCTATGTGCAAAGCACGTCGGGGAAACCGGTCTCGCGTAAGCGTACGCGTAATGTTGGTCCGGGTCGTCTCGTCCAACAATGCCGCCGAACCAAAGTATGACATGCTGGTAGGCAGTATGACTTATATCGTCCACAACTCACTTGTGTTCTACTCGTGCATATAACATCAACATAATAACCTAGGCTCGGATGCCACTGTTGGGGAACGTAGTAATTTCAAAAAATTTCCTACGCACACGCAAGATCATGTGATGCATAGCAACGAGAGGGAAGAGTGTTGTCTACGTACCCAACGCAGATCGACTGCGGAAGCGCTGACACGACGTAGAGGAAGTAGCCGTACGTCTTCACGATCCAACCGATCAAGCACCGAAACTACGGCACCTCCGAGTTCGAGCACACGTTCAGCTCGATGACGATCCCCGGACTCCGATCCAGCAAAGTGTCGGGGAAGAGTTCCGTCAGCACGACGGCGTGGTGACGATCTTGATGAACTACAGCAGCAGGGCTTTGCCTAAACTCCGCTACAGTATTATCGAGGAATATGGTGGCTGGGGGCACCGCACACGGCTAAGGAATAGATCACGTGGATCAACTTGTGTGTTTCTGGGGTGCCTCTGCCTCAGTATATAAAGGAGCCAAGGGGGAGGGGGGCGCCGGCCAGGAGGAGGGCGCAGGAGGAGTCCTACTCCTTCCGGGAGTAGGACTCCCCTCCCAATCCTAGTTGGACTAGGATTCCCCGAGGGGGAAAGAGGGAGAGGGGGGGCGGCCACCTCTCCTAGTCCTAATAGGACTAGGGGAGGGGGAGGCGCGCAGCCACCTTGGGCTGCCCCTTTCTCCTTTCCACTAAAGCCCATTAAGGCCCATATGGCTCCCGGGGGGTTCCGGTAACCTCCCGGTACTCCGGTAAAATCCCGATTTCACCCGGAACACTTCCGGTATCCAAACATAGGCTTCCAATATATCAATCTTTATGTCTCGACCATTTTGAGACTCCTCGTCATGTCCGTGATCACATCCGGGACTCCGAACAACCTTCGGTACATCAAAATGCATAAACTCATAATATAACTGTCATCGTATCCTTAAGCGTGCGGACCCTACGGGTTCGAGAACAATGTAGACATGACCGAGACACGTCTCCGGTCAATAACCAATAGCGAGACCTGGATGCCCATATTGGCTCCTACATATTCTACGAAGATCTTTATCGGTCAGACCGCATAACAACATACGTTGTTCCCTTTGTCATCGGTATGTTACTTGCCCGAGATTCGATCGTCGGTATCCAATACCTAGCTCAATCTCGTTACCGGCAAGTCTCTTTACTCGTTCCGTAATACATCATCCCGCAACTAACTCATTAGTTGCAATGCTTGCAAGGCTTAAGTGATGTGCATTACCGAGAGGGCCCAGAGATACCTCTCCGACAATCGGAGTGACAAATCCTAATCTTGAAATACGCCAACCCAACATGTACCTTTGGAGACACCTGTAGAGCCCCTTTATAATCACCCAGTTACGTTGTGACGTTTGGTAGCACACAAAGTGTTCCTCCGGCAAACGGGAGTTGCATAATCTCATAGTCATAGGAACATGTATAAGTCATGAAGAAAGCAATAGCAACATACTAAGCGATCGGGTGCTAAGCTAATGGAATGGGTCATGTCAATCAGATCATTCACTTAATGATGTGATCCCGTTAATCAAATAACAACTCATTGTTCATGGTTAGGAAACATAACGATCTTTGATTAACGAGCTAGTCAAGTAGAGGCATACTAGTGACACTCTGTTTGTCTATGTATTCACACATGTATTATGTTTCCGGTTAATACATTTCTAGCATGAATAATAAACATTTATCATGATATAAGGAAATAAATAATAACTTTATTATTGCCTCTAGGGCATATTTCCTTCAGCTGCTGCTAGCCTTTTCCCTAGTAGTGGGATAGGGGGTATTGATTTTTCAACCGTAGGTAAGTCCATCAAGATCTCACGAAGCCACTCCGCTTCAACAGTGGCAGTGTCTAATGATGCGAGTTCTGCTTCCATAGTTGATCTCTCGTTAAGATGGTCTGCTTGCAAGACTTCCAAGAAACAGCGCCATCACCAAGTGTAAAAACATAACCACTTGTGGCATTAATCTCATCAGCATCAGATATCCAGTTTCAGTCACTATAACCCTTCAGTACCCTTGGATACCCGGTGTAGTGAATCCCATAGCTCGCGGTGCCTTTCAAATAGCGCATAACTCTCTCAAGCGCATGCCAATGATCATCTCCCGGTTTTGACACAAACCGACTCAGCTTGCTAACAGCAAACGAGATGTCAGGCCTCGTGGCACTCGCCAAATACATAAGCGAGCCAATAATATGAGAATACCTCAGTTGATCTCTAGCAATCCGTCGATTCTTTCGAAGCAACACACTAGCATCATATGGAGTTGGAGAAGGTGTGTAGTCGCTATACCCAAAACGACTCAAGACCTTTTCCACATAGTGAGACTGAAGCAGTGTGATCCCACCATTCTCATCTCTCAACAGCTTGATGTTTAAGATAACATCAGCTACTCCTAGATCCTTCATCTCGAAACAGCGAGATAAGAAATCCTTAACCTCCTTGATTAAATCAAGTTTGGTTCCAAAGATCAATATGTCGTCGACATACAGATAAAGAATAACTCCTTCGCCCCCACCATAGCGATAGTACACACACTTGTCACCATCGTTTACTACAAAGCCGACAGCAGTTAATGTTCTTTCGAACTTCTCATGCCACTCTTTTAGGAGCTTGTTTAAGGCCATATAAAGACTTTAATAACTTGCACACCTTTCCTTCCTGACCAGATACTACAAAACCATCTGGCTGATCCATATAAATTTTCTCCTTCAACTCTCCATTGAGGAAAGCTGTCTTAACATCTATTTGATGAACGAGAAGACTATGTGAGGCAGCCAGTGATAGTAGCACCCGAATTGTGGTTAGTCTAGCCACGGGTGAGTAAGTATCAAAGAAGTCTTCACCTTCTTTCTGGGTATAACTCTTGGCCACAAGCCGTGCCTTGTACTTTTTAATCGTACCATCAGGTCTAAGCTTCTTCTTGAACACCCACTTACATCCTATAGGTTTGCACCCATAAGGACGGTCAGTGATCTCCCAGGTACCGTTACCTAAGATGGAATCCATCTCGCTATGTACAACTTCCTTCCAGTAGTCAGCATCAGGAGATGCATAGGCTTCTGAAATAGTCCTGGGTGTGTCATCCACGAGGTACACAATGAAATCATCACCAAAGGACTTTGCAGTCCTCTGTCTCTTACTCATCACAAGAGTTCCATTGTCACCCTCAACACTCAACGTGTTCCATTGCAATGGTGGGTTCAGGAATTATAGTGAATTCCTCACTAGATGGAGTAGGTATCTCCTGATTTGATGAACTCGACATATCCTTCATAGGAAATATGTCCTCAAAGAAAGTTGCATCATTCGACTCCATAATTGTATCAACATGCATGTCGGATACCTCAGATTTTATTATCAAAAATCTATAGCCGATGCTATGAAAAGCATAGCCCAGAAGAACACAATCCACGGTTTTTGGTCCAAGCCTGCGCTTCTTGGGAATTGGTATATTGACTTTCGCCAAACAAAACCAAGTACGTAGTGCAAATATCTGACAAAGACAAGTGGAACAAGCCTCTGCTCTCATAGTCTTTTCCAACAAATTGTCCATACTTAGAAATTACAACTTTATTGGATTCGAAAACCAACTTAAAACCATCTCGACATAAACGGGAACCGCTAACGAGATTTTTATTGATGGACGACACATGATGAACGTTCTTCAGACGCACGGTCTTCCCCAAAGTAAACTTCAGATCGACCGTACCAACACCTCGAACGATGGCATGTGACCCATTCCCCATCAGCACGGGAGAAGTCCCAGTGGCCTGGTAAGAAGAAAACATGGAGGCGTCAGCACAAACATGTATATTGGCACCGGTGTCAATTAACCAATCAGGGGTTTGGAATACTGAAAGGATGGTAGGAAAAATACCGTACCCTGATTCCTTCATATCAGTATCACCGATGACAACATTAGCGGACTTGCCGCTTTTCTCATGTTCGCGCTCCTCAAAGCGGTTAGGACACTTCGGAGCCCAGTGATTAGGATCACCACAGACATGGCAAAGTCCCTTCCCCTTCTTATGAGAATTCTTCTTGAAGTTGGTAGAATGTGATGGCTTGTTCTTTGTATCAAACTTGCCTTTGCCCTGAGTTTTGTTCTTATTCTTGTTGGGCTGGGAGTTCTTCTTCTGTACCATGTGGGTACTAGAAGCTCCCTCAGCAACTCGAGCACGTGTGTCCTTTGCTCTCGCCTTCTCTTCAACATCAAGAGTACCAATGAGATCCGCAACGGAAAACTCCTGTCTCTTGTGTTTCAGGAAAGTAGCAAAATTGTTCCACGAAGGTGGAAGTTTGGCAATGATGCCTCCGACAACAAATTTGTCCAGCAACACACACTTGAAGTACTCAAGTTCTTTTGCGAGCGACTGTATTTCATGAGTCTGCTGTACAACAGAACGCTCATCGGTCATCTTGTAGTCATAGAATTGCTCCATGACGTACAACTCGCTGCCGGCGTCCGAGGCACCAAACTAGGCCTCGAGCGCAGCCCACATGTCCTTGCCATTTTCAAACGACATATACGAATCCACAATGGAATCATCCAGAACACTCAGAAGAGCGCCTTTCAAGAGAGTATCGATCTTCTCAAAAGCTTCCAGTTGTGCTGGATTAAGATCGCCCTCAGGCTTGCCCTTGGTGGCATCATAGCAGCCCATGGTCTGAAACCAGTAGACTACTCTCGTGCGCCACCTCTTATATTGCGCCCCCTTAAAGGCGGGCGGCTTCAGATGCGCAGCAAAACCACTCGGAGTAAATTGCCTATAATCAGGTTTTTGGATTGTTGGAAAAATGAGCAAATTACTACGAGATTTAATCCGAATAAATAGGAAATAGATCATGACAGCAATAGCAGATATTAAACTAATCATGCGAATTAGCATAGTAGATGAACAGGTCACATCTAGGGCACATACTAGAAACATGAATTCTACCACGATCTCGTACAAGAATGATAGAATAACATACGGTGCAGCGGGTGCAGCACCGCCGGCGTTGAGGTTGTCGCCCATGTCGTCGAGGATGAGGTTGCCGAGGTCGGGGAAGAAGTCGTCGTTCGCGAAGTCGTCGCTGCCAGCAGTCGAGCGAGTGCGCTCCCCAAAAACCTGATGGCCCCTCTACCGTACAGGATCACGAGAGGCGGGGTTCCGGAGGCCTGCTATCCCTTCTCCCGGTGCACGCCGAAAGGAGGGATGGAGAAGACTTTCTTGACGGCGCAATGATCTGGAACGATGGTGAGAAACCATACGAAGCAGCGGCGGCTAGGGTAGATGTCTGCCTGACTATATAGTGCGGGCCGGGTAGGTCGTGGGAGTAAACCCAACGTCCGAGTCGTCATGATCCAAAAGAATCGGAAACGGTTCAGTAATTAACGCGTCCATTAATTATTAATTAATGACTCATTAATTTTTCCTGAGCAGCAAAAATATAGACAACGTGCATAGCTCTGTCCTTGGCTCAATCCCGCAACCCGCGGCGCATCGTGACGAGGCGAGGCGAGCGAGGAGGAACGCGCGTGTAGGTCTCCTTTTATCATGCTCATACAAGTGGTAGAAGAGCTCACCTTATAAAGAGGTGCAACTCTCTCTCAACTTCCGGGATGGGACTAAACTTTAGGGCGTGTTCGGGAGCTCTCCATGGTAGGAAAATCTTCAACTCCAGCGCCACAAATCCCGCTCCAGCTTCTCACGATCGATCCCGGAGTCAGCGATCCGTTCGGCGTCACGGCTTCTCGCTCGCATGAGGG
Source organism: Triticum dicoccoides (assembly GCF_002162155.2). NCBI lineage: Eukaryota > Viridiplantae > Streptophyta > Magnoliopsida > Poales > Poaceae > Triticum > Triticum dicoccoides. Next base: position 374,657,963 of record NC_041388.1, on the reverse strand, counting down.
AGCGAGCCTGAAGCCCATAAAATCACCCATTTGTGGCCCATCAGGAGCAGGCTGATAGTCCAAAACATTTGGAAATGATGGGCTGGGCCATAGGCCTGGTCGGGGAAAGACTGCTGGCGGCAAGAGAGAGGACCTGGGAGCGAATCGGTACGTGATGATCAAGCAAGCGAGTCACTTGGCGGTGGCAGGGCAATGTAATTTTCTTCAACTCCCGCTTCCTAGTTTTGGTGGAGCTCAATTTTCCCAACTCCTCTGATTCTGCAGATTTGCACTACGCCAATCGCCAGCTCCTGTCTCGTATAACCAGGAGTTGACCCGTTCGGGTGCGCTCCGGTCCTGGAGCCAAGGATTTGAGAAGCCAGAGAGATGCCGAACACGCCCTTAGTCTCACTCACTCCATTCACATGTGTGCATGAATGAGCCAAGAGAATTTCAGAATTTTAGTTGGGCTTTGGGCCAAAGGCCTACTAGCAAAATTCCAACAGATCCTTTTCTAAAACTTAAGTGAATCTCTAGTTTTTATTTTTTGAGAGAGAAAAACGTGAATCTCTAGTGAGACAATCTGATAGATTATTGTGAGGTATCCATCCTCTTCAAGCTTAGGGCTGGTTCAGGCCAACTCCACCGCGCGACCCTATCCTGTCCGGTCTCGTCTGTTTAGGGTAAAACGGACAAAGGAGGCGGCCCAGCGCGCGACGTCCCGGACCCATCTTGTCCGTTTTGTGTCCAGGCCGACCCATTTCGAACGCAAACTTGCGCCGGGTTTGGGTCGCGACGGACACCAAACGGACGTGCGCCTCGTCCGCGTCGGGGTCGCGTGGCAGGCGGCCACCTACCTCCTACCCGCCCACATCAATGCACACGAGCGGGCGGCCCCACCTGTCATCCGCACGTCGAATGGTCGCCGTCCTTCTTTAAGTGGGAAGCGTGGATGGGTCGTCGTCCACACTGCCCCACGCCACCCCGTGGCCTCCTCGAAACCCGACAGCCCCAGTCCCAAACCCTAGCCAACACCTCGCCGGCCGGCCGCCCGCCGCAATGGGCTTCTGGAAGTCCGGCCGCAAAGGCAAGCACGACCGCGAGGCTGGTTCCTCGTCGGGACGCCATCGCCACCACGTCGGGCCCCCGCGCCGCCCACCTTCTCCATCGCGCCCACGTCCGCCGGCAACCGCGACCGGCATTACGTCCGCTCATCGGTGTGCCGCCGTTATTGGGAGACGAGGATGCCGCTCCCCTGGAGCGACGTCCATCTCCCCAATAACTGGCATCTCTCCGCCGACCGGGTCCCGATCCCGCCGGTCCTGACGAGCGGTCGTGCGCGCGAGAAGGAGATCGAGCGTCGCCGCCGCCTCCTCCCCGACGACCTCTTCTACGACCCTAGGTACGCCCCTGACTCCGGGCTCTGGGACACCTGGTTTCCTGACGAGCACGACACCAGGCGCACGTCCTTCTTCGCCGGCACCTCGACGGGGCCGCGGCGGCCACGACAGGAGCGTGCAGCGCCTGCTCCCCAGGAGCGCGGGCATAGGCGGGTGCGCGGCGTCACGCCCACGCCGTCGCCTTCGCCGTCTCTATCGCCACCACCACCTCCTCGCATGACAGACGAGGAGGAAGCCCGTCTCATGGCACGTGTCATGGAGGACTCCATGTACACGCACGATGAGCGGCAATGGGAGGGCTTGGAGGAGATGACGGCCCGCTTCGCTGCTGGCGAGGTAGCCATCCCCGAGGAGGAGGAGCCGGTGGCCGCGTTCCAGCAGCTGCTGGGCCAGGGGTTGGGCTGGTCCTGCACTGCTCCGGAGATGGCCGCCGGCGTGGGCGTGAATTGGTGCCCCACTCCGCCGCGGTCACCGGAGCGGGAGGCGTCGCCACGGGAGGAGGTGGTGCAGGCACCTCCGGTCGTCCAGCCCACCCCCGTCTACCACGCACCGCCGGCCCACCTGTGGACGCCGTTGGCCTACGTCGACCTCGTCAGCGACGACGACGACATCGGCGGCCAGTGAAGACGGCGATGGCCACGGCACCGACGGGCGCGGCAAGAGCGCGCGGGAGACATTTTTTTATTTTGTTTTTATATGTTAATTATGAAACTGGGCCTTTGAAGTGACCGTGGAAACTAGGCCGTTTTGTGGCTGACCCCTATATATGTTTTATGTTTTTTTAAAATGCGTTTTTTTAGTTATTTCATTCTAGTTTTTTTAATTTTTTTATTCACGTCCACCCCGAACACGATTTGGTGTGCGGCCGCGCGGTGAGCGCACGCATGACCAATCGAACAAAGCCGGACACGGGCGGATCCATCGACGTTCCAAAAAGACAAAATCCGACCAATCCGAACGTCCGTTTAAAGTCGCACGGTGGAGTTGGCCTCAGAGAAACCGGCACGGCACCAATAATTTGCTTCGACGGGTTCCTGGTGTCAGATCGACGGGCCGGGAGAGAGACTTGTCTGAATTTCCCAATGTCGCCGTCCTCCTCTGCGTAGCGTCAAACCGATGGGGGCTGGCTGTTGATGCCTGACAGGTCATCAATGTGTGTGGCGATCGACGTTGACGACGCCGTGGCGCGACTCTTCGTCATGGCTGGGATATTTATCTTCCGTCGCACACGCGGGTGAAATCTCTGAAGGAGGGACGGCGACGGTGGATCTGCGCGCGGTGCACCATGATCTGCCGCGCCCTCTCGTGGCATGCCAACGGCGCGTTTGCGTTTACTGTTTCCGTGCGCAATAAATGTTGGTGCGCCGGGGGTTGGCTGGCTCATCCGCTGTCCCCTGGACCAGGTGCACGGCTGTCTTGTGCTGCGCGGATGGATGGCTCAACCGCCAGCCACGGCCGCGCCTCCGATCGGCGTTTCTCGAACCTGTCTCCTGCCTGCCACAGAGGGGCACGTCGTGTCCGCCTCCGGGGCCCGGCAGCCTCGCCTTCCCTGCTGCCCTGCATGTGAGGGAATGGCACCGGGCGATCTGTCCGGCCGATTTAATTAGTCAGAAACGGAAATGGACGGGTGCTGCTCTGCTCTGCTGCTGATGGAGTGATGGGTGTTTTGCTTTAGTCTCAGGACCAAAGCTCGATCTAACCGTAGCAATTGATGATCACGCGACGCTGGCCCTACAGGGCGCTGGTAGAACTGTCTAGAAAAGTTCGAGGAACAGCTGCGTGAGGGAAGGGGAAATACTCCATGCAGGACAGCAGGAGGAGCCTTTGCGGGGGTAGGAAGAAACAGGTGCTCTGCGAACCAGAGATAGAGATGGCATTGGTCGAATCCACGGTCATATTTATCTTCCTCCTTGCCTACACTTTTGTTTTACCACACGCTCTTTTTCTGCACGAGTTATCAGGTGTTGCTCCTTTGAAGATGGCTAATTTCTGCAGCAGTCGAAATGAAACATAATCTTTCAGTTGTTAGATCTCGCATTCGTCATCTCGGGGACGTAGCTCATATGGTAGAGCGCTCGCTTCGCATGCGAGAGGCACGGGGTTCGATTCCCCGCGTCTCCATGTTTTTTCTGTGTGCCTTTTGTCATTATTTTTTCCTGAAATTAGATCGACGTATTTCAGGATCAGTTTCAGATTCCGGCGTGGCTTTTTTTTTATCAAGAGTAATATGTATGGGTCGATAAGCTGGAGAAATGGCCCAACTATAAGATTCGCGACCGTATCTTTATAGTTGGGCTACCCTCGCGGCCCAGTTTCTCGGCCCGCGTCCTCTACTTCCTTGTCAAGCGAAGCCGAACTCCTCTTCCTCCTCCGCTGATCCTCCCAAGTCCCAAACCCGCGCCCCGAATCTGCTGCCGCCGCTGCGTCCGTGTCGGCTTTGCCCCGCCGGTGAAGATGTTGTCGAGGATCTCCCGCCTTGGCGTCCACGCCCTGAACCGGGCGAGGCTAGGTGAGCTTCTCCTCCCACCTCCACCGTCGCCCCTCGGCTTCGCGATTTCATTTGCCTCCGCTGCGGCGTTGTTTTATTTGGAGGATGTCTCGGTTAGGATTAGAGGGCTTCGAGTGCGTGATTCTGATTCCTGAGTTGCTCACGGAATACTCCGTGGGTTTTCCTGGTGGTCACCTGGGGCGCCCTGTCAAATTTGTGCTCAGCTCACCGTGCTACTTGCCCCGGGTGTTAATTCCAGGTCATTCGGATGCAATGACGTGGCTAGTTTCGAGTTTGTGGATGTGGGCAGGCTGATGATTAGTTGATTGACATCTGGGAGCAAATGCGAGGTGATTTGATGAAGTAGCAGCAGCATCGAGGGGATATACCTGTTGGTTGTGGCCACACTGATTTCCTGCTATTTGGTCACTCAGAGTTAATCCTATATCTGGTACGGAGTAGTTGGCAAGGAGGCACTATTAGTGGGTTTTTGTATTTCCTGTGGATTGGTGTCTGTTTTAAGGAATGTGGGCAATATCTGCTGTAAGAGTGCTTTCTAGCTCTTTGTCAAGACAACTGATGCGGTGTCTTTGCTCACCCTGATTATGGGGTATACAAGTATGCAAGTTGGATTGGCCTGCTCAGTTTTCCATAATAACATGTAATGTTTGTTTATGTGTTTTTTAAGGTGAACCATACTATTCAAGATGTTCCCCTTTTATGTTTAGATATACACTAGTACAAATGCCCGTGCGTTGCACCGGGCGAAAAAAACGCAAATCCTGCTCCACGTGCCACTACGAGCCACTTCTTATATCCAATTCTGACAAACGTTGGAAACAATGTTATCCTCATTCTCTATAAGGTGAACATGCCTTTGTGTTGCCACTGGTTGAATTATCGCTTTTCGAGAGAAACATACATTGTGATTGTTGCATATACATACTCTTTGAGAGTTTAATAATTTATGTAACTAAATTACCATGAAATCAAATTTCATAAGATCTATATGTTCATACAAATTTAGTATTTTCTTTTATTTTGAGAAATGTAACTAAATTTGTAATAGTAACAAAAATAGTTAAAAATCTACACATATACTATCAAACCTTTAAAGAAGAAAAAAAACTCAAAGCAGTAGTAGATAAGCACAAATGGTCACAAATTTACTTTTTCTTGGTGCACTAAAATAAACGTAGAATAAGTTTAAAAACATGAATGAAATGTTTGCAAAGTTTGGATATGAAAAGAGAAGTCTGCAAGGTTTGTGGTTGCAAGGCTGCTTGTGCTTCACGATATGTCCGTGAGTATCAGCTAGTTAAGTAAAGAAGATTCTACATACTCCTGCGGTTGGACTTTTAGTTGGAGAACTGCAGATAGAAAGCATGGCCTGCCACCGTCGGTACTGTGATCGGTAAAGAAAGTTATATAATCCTTATAGCATCTTATGTAAGACACCTGCACAGCAAATTAAATGCATGAAGAAGAAAAAATAATACTAAACTCAAACCAGAAAGAGAAACTAAGATAACTTAATGGATTCCTAATCCCAGTGTATATGCATTTTGCATTCTTTCAGGCTAAAAAGTTCTAGCAAACTAAAAGCATCACCAAGTAACCACGATTCTAATCGAACATCATGCATGTCAAGCTGCTATCTCCGCCTCCCCAATTAATGCCCGCCACTGTCAATGGCACATTAGAATCACAATTCTTTCCTTCCATCCCCGTCCACAGACTATGCAGATTTGTTTTTTGAACTTCTGAAAGTTCGAATTCTTAATCCAGTGACTCTTGTTCTATCTTTGTATGCATGAGGTAAAAAAAGTTACTGAGCAGTACCTCAGGAAAACCAGAAGGTTATGCAATGTTGAACTAAAACCACGACAAGAATTATGTAACGGAAGGACTACAGAGTGATGTCCGTACGTGATGATTATTTCCTGGACATAATGTATACTGAGTGTAGGTTTCAGATGACAAACAGTATAAGCACAGATTCAAAATAGAAAGATGTCTAAACTAAGCCTAACGACCACACCGACTGAACAAATCTACTGGGAGATCAGAGAAGTTGTGCAACAATAAAAGCAAGACCAGGATAGAATAGTACACAAGGTTGTCACACTTACATCAGAATTAATTGTGCTCCTATCATCAACCCTCACTGTCATAGAATTCACCTCAGTAGATATATTTTAGTGGCTGTTGCTGAGTTAAATGGGTTGTACAGAGAATTACATAGTAGACTATATATGCTGAAGAACCATGAGCATGGAGATGTACTAAATTTTTGACTATCAAGTAGAAGGGAAAGAAGTAGAGATAGCACAGTAGAAGAGGAAGGGGCAGCTCCAATATATCTACTGGGAAGCCTTAAAAAAATAAGAATCCTACTGTACTAAGCTCACAAAATCGGCTCGGAAGATTGTATGATTAGAATAACCAATAGGATTTTACCTGGTTGAAGCACACAACAAAAGACTCCATACATTTTCTTCAAGAAATTCATTGAACGTTCGGTGTGCGACAACAATGGAACCATAACTGGATTAGTAATGCCATAAAAATGTAATCGTATGTCAATATCTGCATGTCACCTATTTTATGTTTGATTCCCTCTATAGTGGCAGATAAGTTTGCTCTTATCTTTCAGACTGAATTGTACAATAAAAATGTTTTGTCAGATTTAAAAATCTTATTTATGTTGGATGCCCTCTATAATGAACAAGAACTGATTTTTATCTATCCTGAGAACAACTGGATCGGCATTGATCAGTTGCAAGTGCAAGCAGGCTCGGATAACCTGTAATTGAATGCACGTGCACAAAATTTTCTGGTACAACAGTAGTTACTTCACAGAACAATAAGCTAAACTGTTGTTACAATTTCTGTTCTAATAAGTTGAAGGTTTTGTTAGCATGACCAACTTCAGTTTAGGTGTCACAAAACACATTAGTTCAAGATTTTGAAACAGTTAGTCAGCTTAACCGACAGACTAAAGCCATACTTCACTCACCACGGGCATCCAAGCATCCAGCTTATTTGCATATTGAATTGCAAATGTAATCAAAGGGGCGTAGGGATGGAGGTGCAAGTTAGCCCTGACAGGCATAAAATTCTGGATCACACCCACATATCCTGGTCCAATTTTCCAAGAGGGGTCTTCTTTATCACCCAGATGTCTGGTGTTAAGAAGTTCTCTTGGAGAGTGTCCTCATTCCACCACCTACTGTCAGCAGAAAACAGTTCACCCAGCTTCCTCACCCTTGAAATTCCCTGGGACATTAGGTATTCAAGGTCAACCCAAATATGTTTGGTCGTGCCATCTCAAATTCTCTTCACTAAGCCTATTTCAAGTGCTCTCCTCCTTTTCAGGATTGCCTCCCAAGTTGTGCGAACTATTGAGCTTAGATCCCACATTAATAAAAAATCACTATTAGAAGTACAATGTGCAGCCAATTGGTGTGCTAAAAAAACCAGAGCACCTTGTAACAACAAACCGGTTAACTGCTCCCCTATAGAATGTTTTGCCACCAAATCTGCACTTCTATTTTGATCTCACTTAACTAATTGACAATGTGTGCCACAGTAGAGCAATCTGAATCCCTGCTTTAAACTGAACTAATCCTATGTATATGATTATGACAAGAGTTGCAAAGCACATGATTTTACAGTTAGCTTTCTACTAATCGCTAGACTATCACAAATCACGGTTCCATCTGTACCAGAATCTCGGTCAAGAAACCAATATAAAGTTGCCAAGCCAGAGTCAGTGTATTAATCCTCTATCTCTTCTATTTATTTAGCATTCACATAAGTAAAAAAGTACAGGCAGGTAAAAAAGTACAGGCAGGTAATATAGCTTGATGTCACAGATTTGCTTACAGCTAGGTGTGGTCAGCTTGAGGGTGCGGAAGCAAATGTCATAGAGCGCCTTGTTGTCCAGCACCATGCACTCGTCGGCGTTCTCCACCAGCTGGTGAACCGAGAGAGTGACGTTGTAGGGCTCGACCACCGTGTCAGAGACCTTTGGAGATGGGAACACGGAGAAGGTGAGCATCATCCGGCCCGGGTACTCCTCCCTGATCTTGGAACCGGTGCCCCCGCCGAGGGAGTGGCACACCTGGAAGCCTCACGACAAGCACATGAACAAAAGTCAGAATCGCTGGCCAGAATCTGTGGAACGGAGTAACTGGAGCGACTCCTCAAGAAAGGGGAAAGTACCTTGGAGGCAGCGCAGTTCTCGGCCTCCTCGCGGACGACGTCGAGGACGGAGTCGATGAGCTCCCCGCCCTCGGTGTAGTGGCCCTTGGCCCAGTTGTTGCCGGCGCCGGACTGGCCGAAGACAAAGTTGTCGGGGCGGAAGATCTGGCCGTAGGGCCCCGTGTGCACGGAGCCCATGGTGTCGGGCTCGAGATCCATGAGCATGCACCGAGGGAGTTGGGAACGCGCGCTCCTGGTCGCCGCTGGCATACATGAGATGGTGGAGGCGCCGGTCGGCGTGTGGGATGGAGCCGGCGGGGACGGCAGCCACGGTGCCGCCGCTGGCTTCCGAGTCTCCGCGGAGGAGGGGGGCGAGGCGGGCCTTGATGTGCTCCACACCGGCTGCGGCAACATCCTCGTCCCGCAGGTAGACGAGGCAGGCGAGGCGGCCGTGATGCGACCACGCCCTGGCATCGACGACGCTGCAGCTCATGTCGTCTAGCACGTCGAACACCTCGGAGATGAGCCCTGTGCGGTCGGCGCCCGTCAGCTCAAGCATGGTGGCCGAGGCCGCCGCCGGCGACGCCGTTTGTTCGCACGGAGAGGCGAGGTCAAGGAGGAGGCCGGGGTTGCGGGGGACGGTGGCGCGGCGGCGCGGCGTTCCTGGGGCTTCGGGGTGGCGCGCGGAGAGGTGCGACGGTCGCTGCTTGTGGTCGCCGGCGACGGCGTGTGGCGAGTGAGGCCGCCGGAGCGGTGCAAGGAGGCGCGAGGCGCGGGCACAGGAGCTCAGGCGCGAGCGCGCCTCTCCGCGCCGTCCATCCTCCCGGCGAGCGCACTCCATCCTCCGGTGCGAGGCACGGCGGCCGCCGGCGCACGACGGAATGGGCGTAGCCGCCGGCGTAGAGTGGATAAGAGGAAGGAAAGGACTGCAGACTGAATTGAAATGCCTATAGGGTTTTGTTTGTAAAAGTGAAACGTTTTTTTCTGGGTGCCACTAAAACAGGGACTGCGGGTTGATTTCCTGTAAATCGAGGGGCTTTTTTGCAAAACAACCACGACGGACGACCAGAAGCAATAGCTGGTTTATTAGTAGGTAAAGATTTTGGAAGAAATGTATGTTTAGTTATTCTTGGTATGTGAGCCTAGGGTCTGTTTAGTTTTTTTTACTAGCGCTTTAAGTAAATTTTAAGAGAACACGTTCTTTTGACTGGCATGCTTGTCTGTTTGTTATGACCATCTTTCGTTTCTCTATGTCCACTGAATTATTCTGACATTTATCAGGTCAAAAGTCAGTAACTTCAAGGAATCAGGAAGAACCCATCAGAGCCTGTATGAACTATGTGGTCAGCTCTCTCTCTCTCTCTCTCTCTCTCTCAAATGTTGCATTGTTAACTTGCCTACATTTACTGCCAACATATACAAAGGAGTTTCCCTGGTTGCTGGAACTGTCCATTTGCTAGGCCTTCAAGCAATTTTTTTTGCGGGGAATTTCTTCGAGCAATCCTAACTGTACCATTAACCTGCAGAACTTGTTAATGCTTCGGCACACCCCCCTTAAAAGTTTGCACAAATCTTAAAGTTACTTGAAAAGGCTATCATCATATTAGTTTCATAGTTTGCAGATCTAACGTATTGAATAGATTGATTTGGATACGAAAGACTATATTATCCTTTTTCATATAAAGGGCACCTTCTAGTCTCCACCTTTAATCTGCATCGAAATCCATAAATTTTCTAGGGGGGTGTACCGAAGCAAAGTTGACTCTATATAGTTTTCATACTTATCAGATATTGATGTTTGAAAAGATGCGCAGACATACAGATCTCGTGTCTGTGCTTAACTTTTTTTAAATTTATTTAAAATGAAAAATATAATGTAGAGAAATTGGAATAACTTAGTTCAAAGATGGAATAACAAATGGAACTCTTTTCAGGGTAATCATTCTCTATGTTCCGCCACGGAAGCTAAAGTCAGTGACAGGAGCGAACAGCCGAAAGCTAAGTAAGTCTTTTTACTGTTGATGCCTAGCCAGTCAGCTTTTACTTATTACTGTTGGGCGTAGCATAAATACTAAAATGTTTTCATGTATGCTCAATATTTTCAAATCTGCAGTACAGACTGTCCCACTAATATTAATATTTACTGATCTATCTCTGCGTCAGTAAGGATTCAGAATAATAACCAAAGCTCATGGAAGCAACCCTATGGTCCTTGGATGAATTTCTTAGCTGTTTATAAAAGCTTCTAATGGCTCATTGGCTCTGTAAGACCAACACAATAAACCTTACTTACCAATTTTGACGACTAACTAAATACAGCCAGTTCAACAATGATACAGTTAGACTGTAACTGTTGGAGCACTAGGACGGGCTAGGATTACATGAATATAAGTACGCCCACCAAAATAGATGGGCATAAGGAGTCTAATTAAAAAAGATTACCAATTTAAGCTATGCATGGAAAACTATTATTTTGTAAAGGATTAGAGAGAGCACATTAGGTTGGTGAATTAAGCCTTCATAGTGATGTTTCCCCTTGCTGCTAAACCATTTGATGGTTGAAACTATTGGCAAATAATTTGGCAACGGATTTCTGTCATCATTTCACTATGTGGCAGGTTGACGTGGACTCATGCTGTTATCCCTTTGGAGGCATGACATTTATATATTTTCTGAAATAGAACGTTCAGATGTTATAAAAATGTTACTTTATTTATGCCCCTTTTGCACTTGGGTAGTCATAGTCTCTGCGAGACAGCTGATTACAGAAGCAAATAAAGCCAGTGAAATGCCCCCGTATCGCTAGGGAAGTAATAATAATAAAATAAATTGAATCATGTAAAACTAGCTAAATGCGCCAGTATTGCAACAGAATAATGTCAAATCATATCATATGTGGCACATCAATCTCCATAGAGATACCCTACTTGTCTGGAGGGAAAGTGGGATGGCAGGCGGGCCATCATCACCAACTCCAAAATGTGTAGGAGTAAGGTAAAGATAGATATGGCAGGTCTTCCAAACTGCTCCATTTCAAGTAAAACATACAGCAGAATATAGGGAGGAAAACACGATGTACATGATGCAACAGGCAACATGTCCGGCACACAGGCTGACTACAAGATGGAGCAAAAAAGGGAAACGGTAGATCCACACATTTTAATTATTATGAATAGTAAAGAGGCCTTTAAGTTCTATTCCTGTTCCAAAAATGATTTTGGAAATTCCTGGAAGTACTTAACTGGTGTAACATTTGTCCACCTAGAAGCCATCCACCTGACTTAACATGGTTTTTGGGCCCCTCTCTAGCTGTTGCTGTTGTGTTCCACTATTCTTAAAAGCAGCATTCCTACAAGCTGGAGTATGTCCATTCCTGTATTCCATAGCTTGTACTATGTGGGTGTAACTGATCCTCGCTAAAGAACACAAGCTGC
>NC_041388.1:374638013-374646150 GCF_002162155.2 Triticum dicoccoides | reverse complement strand
GGTGTGTGCTCGGTGGCAGGATTAGAGCGAAGATTATAGTCGTGGAATGTTGGAGGATGTGCCCCTGCATTTTGTGGCATAAGCACACTTGTGAAGGAACTGTCAGATTGGTAAGAAAAGGTCCAGACTTTATGTAGCCTGCTTAAAACACCACCCTTGAAGGGACTAGTATGTGCCCCTAGCCACTGCTTACAATTGTGGGAGAGGTAATTGGGATAAGTTCTTGTTTGATTGGTACGAAATGAGCTAGGATTATACAGCTCGCTTACAAACCCAAGTATGGAAAGTAACAACCTTGGGAACCGTTAAGAGGTTTGAATCCAAACTTAAAGATAGCTGGGTAATCCAAATTCAAAGATAACTGAGATCCTTATCCGTTAATTAGGCAATCATTAGAGGTAATTGGGAGAATATCTTGCTTGGTTAGTAAGAATAGGGCTAGGCATTATAGAGTCGGCTTACAAACCTAAGGATGGAAAGTGACAACCTTGGTACTCTTAAGAATTCAATATCCCAACTTACAGATATCTGGGACACTCATCCCTTAGTTAGGAATAGCTCCACCCATAGGGCAAGTGCTCCTTCCTCCTCGGATACCCTCCTGTTGTGGCCAACTGGCCATAGTTCAGGCCCAAGTATGCCTTGTGAGTAATATTTTGTCCTTTGGTTTTTAACACAATCAGGCCTCATGCAGGTGTCTATTTCATATTTTATCCATGTGGAATCTATGTAGCATTTAGGGCATGAAATTAATTTAGCAATAAACGGCGATATCCAGACATGCGAGAACTTGTGTCAATTTTACCAGTTCTGCCTCTATTTTGATGCGTAGGGTCTTTATGAGGTCTATCTGCTTCACTTTACAGCTTATTTAAAGTTCTTTATTTTCTCGAACACGCCTGGGAGCGTGTCCTTTTTCAATAGTTTTTGTATTTTAAAGCCTTTTCTTCTGTCATTTTCTGGTTTTGTGTGTTGAATATGTTACATGTTCCATTGACTAATTAGGAACTTAATTTTGAAATTAGGATTCCATCACCTTTTCTTTTAGCTGATTTGTTGCTTAATATCTGATGGGCCGCGCATGCTTTTGGTTCTTAAATTTTTACCATTTTGTCCTACCCTTGGCAATCAGTATCAATGACTGGAATTTTCTTTGCAGGATATCTGTGACATTTGTTGATAAGGATGGCGATGAAACGGTTATCAATGTTCCTATTGGGATGTCAATGCTGGAAGCTGCTCATGAGAATGACATAGAACTTGAAGGTCCTCTGCAGTACTCCTTTTTACTAATTTTGGTTTGAATCTTGAACATCCTGCAGTAATACCACGCCTGTACTTGACTTCATGTGCTTCCTTGGACTTAATATCACCTTTATTTTTATTAGCTAAAGGAGCTTACATTGATATGTAAGTTCAAAATTAGGTATAGATATATCATGATACCTTTCTGTCATTGTACGCCTCATTTGATTCTGCATCGGTTAGAATTTTCGTTTAAATTTGTTGCATGTTGAATTACAGTACTCCCTAACCTTTTTTGCCATATATATCTGAATTGCTTGTTCTGCCATGATCACCAGGAGCATGTGAGGGCTCTCTTGCATGTTCTACCTGTCATGTGATTGTAACGGTACGAAGTTCTACATACACTCTTTCTAAGTTTTCAGTGTGTTGAGACAGTTCAAAGTGCAGTTTGATGAGAAAGTTCTTTTCAGGACGTAGACTACTATAACAAATTGGAAGATCCTGAAGATGAGGAAAACGATATGCTGGACCTTGCTTTTGGGCTTACAGAAACGTATGCTTTTTGTGTGTGTGTGAATTGTACAAAATGTATTACTCCAGTTCAACTAACTTGGTCCCATTGTTTTAGATCTCGCCTTGGTTGCCAAGTAATTGCAAGCCCTGAACTTGATGGCATAAGATTAGCACTGCCAGCAGCTACCAGAAATTTTGCTGTTGATGGGCATGTCCCGAAACCACACTGACTAAGCACTGGGTATGTTGTATACCTGCTCAGTTTTGCAGAATATGAGATATAGTTACTTCTATTTTTCATCTTGTTGTATCTGTATCCTCAACATTTAAATTCTGTAGTCCTTGGCAAGATAGCGATTAATGTCAACTTGCTTCGTCAAATAACACTTGTAAAATTCATTGGAAAACGCATTGTCATTGCAATGATAGCAACCTTGCACTTGGAAAATCTACCATCAGTTTGTCCATCACTCCATGTTTATTTTTTGCTATATACTGCTATACTGTAGATCTTCCTTGTAAGCTGATGCTTGTCTGTATCAAAGTGGTATCAGCTGTTATATTTACCTAACGTTCTGACCTTATTTTTGTCGCATTCTCCTTTTTTTCCTTTTGTTACCTTGTAGTTGTAGTTATGTTTTGTATATCATAGGGCAGATATGCTGTAATACTGTAGTTATCAATCATACTTAGCAATGCTACCGCATACTCTTAAGTACTATGAAGCCCGGAAAAACTATAAATTTTGCAGTCTACTTTCATACTCCATTTTTCTAACATTTAGAAAACATTGCACAAAAATAATGAAAATATCGCTTGCACATAACAGAGCCACACATAACCGAACTTTAAATCCAAGCAACTATAACAATGATGAGCTACCGTAGGCTCACTAAAGGCATCACAACAGAGTTTAATCTTGCTAGCGATTTATTAGTTAACTGATAAAATCCTTAATATACTTAACTTCTATGACTGACCAATTTACTAATCACGGTAGGATAGAGCTTCTAACTTATCGTCAATGACAAAGTTCCAAGAAAATTGATATGTGAGATATTGTATGAACCGGCGAAGATGAGGGTGTTACTACTCCCTTTATCTTCAGCATGTTGTCCTTGGAGTTACCTAAACACATCGAAGTAACAAAAGGTGAGTATAAAAACTTAGCAAGTATGCATAAACCACAACACTGAATATTTATAAATAGTGTCTTATCACCAACACAAATAATGATGATCATATGTGTCCACATGCTCACTGCATCTCACTGCATTTCGTATACCGGTATCGCTTGAGTAGACATCCATCGGCATCTACTTGTTGAGCATTGAAAGTTCAAGGTGTCGAGAAAAGTAGCTCTTCGTATCTTTGTCACTATGGTGATGTGGAAAATATGAAGTGTGAGTAGAGTGTTTGCAGCATTGACATATAATTATGACCATGGCAAATATCATGAACATAAAGAACAAGTACTAAGAAATAAATTTTATGCAAAAATAGCCAGAAAAAGGTTATTATCCCATCATGGACTTGTCTTGACCCTTACGAGCAACTGAAGAAATATCCATTGCATTGGAACTCCTCAGACCTGTGGAGCAAACCTCACTTAAGAAACTATTTGAAGATCATCACACAAGCATATTCTACTATCTCCATACTCGACAACAACAACAACAAAGCATTCAGTCCCAAATAAGTCGGGGTAGGCTAGAGCTGAAACCCATGAGATCTCGCAGCCAACTCATGGTTCTGGCACATGGATAGCTAGCTTCCACGCACCCCTGTCCATGGCCAATTCTTCGGTGTTATTCCAGTCCTTCAGATCTCTCTTTACGGACTCCTCCCATGTCAAGTTTGGTATACCCCGACCTCTCTTGGCATTATCAACACACTTTAGCCATCCGCTATGCACTGGAGCTTCTGGAGGCCTGCGCTGAATATGCCCAAACCATCTCAGACGATGTTGGACAAGCATATTCTACTATCTCCACGACGCTCGACAAAATTTGTAAAACCCAACTTTGCTCCTTACATCAAAACGCGGTTTAATTCTCTATTTCCATGCTATTTTCTCCTTAATTATTAGCATGTTTATGCAAACAGTGCAAAAGATACCAGCTTAGATATCTACAACTTTCATGTTACCTTAATAGTGATAACATCTGAAATAAAAAATTGTTTCAGTTAAAAACCGGCTCAGGAGCATGGTTTTTACTCAAGTTTTCAGACCTTTAGAAAGACAAGTACAAACTTCTCCTTTTCTGACTAGCTTCATACTGTAAAGGATTTGATCTCAGTTTTCGAATTAGGATCCCAGATCAGCAATTCAACTATCAACATCTTGAGCCCCTTGTGAGAGGGTCGCTCCATGTCATTGTTTCTGACAGAAGATTTCGGATTAAATCATCTCTTCCATGAGTGCGCTGTTTACTTTCCTGGTGCTGACATCTAAAGTTCTCACCTACCCTCTGTAATCTTGTTCGTGATGCCAATTTGTTGTTGTCATGTTTTGCATCTCTAGTGGCTGCTATGGGAGCCTCCTTTTGATCGTTCAGATACGTCACATGGTCAAAGTTTCAATTACTGGCATACGCAAGATTTCACCATTCTATGTGAATGTTGGTCATAGTGGTATGGCCACTACTACTGCAATTGTGGATGGAGATGCTTGCTTTTATTTGTGTGTACGAGTTAAGTTCAGTGATGCCTTGTTTTGTTACTTCCAGAGTTTTTTATTCATTGTTGGCTTGACCAGCTTTATTCTGACAGTCCATGCCAATCTCATCTAGAAGATTCCTTTGTCTGGTCTTTGCCTGCATGTTACAGAATTAGTTACAAATAAATAGGTCTGGCCCCTAGTAAGTTGCAAGGTTTTCATGAAAATTTGTCAGTGTTCCAGTGTGATGATTATTTCTTTTAAAACTGGAGATATTTCGAACTATATTAAACAATTTTGCTGCTGTTACAGCTCAGGTGCCGGTGTTACAGTTCAGGTGTGCACAGTGCCAACAGCTTGGTTTCTTGCTAGTTTTGTTCTTTCATTTCAAACAGCTAAAATTTTGGGGGTTTCTTGCGTTTCTTGTATTTGCATATGATCCATCTGCTTCTTCTCGTACTCTCCCCTGTAGTTGGTTTCATGACCCCTGTTTCATCGAGTGTTAAAAGTTGGGTAGGGACAGGAGAACCACCGCTGCGTACTTTTTTTGCGACCGTAATGTCAGCTCACCATAATGTAATTTGAGGAGGAATACCATCCGTGAGCGTTCTGTCATTACCAACTGGTGGAGAGTTACCATCAGTCTGGTTTGCCTATTTATGGTGGCTGCATGATATGCTAGCGCACCATCAGTGATGTGCCGAAAGGGTAAGACCAGAAAATTGGGTTTTCTGTTTTGTAAATGAAAGAGCAGAGTATTCCCTTCCTTCCATGTTATAAGCGGCTCTTCGTACAAGACTTGAGACGCGGTTTTGAGTTTTCTTCACCTAGGTCTTCTTATATAGACCGAATCCCTCTGGTATTTGAACTCCGTAGTACTACATTCGGAATTTTTTGTTTCACTGGAATGAATTTGCTTGCTATTATTGATCTATACATGAAGATCCATTTATTTGTGTCAACGTGATGGGCGTTATTGGAATCGTAGTTCGCGGTTTGACCCCATTGTGTTGTGCACTCGCTTCTCCCCTGGTCCGAGCCTCCAGAATTTGACGGCATCTTGCCTAAATGCTCGTGAATATGTTACTTCCTCAGCATTACTGTAACGATTGTTTGTTGTATTAATTTCAGGTTGGTGGCAGTACTGCATTCTTCTCTCACAAGTACTCTCTCCGTTCCGAATTACTTGTCTTGGATTTGTCTAGATACGGATGTATCTAGACTCATTTTAGTGCTAGATACCTCCGTATCTAGATAAATCCAAGACAAGTAATTCGGAACGGAGGAAGTAGTTGATTTTTCTCGTTGACATTTTCGATGTTTACAGATGCTGAAACGTTGTTTTTGTCCCCCACTGCATTTGAGAAGGAACGAAAGTGACCGATGAATCTCACCGGTTAAAATGCATCGGTTGAAGCTGCTAGATTAATTGCTACGTAATCGGCGGTTGGTAAACCTTCAATTCGTCGCGGCATAGTTTACATCGTTACGACGCCCGTTCGCTGCCGGGCAGATGAACCGATCAGCTCCGCTGCCCAAGTCGCATTCGGATCGTGATCGTACCACTTGTGAAGCTGATTAAACGTCGACGCCACGTGACTACAGTAGGTCGTATGTATCAATGTATGTCGTCAGACGCCGTGCTCCCACGACCGTAACGTGTCTGCCTCCTGTGGCGCATGTCGGGATGGAAAGGCTCGTTCAGGCGATGATGCCGCCGCACTGTATCGCGTACCGCCGGCCCCCCATCTGTCGCCGGCCTGTGGCTGCCGCCCTGATGCCATCACAGATTTCCGCTGTTGCTAGGCAGTGCTACGGAGTACCATCTTTTTGGCTGTGTGCGACACCCGTCTTGGTTCATCTGATTACGTTTTTGCTCTCATCTTCTGCCACTGTAGAGCAACCAATCGTAGCACACGGCCGGCGCACGCCCGACCAATATTGCTTTTAAAACATAATAACATCTACTTTAAAATGCGATCGGCAATGGCCATGGATCAACACATTGGAGAGTTTGCTTTAGGCTGATTTGAACCTTAGCATATTCTATCGCCCGGGATGATTCAGCAACGAACTGCTTTGCAACCCGCCCCGGTGCTCCGTCACCGGATGGCTTTGACCGGTGTTGCCTCCCGAGAAAAAAATACTGCGGATGGCGATCTTCAAAAGGAAAGACAAAAAGAAGAGAGCGACAGGCCTCCTTCGTGGGGGGCAAAGGCAGGCTCATGATCGTCGCCCTACCAAGTCCCCGGATGGTGTGGGAATCCCCAAAGCAGACACGCACTTATCTTTCCGTTGCTCAAGTAAAGATGAACAAAGGGAGGGAGAAAAGCACCAGATTCTGCCACTCACACACCAACAATGGGCATATCACAGATTAACCAAAAGATGTTTGGCACTAACGGTGTGCAGGAAAAAGAATAGTTTTCAAAAAAGAGTTTGGTGTTAACTCACTCGTACCGAAGATCGTAAACTAGATGCGTCTTCTATTGATATAGGGCAGGTGTTCTTTTACTTAAATGTGTATATGAGGTGAATCCTAACTTGGCATATATGCCCTAACATGCTTTAGTACTGAACATTCTTGGCAGAGTTTTATGAAGTGCACAACTACTCGAACGCCGGATGATTGAATGCCTATAAACCTAGCTGGATTCACCGAATTCATGTCTACCATCTTATTTCTCTCTTGTTCCCAAGGCATTGTTGCCATGATCATTTCTCTCTAGCTAAGTATTCTTTCTGAACGGAACTAATCTCTAGTGCACTATTTTCTCCTATTCCTGCAAGTGGGAGGAGGTGCAGGTAGAAGATGCTGACCGCTGGTGCTAATTAACCAGGCTTGACAGCAACAAATCAAAGGCTAGCATCTCACGGTCATGGGGGCTGTCTAGGTCACAGGAGGTCATAACGAAAATCAAGCTGTTGGTGTTTCCCTTTCAATCCATTTTCCTCATAAGATTACACTGCCCAACTATCATAGACCCTGCCCTGTATTGACTGCAATTTTTGTGTACTTTCTGGTATCTAGTTGAAGCTTTTGAGCTAAAAAAACGGAGAGAAGGCAATAATTACTCCCGGTCCAAGAACGGATTCCCGGTATTTATTTCAAGCTTGAGCTAAATACCGGAGAGCAGACCAAAGTTACCATCAATCCAAGCACAGCCTAAGTATGTTGAAAACGAAATAAATCACGTGCCTAAGTATGTTGAAAACGAAATAAATCATGTGTGCTGTATATATCACTCTTGGTTGTTACTAGTTGCTAGTACAATTTAGTTGGCCAGTAATAAGACAACAAAAGTACAAAAGTCTAGCTAGGTGAACCTGTAATAGGAGTTCTTGCTTTCTAACTAGCCTGATAGATGACCTAGCTTGACATGACATGCAAGGATCAGCAGTAGCGATCTTTTCAGATAGAGATTCAGATACCGGCCTTCAACTAGCTTGATGAAACACTGTCCTTTCTTGTCCTAATAAAACCATTGGTAGTGATATTACGGGACAGGGATGGATTATGGCGGAGTATGCTTGCTCGCGTGTGGTTGCTGCGTATGCTGTCCAACTACCCATTTGGCTTGTGTGTGTATATACAATCTAAGTGCTTCCTGCAAGAAGCAACACATGGTAATGACAGTTATGCAGTTTAATGCTTCTGGTACACAAGGACATCCTAATAGTTTGTTTTCTCTAAGACAGTTTTGTAGTAGTAGATTT
>NC_041388.1:374592745-374637415 GCF_002162155.2 Triticum dicoccoides | reverse complement strand
GTAGATTTTTGTGCCTAGAGACATAGATGAACACAGATTAACCAAGGAAATATCCATCATTTTGGTTTCGGATACCAGTGTCCTGTTTTCTCGGGGGCATTTAGGACCACACCACTTCTCAATCTTTTCCAAACTCTTACAAAAATAATAATGATACAGAGCAAGGACAAATATGGACAATCCCTTTCGAGCTGGTGCTCAAGCTAGATACAGGTCCTATTAGAAATGAAAATGTTAACTAAAGAATGGAAAGCAATCCAAGAGATGAGCGTTTATCTAAGAAGTCCTACACGCATGAGTTCACCTACTGCCACTGGCTTGTAGCACTCCACTATGCATGTACGTGGCTCGGCCTCAGCTACCTACCACCTTCGTACCGAACCGAAGACATTAGCCTACGCATAAACTACGGGTGCGTTGGGTAATACTTCCTCCGTAAACTAATATAAAAGCGTTTAGATCACTATAATAGTGTTTTAAACACTCTTATATTAGTTTACAGAGGGAGTACATACAAAAACAAAAAGGGAAGGTTCATGGCCATGGATTGATGCATAGTATATGGTGCTTAGGCTTTCTTCATACGCTATGCCATGGGCGTTTCTTCCTGGCCAAGGAAGAACCTCGTCTACCTCTCGCCCTCTGCGTCTGGTGCGTGCACACATGGATGATTTTGTTTAGAAGCAAGTTGAACTGATGCAGATCGGATCGTCTTAATGGCAAGAGGGAAGCAAAACCGAGGAGAAACCGGTGGCATCTCCCCATCTTGGATATCACGCTCCAATTCGATATGTCTCCAAGGGCATCTGGAAGAGGCCTGTCGATTTGTCACTCTCAGTTTGCAGTTGATGTCGCGCATTATTTCTCTGTAGCTCACAGTCTTACCACGTTTGTTAATTGGTAGCCGCTTCAGTGCGAGAGCGGCTAATCTGAGCCCAGGCTCGTCTACACCTGCATGTGAACAGAAAATCTATAAAACAATTGAAAAAAGTCTGATTTTTTGGGAAAGGTACCTGTAAATTTCGTGGTGTTATGGTATTTGAGGAGGTCGTGGCAAAAAAAAATAATCTGGTCTTCAAAGAGAATTTGAAACACTACACCGTTTAGACCTGTTTTTTTTTTGCATGAGCTCCTCAAATGTCAATCGAGTACAAAATTTTGCACTTTTCTCGAAAACTGGAGCATCTTGGATGTCAATTTTTTTTTTTTTACAATTTTAACAATTTGGCTGCAATTATTTTTTCAAATTTATTGTTCATTGAGAGCTTATGAGCCTGGACACCGTTGCGAATTACTGGTTCAGTGCTCACTTGTAGTTTTGGGACCACGCCATCACCTGTAATAAGATTACTACTTTCTTCCTGACCTTTATCCCCGCCGATTTGGCACAGTGCCACCTTGTTTACGTCTGGAAAATGGCAGATCACGCCCTGAACGATTTGGTAGAGCGATTTCCTCCGTCGCAGGTCATTGCACGATGACTACTCATGCACTGAACGAGCGAAGACGTAATTAAAAAGGACGAGCCTTTGCCCTCTAAAGCTCGCGCTGCATTTTAGGCTACGAGATGCGCGTGACTTTTATTTAAATCGGACCGCGCCTTTGGATAGTATAATCATACGGTAGTAATGTAATGTAAAGGCGATGGAAGGAGGGCAACGGCAAATGCAGTTAGACATCGTCGTCCATCGGTCATTCCGTTTGCCCAATGAAAAGAGACCATTTGGGCTTTGATGCCGTCCAAGCTTTTCGGCCGTCCTCCACCGGCCACCCAACACACGTATGCCATGTACGTAGTAGTGAGGTATAGCCGTAGAGGGAACACTAGGAGTTTTTTTTAACACAATACAGACGCAAGCGCTCATACATACGCGTATACATTCACCTCTATGAACGCACACACGTACACCCTATCTCTATGAGCACCTTCGAAAGACTGAGCCGACATATCATCTCTAGATTTACGAAGTTACCGTAGACGCCTCGTCGTCGCCTCGTCGTCGACGGGAACGTCTCCTTCCACTGAGAGCGTATCGCCGGAAACTTTGAAATAAATCCAGGAATAATGCAAGCATCAGGACTTAAACCCTGATTGACTGGGATACTACTGTCCCTCTAACCATCTAACCATAGGTTAATTCGCGGGAACACTAGGAGTTGCAAGCTGAGTTTTAGGCTATCTTTTTTTTTCTGGAATACGCACGAATGTGCGTATCATTCATTAATAGAGGAGAGGGAAAAGAATCCCAAGGTCCACAGAGTTACATAGCGGTCCATCCACACGTCGGATAAACCGTCCACAAGCACCTAAAACATATAGCGACTACTCCCGAACTACCTGCCTCGAGAAGCCCGCAAAGAATCCCTCGAGGTCTCCTTTGAGCAATCCGGCATCCCGCCAAACTCGCCCCTCGGTGTTGATCCACTCAATTACTGTCAGTGTTGACGGCGTGACCCCATCAAAGACGATGCCATTGCGGTGCTTCCACAGCTCCCACAGGATTAGCAAAGCTAATGGCGCGAGTGGTTCTCCTATGGTCTTGTACTTGCTCTTGCTAGACGCACCAACTCTATAGAGTCTCACTATCCGTGGGAACCACGGTCTGCCTGCAGGCAACGGTGAGTACAGGCCGCGCTGGGCAAGCATGTCTGACATCCAACAACGGTTCCTAATCGCTAGCTAGTTGAAGAAGCGGCACTGCAGTGGGGCTCTTGATTTCCACGTAAATGATGCTATTAGAGACATCTCCAGACCTACAAATTTGGTCGCGTACGCCGAGCGTGCCGAGAAGGCACCGTCTTTCTCCCAAGACCAGTTGATGGAGTCCTCTACGATGGGGTCGAGCTGAACTTCTGGTACTCTTGGCCACAAGCTCATGAACTGATGTATCTCATCGGTCATGAGATCCGGGCCAACATCAAGTGCCCAGGAGTCATGCAGCAACGCCTCCGCAACTGTCCTCGCCGACTTGGCCCGCGTCGCCATCTTACCATATACGAGGGGTGCCAACACGCAAACACGGAACTCATTGATCCATCTATCCTCCCAAAATAGAGTTGTACGTCCATTGCCAACTGTAGCCCTTGCCGCTGCATTGAAAATTGCCCTAGAATTGGACGGAACCAAGATTTCGAACTCAAACCACGGCTTCGATCTGTCTGCTCTCTGTAACCATGGCCAACGCGCTTGCAGTGCCGAATTTAACCAACGCAGATCAGGAACGCCCAATCCTCCTTCCCACTTCGGCTTGCAGACCGTGTCCCAGGCAACCGCACTGACAGGATCAATATAGTTGACTAGAGGGGGGTGAATAGGCAACTAACATTTTTTAGGTTTTCTTTACCAATTTAAACTTTGCATCAAAGTAGGTTGTCTAGATATGCAACTAGGTGAGCAACCTATATGATGCAGCAACAATAACAACAAGCAAGCAAGGGATATGACACAAATAAGCTTGCACAAGTAAAGATACAAGATAACCAAGAGTGGAGCCGGCGAAGACAAGGATGTGTTACCGAAGT
This sequence comes from Triticum dicoccoides, assembly GCF_002162155.2. Classification (NCBI taxonomy): domain Eukaryota; kingdom Viridiplantae; phylum Streptophyta; class Magnoliopsida; order Poales; family Poaceae; genus Triticum; species Triticum dicoccoides. The sequence continues at coordinate 374,633,893 of NC_041388.1, read as the reverse complement.
TCCTTCCTTTTGAAGGGAAGTACGTCTCCGTTGGAGCGGTGTGGAGGCACAATTCTTCCCAAGAAGCCACTAGGGCCACCGTATTCTCCTCACGCCCTCACACAATGCGAGATGCCGTGATTCCACTATTGGTGTCCTTGAAGGCGGCGACCAGACCTTTACAAACAAGGTTGGGTCTCTCTCCACAACTGAATTGGAGGCTCCCAACGAAACCACGGAGCTTCACCATAATGGAATATGGCTCCAAGGTGACCTCAACCGTCTAGGGTGCTCAGACACCCAAGAGTAACGAAATCCACACGAGAAAGTATGGGAGAAGCAAATATCCTTTGGTGAAAGTGTAGATCTAGGTCTCCTCTTTCAATCCCTAGCAAATCAACAAGTTTGAGTGGCTAGAGAGAGAGATCGGGCAAGAGAGCTTGAGTGGCATTAATGGTGGAGCGAGAGAGGTAAGAGGTAAATGTGGTAGGTGGAAGAACCACCCTTATATAGCAACCCTAAAAATCCAACTGTTATTGTGTATTCTGTACTGCAGAGGTACAACCGGTCCTCGCCCCGATACAACCGGGCCTCGCAGTTTACCACCAGAACCCTACCTGGCGGTACAACCGGGCGAGCAGATGGTATTATCGGTCAAAGAGAACAACCGGAACAACCGCCCAGCCACCGCTTAACCACCGCATTGAAACAGAAGGGAGTCACCCCAGAGTGCAGCAGTCGAGCGGTACACGACCGGTGCAACCGCCTGGCCATGGGCGCTTGAGCGGCTAAGCCCCAAGCGGTAGAACCACTCGGGGCACCGGTAGTACCGGTGTGCGGGGCACAACCGGACCAACCAGGCCACTACCGCCCAAGTACCGCATCACAACAGAGGCAAGACCGGTTGTTGAGCGATACTTGGCCGGAACAACCACCATAGTCATTGAGGAGCAAGGTGGCGATACCACCGCCCGGAGGCAGCGGTACAACCGCTCGAACAAGACTAGGTAAGCGCCAAAGTTCCAGCGGTAAAACCGCTCGAGCGAGCGGTACAACCGCTAGGAAGGCACAGCAAGAGGCAGGAGAGAAGGAAAGCTCTCTCTCTCAGCAAAAGGAAGGCAAGAGAGGGGTGAGGCAAGAGTGTACATGAGAAAAATCCCCAATACCTCCTAATGTGGATTCTCTCTTGATAGTACGGGTTCCCTACGACCAAAGAGATAAAAAACGTAGAAAACTCCGTCTTTGATCTTTTCCTTCCAGAGAGAATAGCTAACCGACGTACGCCTAAACACAGAGTACCTGAAGCACTTAGCACACGATTAGACCAACAAAGGGTCATCATCATCATCCAAAACACAAAGTAGGGAAATGCCCTTACAATCTCTCCCTTTTTGGTGGATGATGACAACAACACGATTTGCAAGAGAGAAGTCTAGAAAATATAGACGAGACTCCCCCTAGATGTGTGCCCCAATTTGAGAATGCTATTGGAGTGCAAGAACACACATTAAGGGCGAGACTCCCCCTAGATTTTATAGACTCGCCACTCCTACTAGACAAGCGAAGATAAGAAATAAGCACATAAAAGGAAGGTAAGGACTATAACGGATAACAACACCATTAATGACAGTAATGATAGATAGATAAGCGCATGTCTTACACCATGCAAGTCTCGAGATAAGCAACGAGGTCCACAAACTGAAGTCCCACACGAAAAAACCACAAGAACACAAACACACGTAAAGCAAATCAAAACCAATGCAAATCCCGAGACCTAATAGAACTCTCTCCCCCTTTGGCATCAAGACACCAAAAAGGAAAAGAGCGAAGCTAGCGCCCCAGAGCTCAGTCGTCCTCCTCTGACTCCTCGATAGAATCTAGATCCTCCTCATCATCAGACTCTTCATCATCGTCCCGATCTTCGTCCTCCATGATGTCATCAGCAGCAGCAAAGGAGGTGGAGGGCTGGCGAGGAGCCTCATCATCAGACCACGTGCTGTGCGTAGAGATCCATCGCTCCTCCGGTGTGATGCTCTTCCGAGAACCACGCTGAACAGGCATGTTGAGGTGCTTCATCATCGCAATCTGACGACGCCGGGAATGCTTCTCATTGACATGGGCCTCATACATCCTCTTCTGAATGTCAGTCTGGAGGCAGAACATCTTCTTCACCTTGTCCGTGAGCTTGGTCACCCAAGAGGGATTGGCCCCTGGCTCCATCTCAAAGTCCCCATCATCAGAAGTGGCATAGACATCCTCAGGAGCATTAGCAGGAAAGCGAGGCTCGACATGTTTCTTTTTCTTGAGCACCTTGACCTCATGAACAGTGAATTTATCTGGAGATGTAAGAAGCTCTCCAGGACGGCGAACATCCCAAACCGAGTTCAGAAAGCACATGACAAATGGGGCATAAATAGGGACCTTTCTGTAAATGACCATGTTGTACATCTCGTGACACAGCCAGTTGGACACATCAAACGTTTCACTAGAGCCCACCTTGGTCTTCATAGCAACCATCAAGTCAACAAGATAGCCATGAATCTCATCTTGATTGCCCACCTTGCGCAGAAGCACATTGCAGAACACACGATGCATGATGTCAAAGACCTTCTCAAGATCCTTGGACTCTCCAATAATACCACGGCCCCGAATGTACAGAGGGGCAAGTTTCTCCCTAGGCATGGACTCAGGATGGTCGTGAGGACAAATGCCACCATTGCCCTCAAGGCATGTGTCGTCATATCCAAGAGCATTGGAGAAAGCTCTCCATGGAACTTGAAAGAGCTCATCACGACACATGAATGTGAGAGTGCGAGCATCATCTTCTCCAAAATGAACAGTGGCATAGAACTGATGGATAAGCTGAACATCAAAGTCACAGTTCACCGACATGAGCTTGACCAAATCAAATTCCTCACAGAGAGCCAAAGCCTCACCGAAATACTCCAAGTTGTTCCTCCAATGGTCAAGATCAATGGTCCACTGCTTGGCATACCTGTTCTTGTTGTGCTCAAAGAGTTCATGAACAATCCGCACTTGCATCTCATTCTGAAACTGAACGGTGGTCCATGGAGGTGCAATGGGAACCTCATAAGGATTCTTTGAGCGGAAGGCTTCCCAATCCTTGGCTTTCCAATGGTGCAAGGGCAAAACCACACGTTGCTTGGCAGCGGCAGACTTCTCACGGCGAGTGGGCTTGGTGGGAATCACAACCTCTTCTTCGTCATCAGACACAACCGGGCGCAAGGTTCTCCTTGGTCTTGCGAGGAGCAGAGCGAGAACTAGAGCCACATGTACACACGCATGAGGAGAACACAAGAAACCCAGCAAAGATGAGAGGATTGCACACACAAGCAGAGGAAAAGATAGATTGCACAAACATAGAAGACAGAACAGGGCTACATGGTGCAGATATCTCGGTTGTACCAGGTCTCCTACCAGTAGTACGGCTCCAACGGTTGTACCGCCTGTAGGGGCGGTAGAACCGCTGAACAGTGGCACTACCAGTAGGAAATAGATCTAACCATGGAAAATGAATCACACTAGCCATATTCTAACTTCTAAGAAATGCAATCTAAGTAGGAGGCAAATATAGATCTCTTCCACCCAATAGTTTAAGCAATAAACGCGGAATGTCAAGTAATGCCCTAGGAGTAGGGAAAGAACCCTAGAACAAAGAACAAAGGACATGGGGCATTACAGGCATCCATGGGAAGAGATCGGGAAGGAGGAGGCCTCCTTGGAGAGGATCCACGGAGACCCCACAGATCGGAAGCGCGAAAAGCACTCCGGGGCAGGGGCAATGGCGACCGGTGGCTAGGGCACAAGATGGGAAGGACAGGGGATGAGGGCAAAAAGAAACTCCCTTCAGCCCCGTCGGCTATATATAGGCCCATAGATGCGCGGCGGTTGTACCGCTTGAGAGAGCGGTTGTACCGCTACCTGATACGAGCTGGTGGTTGCGGGCGGTACTTCCGTCGCCAAGAAGGCAGCGGTAGTACCGCCTGTAACCAACCGGTAGTACCGGCCAGATGGGCACCCGAGTGGTTGAGCGGTGGAACCGCTCAAGCACCGCTGGGAGTCCTCCTGGGGCGGGACAACCAAGTGTACCAGCGGTAGAACCGCCCGTAACACCGGTTGTACCGCTCGATCACCATCACCCGAACCACGATCAAATGTGTGCAATTGGATTAGAAAGTTTAAAGGGGTTGGAGATAGGCTTGGGATAGAGCACGAAACTGGAATAGGGTGTGAGGAACTCCAAGAGATCAAAAAGACCAACGCGAAGAAAAAAACTTGGAGACCACAACACCTAAGGCCTAGAGCATGACAAAGGCAAACACAACACGGACAAAACGCGAAACACAACCACTCCCAAGAGAGGGCGGTGGCCGGAGCCACCTATGTTTGAGTCAATTGGTATGACACCGCGAAGAATTATCCTTGGTCCCATGACCAAAACTCGTCTTTGAATCACAGGTACCATCAAAATGGTTAATGTGAAAGAGTGGATCAATTTATGCATAATGGGGGGAGGAAGAGTTCATTGAGAGAACAACACTCCCCCTATGTCCATGCCTACACCTAAACAAGATAGCAAGTTGAGTATGGTGAGATGTGCAAGGGTTCAAGCAACATTGCTTGAATCAATGATATTTAGCTCATGCCTTAACTCGCGAAATCTTGCTTCATCCAAAGGCTTCATGAAGATATCTGCAAGGTTATCATGAGTGTTGACATAGTTGAGCTCGATCTCTCCTCGCCTAATATGATCCCGGATGAAGTGATACCATATCTTAATATGCTTCGTCTTGAAGTGTTGCATCGGGTTGAGAGAAATCTTGATTGCACTTTCATTGTCACACCAAAGAGGCACTTTGTCACAAATGACAACGTAATCCTTTAAAGTTTGCCTCATCCAAAGAAGTTGTGCACAACAACTACCGACAACCACATACTCCGCTTCCGTGGACGAGAGAGACACACAACTTTGCTTCTTGGAAGACCAACTCACCAAAGAGCAACCATGAAATTGGCACCCTCCGGAAGTGTACTTCCTATCCACTTTGTGAAGGAAATATGCCCTAGAGGCAATAATAAAGTTATTATTTATTTCCTTATATCATGATAAATTTTTATTATTCATGCTAGAATTATATTAACCGGAAACATAATACTGTTGGAAATATGCCCTAGAGGCAATAATAAAATGGTTATTATTATATTTCTTTGTTCATGATAATTGTCTATTGTTCATGCTATAATTGTGTTATCCGGAAATCGTAATACATGTGTGAATACATAGACCACAACACGTCCCTAGTGAGCCTCTAGTTGACTGGCTCGTTGATCAAAAGATAGTCATGGTTTCCTGACTATGGACATTGGATGTCATTGATAACGAAATCACATCATTAGGAGACTGATGTGATGGACAAGACCCAATCCTAAGCATAACTCAAAGATCGTGTAGTTCGTTTGCTATAGCTTTTCCGAATGTCAAGTATCATTTCCTTAGACCATGAGATTGTGCAACTCCCGGATACCGTAGGTGTGCTTTGGGTGTGCCAAACGTCACAATGTAATTGGGTGACTATAAAGGTAGACTACGGGTATCTCCGAAAGTGTCTGTTGGGTTGGCACGAATAGACTGGGATTTGTCACTCCGTATGACGGAGAGGTATCTCTGGGCCCACTCGGTAATGCATCATCATAATGAGCTCAATGTGACCAGGTGGTTGATCACGGGATCATGCATTACGGTACGAGTAAAGTGAATTGTCGGTAATGAGATTGAATGAGGTATTGGGATACCGACGATCGAGTCTCGGGCAAGTAACGTACCGATTGATAAAGGGAATTGTATACGGGATTGATTGAATCCTCGATATCGTGGTTCATCCGATGAGATCATCGAGGAGCATGTGGGAGCCAACATGGGTATCCAGATCCCGCTGTTGTTTATTGACCGGAGAGTCATCTCGGTCATGTCTACGTGTCTCCCGAACGCGTAGGGTCTACACACTTAAGGTTCGGTGACGCTAGGGTTGTTGAGATATTAGTGTACGGTAACCCGAAAGTTGTTCGGAGTCCCGTATGAGATCTCGGACGTCACGAGGAGTTCCGGAATGGTCCGGAGGTGAAGATTTATATATAGGAAGTCAAGTTTCGGCCATCGGGAAAGTTTCGGGGGTAATCGGTATTGTACCGGGACCACCGGAAGGGTCCCGGGGGTCCACCGGGTGGGGCCACCTATCTCGGAGGGCCCCATGGGCTGAAGTGGGAGGGGAACCAGCCCCTAGTGGGCTGGTGCACCCCCCTTGGGCCTCCCCCTGCGCCTAGGGTTGGAAACCCTAGGGGTGGGGGGCGCCCCACTTGGCTTGGGGGGCACTCCACCCCCCTTGGCCGCCGCCCCCTCTTGGAGATTGCATCTCCTAGGGCCGGCGCCCCCCTGGGGTCCTATATATAGTGGGGGGGGAGGGCAGCCGCACCCTAGCCCCTGGCGCCTCCCTCTCCCTCCCGTGACACTCCTCCCTCTCCCTGAGCTTGGTGAAGCCCTGCCGAGATCACCGTTGCTTCCACCACCACGCCGTCGTGCTGATGAATCTTCATCAACTTCTCCTTCCCCCTTGCTGGATCAAGTTGGAGGAGATGTTTTCCCAACCGTATGTGTGTTGAACGCGGAGGTGCCGTCCGTTCGGCTCTAGGTCATCGGTGATTTGGATCACAACGAGTACGACTCCATCAACCCCGTTCTCTTGAACGCTCCCGCGCGTGATCTACAAGGGTATGTAGATGCAATACCCTCTCCCTCGTTGCTAGATGACTCCATATATTGATCTTGGTGATGCATAGAAAATTTTAAAATTCTTCTACGTTCCCCAACAGTGACATCAAGAGCTAGGTCTGTGCGTAGTTTCTATGCACGAGTAGAACACAAAGCAGTTGTGGGCGTGAATATTGTCAATTTGCTTGCCGTTACTAGTCTTATCTTGATTCGGCGGCATCGTGGGATGAAGCGGCCCGGACCGACCTTACACGTACGCTTACGTGAGACTGGTTCCACCGATTGACATGCACTAGTTGCATAAGGTGGCTGGCGGGTGTCTGTCTCTCCCACTTTAGTCGGATCGGATTCGATGAAAAGGGTCCTTATGAAGGGTAAATAGAAATTGGCATATCACATTGTGGTTTTGGCATAGGTAAGAAACGTTCTTGCTAGAAACCTATAGCAGCCACGTAAAAACTTGCAACAACAATTAGAGGACGTCTAACTTGTTTTTGCAGCATGTGCCGTGTGATGTGATATGGCCAAAAGGATGTGATGAATGATATATGTGATGCATGATAGGAATCATGACTTGCATGTCGATGAGTATGACAACCGGCAAGAGCCATATGAGTTGTCTTTATTTATTTATTTATGACTTGCGTGTCAACATAAACGTCATGTAATTACTTTACTTTATTGCTAAAGTGTTAGCCATAGTAGTAGAAGTAATAGATGTCGAGACAACTTCAAGAAGACACGATGATGGAGATCATGGTGTCATGCCGGTGACAACGATGATCATGGAGCCCCGAAGATGGAGATCAAAAGGAGCAAATGATATTGGCCATATCATGTCACTATTTGATTGCATGTGATGTTTATCATGTTTTACATCTTATTTGCTTAGAACGACGGTAGCTTAAATAAGATGATCCCTCGTAGTAATTTCAAGAAAGTGTTCCCCCTAACTGTGCACCGTTGTGAAGGTTCGTTGTTTTGAAGCACCACGTGATGATCGAGTGTGATAGATTCTAACGTTCGAATACAACGGGTGTAAGCCAGATTTACACACGCAATACACTTAGGTTGACTTGACGAGCCTAGCATGTACAGACATGTCCTCGGAACACGGAAGACCGAAAGGTCGAGCATGAGTCGTATAGAAGATACGATCAACATAAAGATGTTCACCGATGTTGACTAGTCCATCTCACGTGATGATCGGACACGGCCTAGTTAACTCGGATCATGTTTCACTTAGATGACTAGAGGGATGTCTATCTGAGTGGGAGTTCATTGAATAATTTGATTAGATGAACTTAATTATCATGAACTTAGTCTAAAATCTTTACACTATGTCTTGTAGATCAAATGGCCCATGCTAATGTTGCCCTCAACTTCAACGCGTTCCTAGAGAAAACCAAGCTGAAAGATGATGGTAGCAACTATACGGACTGGGTCCGGAACCTGAGGATCATCCTCATAGCTGCCAAGAAAGATTATGTCCTAGAAGCACTGCTAGGTGAGGCACCTATCCTAGAGAACCAAGACGTTATGAACGCTTGGCAGTCACGTGCTGATGATTACTCCCTCGTTCAGTGCGGCATGCTTTACAGCTTAGAACCGGGGCTCCAAAAGCGTTTTGAGAGACACGGAGCATATGAGATGTTCGAAGAGATGAAAATGGGTTTCCAAGCTCATGCCCGGGTCGAGAGACATGAAGTCTCCGACAAGTTCTTCAGTTGTAAGATGGAGGAAAATAGTTCTGTCAGTGAGCACACACTCAAAATGTCTGGGTTGCATAACCGCTTGACTCGGCTGGGAGTTAATCTCCCGGATGACGCGGTCATTGACAGAATCCTTCAGTCGCTTCCACCGAGCTACAAGAGCTTTGTGATGAACTTTAATATGCAGGGGATGGAAAAGACCATTCTTGAGGTATATTCAATGCTGAAATCAGCGGAGGTGGAAATCAAAAAGGAACATCAAGTGTTGATGGTGAATAAAACCACTAAGTTCAAGAAAGGCAAGGGTAAAAAGAACTTCAGGAAGGACGGCAAGGGAGTTGCCGCGCCCGGTAAGCAAGCTGCCGGGAAGAAGTCAAAGAATGGACCCAAGCCTGAGACTGAGTGTTTTTATTGCAAGGGAAGTGGTCACTGGAAGCGAAACTGCCCCAAATACTTAGCGGACAAGAAGGCTGGCAACAGTAAAGGTATATGTGATATACATGTAATTGATGTGTACCTTACCAGTACTCGTAGTAGCTCATGGGTATTTGATACCGGTGCGGTTGCTCACATTTGTAACTCAAAGCAGGAGCTGCGGAATAAGTGGAGACTGGCGAAGGACGAGGTGACGATGCGCGCCGAGAATGGTTCCAATGTCGATGTGATCGCCATCGGCACGCTACCTCTACATTTACCTACGGGATTAGTTTTAAACCTCAATAATTGTTATTTAGTGCCAGCTTTGAGCATGAACATTGTATCAGGATCTCGTTTTATTCGAGATGGCTACTCATTTAAATCCGAGAATAATGGTTGTTCTATTTATATGAGAGATATGTTTTATGGTCATGCTCCGATGGTGAATGGTTTATTCTTAATGAATCTCGAGTGTAATGTTACACATATTCATAGTGTGAATACCAAAAGATGCAAGGTTGATAATGATAGTCCCACATACTTGTGGCACTGCCGCCTTGGTCACATAGGTGTCAAACGCATGAAGAAGCTCCATGCAGATGGACTTTTGGAGTCTCTTGATTACGAATCATTTGACACATGCGAACCATGCCTCATGGGTAAAATGACCAAGACCCCGTTCTCAGGAACAATGGAGCGAGCAACCAACTTATTGGAAATCATACATACTAATGTGTGCGGTCCAATGAGTGTTGAGGCTCGTAGTGGCTATCATTATGTTCTCACCCTCACTGATGACTTATGTAGATATGGGTGTCTACTTAATGAAACACAAGTCTGAGACCTTTGAAAAGTTCAAGGAATTTCAGAGTGAGGTTGAGAATCAACGTGACAGGAAAATCAAGTTCTTGCGATCAGATCGTGGGGGAGAATACTTGAGTCATGAATTTGGCACACACTTAAGAAAATGTGGAATAGTTTCACAACTCACGCCGCCTGGAACACCTCAGCGTAATGGTGTGTCCGAACGTCGTAATTGCACTCTACTAGATATGGTTCGATCTATGATGTCTCTTACCGATTTACCGCTATCATTTTGGGGCTATGCTTTAGAGACTACCGCATTCACTTTAAATAGGACTCCATCAAAATCCGTTGAGACGACACCGTATGAATTATGGTTTGGGAAGAAACCTAAGCTGTCGTTTCTAAAAGTTTGGGGATGCGATGCTTATGTCAAGAAACTTCAACCTGAAAAGCTCGAACCCAAATCAGAAAAATGCGTCTTCATAGGATACCCTAAAGAAACTGTTGGGTATACCTTCTACCTCAGATCCGAAGGCAAGATCTTCGTTGCTAAGAATGGGTCCTTTCTAGAGAAAGAGTTTCTCTCGAAAGAAATAAGTGGGAGGAAGGTAGAACTTGATGAAGTATTACCTCTTGAACCGGTAAGTGGCGCAGCTCAAGAAAATGTTCCTGAGGTGCCTGCACCGACTAGAGAGGAAGTTGATGATGATGATCATGAAACTTCAGATCAAGTTGCTACTGAACTTCGTAGGTCCACAAGGAAACGTTCCGCACCAGAGTGGTACGGCAACCCTGTCTTGGAAATCATGTTGTTAGACAACGGTGAACCTTCGAACTATGAAGAAGCGATGGCGGGCCCGGATTCCGACAAATGGCTGGAAGCCATGAAATCCGAGATAGGATCCATGTATGAAAACGAAGTATGGACTTTGACTGACTTGCCCGATGATCGGTGAGCCATAGAAAATAAATGGATCTTTAAGAAGAAGACAGACGCGGATGGTAATGTAACCATCTATAAAGCTCGGCTTGTCGCTAAGGGTTATCGACAAGTTCAAGGGGTTGACTATGATGAGTCTTTCTCACCCGTAGCGAAGCTGAAGTCCGTCCGAATCATGTTAGCAATTGCCGCATTCTATGATTATGAGATATGGCAAATGGACATCAAAACGGCATTCCTTAATGGTTTCCTTAAGGAAGAATTGTATATGATGCAGCCGGAAGGTTTTTTCGATCCTAAGAATGCTGACAAGGTGTGCAAGCTCCAACGCTCAATCTATGGGCTGGTGCAAGCATCTCGGAGTTGAAACATTCATTTTGATGAGATGATCAAAGCATTTGGGTTTATGCAGACTTATGGAAAAGCCTGCATTTACAAGAAAGTGAGTGGGAGCTTTGTAGCATTTCTCATATTGTATGTGGATGACATACTATTGATGGGAAATGATATAGAATTCTTGGAAAGCATAAAGGCCTACTTGAACAAGTGTTTTTCAATGAAGGATCTTGGAGAAGCTGCTTACATATTAGACATCAAGATCTATAGAGATAGATCGAGACGCCTCATTGGTCTTTCACAGAGTACGCACCTTGACAAGATATTGAAAAAGTTCAATATGGATCAGTCAAAGAAGGGGTTCTTGCCTGCATTGCAAGGTACGAGATTGAGCATGGCTCAATGCCCGACCACGGGAGAAGATAGAGAAAAGATGAGTGGAGTCCCCTATGCCTCGGCCATAGGGTCTATCATGTATGCTATGCTATGTACCAGACCTGATGTAAACCTTGCCGTAAGTTTGGTAGGAAGGTACCAAAGTAACACTGGACAACGGTCAAGAATATCCTGAAGTACCTGAAGAGGACTAAGGATATGTTTCTCGTTTATGGAGGTGACGAAGAGCTCGTCGTAAAGGGTTACGTCGATGCTAGCTTCGACACAGATCTGGATGACTCTAAGTCACAAACCGGATACGTGTGTATTTTGAATGGTGGGGCAGTAAGCTGGTGCAGTTGCAAGTAAAGCATTGTGGCGGGATCTACATGTGAAGCGGAGTACATGGCAGCCTCGGAGGCAGCACAAGAGGCAATCTGGGTGAAGGAGTTCATTACCGACCTAGGAGTCATACCCAATGCGTCGGGCCCGATGACTCTCTTCTGTGACAACACTGGAGCTATTGCCCTTGCCAAGGTGCCCAGGTTTCACATGAAGACCAGGCATATCAAGCGTCACTTCAACTCCATTCGTGAAAGTGTTCAAAATGGAGACATAGATATTTGTAAAGTACATACGGACCTGAATGTGGCAGATCCGTTGACTAAACCTCTCCTTAGAGCAAAACATGATCATCACCAGAACTGCATGGGTGTTCGATTCATCACAATGTAACTAGACTATTGACTCTAGTGCAAGTGGGAGACTGTTGGAAATATGCCCTAAAGGCAATAATAAAATGGTTATTATTATATTTCTTTGTTCATGATAATTGTCTATTGTTCATGCTATAATTGTGTTATCCGGAAATCGTAATACATGTGTGAATACATAGACCACAACACGTCCCTAGTGAGCCTCTAGTTGACTGGCTCGTTGATCAAAAGATAGTCATGGTTTCCTGACTATGGACATTGGATGTCATTGATAACGGGATCACATCATTAGGAGAATGATGTGATGGACAAGACCCAATCCTAAGCATAGCTCAAAGATCGTGTTGTTCGTTTGCTATAGCTTTTCCGAATGTCAAGTATCATTTCCTTAGACCATGAGATTGTGCAACTCCCGGATATCGTAGGAGTGCTTTGGGTGTGCCAAACGTCACAACGTAACTGGGTGACTATAAAGGTACACTACGGGTATCTCCGAAAGTGTCTGTTGGGTTGGCACGAATCGAGACTGGGATTTGTCACTCCGTATGACGGAGAGGTATCTCTGGGCCCACTCGGTAATGCATCATCATAATGAGCTCAATGTGACCAGGTGGTTGATCACGGTATCATGCATTACGGTACGAGTAAAGTGACTTGCCGGCAACGAGATTGAACGAGGTATTGGGATACCGACGATCGAGTCTCGGGCAAGTAACGTACCGATTGATAAAGGGAATTGTATACGGGATTGACTGAATCCTCAATATCGTGGTTCATCCGATGAGATCATCGAGGAGCATGTGGGAGCCAACATGGGTATCCAGATCCCGCTGTTGTTTATTGACCGGAGAGTCATCTCGGTCATGTCTACGTGTCTCCCGAACCCGTAGGGTCTACACACTTAAGGTTCGGTGACGCTAGGGTTGTTGAGATATTAGTATATGGTAACCCGAAAGTTGTTCGGAGTCCCGAATGAGATCCCGGATGTCACGAGGAGTTCCGGAATGGTCTGGAGGTGAAGATTGATATATAGGAAGTCAAGTTTCGGCCATCGAGAAAGTTTCGGGGGTAATCGGTATTGTATCGGGACCACCGGAAGGGTCCCGAGGGTCCACTGGGTGGGGCCACCTATCCCGGAGGGCCCAATGGGCTGAAGTGGGAGGGGAACCAGCCCCTAGTGGGCTGGTGCGCCCCCCTTGGGCCTCCCCCTGCGCCTAGGGTTGGAAACTCTAGGGGTGGGGGGCGACCCACTTGGCTTGGGGGGGCACTCCACCCCCCTTGGCCGCCGCCCCCCTTGGAGATTGCATCTCCTAGGGCCGGTGCCCCCCCTGGGGTCCTATATATAGTGGGGGGGAGGGAGGGCAGTCGCACCCTAGCCCTTGGTGCCTCCCTCTCCCTCCCGTGACACTCCTCCCTCTCCCTGAGCTTGGCGAAGCCCTGCCGAGATCACCGTTACTTCCACCACCACGCCGTCGTGCTGCTGGATCTTCATCAACTTCTCCTTCCCCCTTGCTGGATCAAGTTGGAGGAGACGTCTTCCCAACCGTACGTGTGTTGAACGTGGAGGTGCCGTCCGTTCGGCGCTAGGTCATCGGTGATTTGGATCACGACGAGTACGACTCCATCAACCCCGTTCTCTTGAACGCTTCCGCACGTGATCTAAAAGGGTATGTAGATGCACTACCCTCTCCCTCGTTGCTAGATGACTCCATAGATTGATCTTGGTGATGCGTAGAAAATTTTAAAATTCTGCTATGTTCCCCAACAAATACATGTGTGAATACATAGACAAACAGAGTGTCACTAGTATGCCTCTACTTGACTAGCTCGTTGATCAAAGATGGTTAAGTTTCCTAGCCATTGACATGGGTTGTCATTTGATTAACAGGATCACATCATTAGGAGAATGATGTGATTGACTTGACCCATTCCGTTAGCTTAGCACCCGATCGTTTAGTATGTTGCTATTGCTTTATTCATGACTTATACATGTTCCTATGACTATGAGATTATGCAACTCCTGTGTACCGGAGGAACACTTTGTGTGCTACCAAACGTCACAACGTAACTGGGTGATTATAAAAGTGCTCTACAGGTGTCTCCGAAGGTACTTGTTGGGTTGGTGTATTTCGAGATTAGGATTTGTCACTCCGATTGTCGGAGAGGTATCTCTGGGCCCTCTCGGTAATGCACATCACTTAAGCCTTGCAAGCATTGCAACTAATAAGTTAGTTGCGGGATGATGTATTGCGGAACGAGTAAAGAGACTTGGCGATAACGAGATTGAACTAGGTATTGAGAAACCGACGATCGAATCTCGGGCAAGTAACATACCGATGACAAAGGGAACAACGTATGTTGTTATGCGGTCTAACCGATAAAGATCTTCGTAGAATATGTGGGAGACAATATGAGCATCCAGGTTCCACTATTGGTTATTGACCGGAGACGTGTCTTGGTCATGTCTACATAGTTCTCGAACCCGTAGGGTCCGCACGCTTAACGTTTCGATGACAGTTATATTATGAGTTTATATGTTTTGATGTAAGGAAGGTTGTTCGGAGTCCCGGATGTGATCACGGACATGACGAGGAATCTCGAAATGGTCGATACATGAAGAATGATATATTGGAAGCCTATGTTTGGATATCAGAAGTGTTCCGGGTGAAATCGGGATTTTACCGGAGTACCGGGAGGTTACCGGAACCCCTTGGGAAGTTAATGGGCCATAGTGGGCCTTAGTGGAAGAGAGGAGAGGCGGCCAGGGCAAGGGCCACACGCCCCTCCCCCTAGTCCGAATAGGACAAGGAGAGGGGGGTGGCGCCCCCCCTTTGCTTCTTCTCCTCCACCTCCCCCCAAGTCCTAATCCAACTAGGAAAAAGGGAGGGAGTCCTAGTAGGACTCCTCCTGGCGCGCCCCTCTCTTGGCCGGCCACACCCCCCTTGCTCCTTTATATACGGGGGCAGGGGGCACCCTAGAGACACAACGATTGATCAATTGATCTTTTAGCCGTGTGCGGTGCCCCTCCACCATAGTCCACCTTGATAATACTGTAGCCGTGCTTAGGAGAAGCCCTGCGTCGGTAGAACATCATCATCGTCACCACGCCGCCGTGCTGACGAAACTCTCCCTCAACACTTGGCTGGATCGGAGTTCGAGGGACGTCATCGGGCTGAATGCGTGCTGAACTCGGAGGTACTGTGCGTTCGGTACTTGATTGGTCGGATCGTGAAGACATACGAATACATCAACCGCGTTGTGCTAACGCTTCCGCTTTCGGTCTACGAGGGTACGTGGACAACACTCTCCCCTCTCGTTGCTATGCATCACCATGATCTTGTGTGTGCGTAGGATAATTTTTGAAATTACTACGTTCCTCAACAGTGGTATCAGAGCCAGGTTTTATGCGTAGATGTCATATGCACGAGTAGAACACAAGTGAGTTGTGGGCGATATAAGTCATACTGCTTACCAGCATGTCATACTTTGGTTCGGCGGTATTGTTGGATGAAGCGGCCCGGACCGACATTACGCATACGCTTACGCGAGACTGGTTCTACCGACGTGCTTTGCACACAGGTGGCTGGCGGGTGTCAGTTTCTCCAACTTTAGTTGAACCGAGTGTGGCTACGCCCGGTCCTTGCGAAGGTTAAAACAACACCAACTTGACAAACTACTGTTGTGGTTTTGATGCGTGGGTAAGAACGGTTCTTGCTAAGCCCGTAGCAGCCACATAAAATTTGCAACAACAAAGTAGAGGACGTCTAACTTGTTTTTGCAGGGCATGTTGTGATGTGATATGGTCAAGACATGACGTTAAATTTTATTGTATGAGATGATCATGTTTTGTAACCGAGTTATCGGCAACTGGCAGGAGCCATATGGTTGTCGCTTTATTGTATGCAATGCAATCGCCCTGTAATGCTTTACTTTATCACTAAGTGGTAGCGATAGTCGTAGAAGCATAAGATTGGCGAGACGACCACGATGCTACGATAGAGATCAAGGTGTCGCGCCGGTGATGATGGTGATCATGACGGTGCTTCGGAGATGGAGATCACAAGCACAAGATGATGATGGCCATATCATATCACTTATATTGATTGCATGTGATGTTTATCTTTTATGCATCTTATCTTGCTTTGATTGACGGTAGCATTATAAGATGATCCCTCACTAAGTTATCAAAGTATAAGTGTTCTCCCTGAGTATGCACCATTGCGAAATTTCTTCATGCTGAGACACCACGTGATGATCGGGTGTGATAGGCTCTACGTTCAAATACAACGGGTGCAAAATAGTTGCACACGCGGAATACTCAGGTTAAACTTGACGAGCCTAGCATATAACAGATATGGCCTCGGAACACGGAGACCGAAAGGTCGAGCGTGAATCATATAGTAGATATGATCAACATAGTGATGTTCACCATTGAAACTACTCCATCTCACGTGATGATCGGACATGGTTTAGTTGATATGGATCATGTGATCACTTAGAGGATTAGAGGGATGTCTATCTAAGTGGGAGTTCTTAAGTAATATGATTAATTGAACTTAAATTTATCATGAACTTAGTACCTGATAGTATCTTGCTTGTCTATGTTGATTGTAGATAGATGGCTCGTGCTGTTGTTCCGTTGAATTTTAATGTGTTTCTTGAGAAAGCAAAGTTGAAATATGATGGTAGTAATTACACGGACTGGGTCCGTAGCTTGAGGATTATCCTCATTGCTGCACAGAAAAGTTACGTCCTGGAAGCACCGCTAGGTGTACCACCTGTGCCAGCAACTGCAGACATTGCGAATGCCTGACAGTCACGTGTTGATGACTACTCGATAGTTCAGTGTGCCATGCTTTACGGCTTAGAACCAGGACTTCAACAACGTTTTGAACGTCATGGAGCATATGAGATGTTCCAGGAGTTGAAGTTGATATTTCAAAAGAATGCCCGGATTGAGAGATATGAAGTCTCCAAAAAGTTCTACAGCTGCAAGATGGAGGAGAATAGTTTTGTCAGTGAGCATATACTCAAGATGTCTGGGTACTGCAATCACTTGATTCAACTGGGAGTTAATCTTCCGGATGATAGCGTCATTGACATAATTCTTCAATCACTGCCACCAAGCTACAAGAGCTTCGTGATGAACTATAACATGCAAGGGATGGATAAGACAATTCCCGAGCTCTTCGCAATGCTAAAGGGTGCGGAGGTAGAAATCAAAAAGGAGCATCAAGTGTTGATGGTCAATAAGACCACCAGTTTCGAGAAAAAGGGCAAAGGGAAGAAGAAGGGGAACTTCAAGAATAATAGCAAGCAAGTTGCTGCTCAGGAGGAGAAACCCAAGTCTGGACCTAAGCCTAAGACTGAGTGCTTCTACTGGAAGCAGACTGGTCACTGGAAGCGGAACTGCCCCAAGTATTTGGCGGATAAGAATGATGGCAAGGTGAACAAAGGTATATGTGATATACATGTTATTGATGTGTACCATACTAATGCTCGCAGTAGCACCTGGGTATTTGATACTGGTCCTGTTGCTAATATTTGCAACTCGAAACAGGGGCTGCAGATTAAGTGAAGATTGGTTAAGGACAAGGTGATGATGCGCGTGGGAAATGGTTCCAAAGTCGATGTGATCGCAGTCGGCACGCTACCTCTACATCTATCTTCGGGATTAGTATTAGACCTAAATAATTGTTATTTGGTGCCAGCGTTGAGCATGAACATTATATCTGGATCTTGTTTGATGAGACACGGTTATTCATTTAAATTAGAGAATAATGGTTGTTCTATTTATATGAGTAATATCTTTTATGGTCATGCACCCTTGAAGAGTGGTCTATTTTTGTTGAATCTCGATATTAGTGATAAAGATGCAGAGTTGATAATGATAGTGCAACTTATTTGTGGCACTACCGTTTAGGTCATATCGGTGTAAAGCGCATGAAGAAACTCCATACTGATGGACTTTTGGAACCACTTGATTATGAATCACTTGGTACTTGCGAACCGTGCCTCATGGGTAAGATGACTAAAATGCTGTTCTCCGGTACTATGGAGAGAGCAACTGATTTGTTGGAGATCATACATACAGATGTATGTGGTCCGATGAATGTTGAGGCTCGTGGCGGATATCGTTATTTTCTCACCTTCACAGATGATTTAAGCAGATATGGGTGTATCTACTTAATGAAACATAAGTCTAAAACGTTTGAAAAGTTCGAAGAAATTTAGAGTGAAGTTAAAAATCATCGTAACAAGAAAATAAAGTTTCTATGATCTGATCATGGAGGAGAATATTTGAGTTATGAGTTTGGTCTTCATTTGAAACAATGCGGAATAGTTTCGCAACTCACGCCACCCGGAACACCACAACGTAATGGTGTGTCCGAACGTCGTAATCATACTTTACTAGATATGGTGCGATCTATGATGTCTCTTACTGATTTACCGCTATCATTTTGGGGTTATGCTTTAGAGACGGCCGCATTCACGTTAAATAGGGCACCATCGAAATCCGTTGAGACGACGCCTTATGAATTGTGGTTTGGCAAGAAACCAAAGTTATCATTTCTGAAAGTTTGGGGCTGCGATGCTTATGTGAAAAAGCTTCAACCTGATAAGCTCGAACCCAAATCGGAGAAATGTGTCTTCATAGGATACCCAAAGGAGACTATTGGGTACACCTTCTATCACAGATCCGAAGGCAAGACTTTTGTTGCTATGTTGGGTACACCTTCTATCACAGATCCGAAGGCAAGACTTTTGTTGCTAAATTCGGAGTTTTTCTAGAGAAGGAGTTTCTCTCGAAAGAAGTGAGTGGGAGGAAAGTACAACTTGATGAGGTAACTGTACCTGCTCCCTTATTGGAAAGTAGTTCATCGCAGAAACCGGTTTCTGCGACACCTACACCAATTAGTGAGGAAGTTAATGATGATGATCATGAAACTTCAGATCTAGTTGTTACTGAACCTCGTAGGTCAACCAGAGAAAGATCCGCACAAGAGTGGTACGGTAGTCCTGTTCTGTAAGTTATGTTACTAGACCATGACAAACCTACGAATTATGAAGAAGCGATGGTGAGCCCAGATTCCGCAAAATGGCTTGAGGCCATGAAATCTGAGATGGGATCCATGTATGAGAACAAAGTGTGGACTTTGGTTGACTTGCCCGGTGATCGGCAAGCAATTGAGAATAAATGGATCTTCAAGAAGAAGACTGATGCTGACGGTAATGTTACTGTCTATAAAGCTCGACTTGTTGCAAAAGGTTTTCGACAAGTTCAAGGGATTGACTACGATGAGACCTTCTCATCCGTAGTGATGCTTAAGTCTATCCGAATCATGTTAGCAATTGTCGCATTTTATGGTTATGAAATTTGGCAAATGGATGTCAAAACTGCATTCCTGAATGGATTTATGGAAGAAGAGTTGTATATGACCCAACCGGAAGGTTTTGTCGATCCAAAGGGAGCTAACAAAGTGTGCAAGCTCCAGCGATCCATTTATGGACTGGTGCAAGCCTCTCGGAGTTGGAATAAACGCTTTGATAGTGTGATCAACGCATTTGGTTTTGTACAGACTTTTGGAGAAGCCTGTATTTACAAGAAAGTGAGTGGGAGCTCTATAGCATTTCTAATATTATATGTGGATGACATATTATTGATTGGAAATGATATAGAATTTCTGGATAGCATAAAGGGATACTTGAATAAGAGTTTTTCAATGAAGGACCTCGGTGAAGCTGCTTATATATTGGGCATCAAGATCTATAGAGATAGATCAAGACGCTTAATTGGACTTTCACAAAGCACATACCTTGACAAAGTTTTGAAGAAGTTCAAAATGGATCAAGCAAAGAAAGGGTTCTTGCCTGTGTTACAAGGTGTGACGTTGAGTAAGACTCAATGCCCGACCACTGCAGAAGATAGAGGGAAAATGAAAGATGTTCCCTATGCTTCAGCCATAGGCTCTATCATGTATGCAATGTTGTGTACCAGACCTGATGTATGCCTTGTTATAAGTCTAGCAGGGAGGTACCAAAGTAATCCAGGAGTGGATCACTAGACAGCAGTCAAGAACATCCTGAAATACCTGAAAAGGACTAAGGATATGTTTCTCGTTTATGGAGGTGACAAAGAGCTCATCGTAAACGGTTATGTTGATGCAGGCTTTGACACTGATCCGGACGATTCTAAATCGCAAACCGGATACATATTTACATTGAACAGTGGAGCTGTCAGTTGGTGCAGTTCTAAACAAAGCGTCATGGCGGGATCTATGTGTGAAGCGGAGTACATAGCTGCTCTGGAAGCAGCAAATGAAGGAGTCTAGATGAAGGAGTTCATATCCGATCTAGGTGTCATACCTAGTGCATCGGGTCCAATGAAAATCTTTTGTGACAATACTGGTGAAATTGCCTTGGCAAAGGAATCCAGATTTCACAAGAGAACCAAACACATCAAGAGATGCTTCAATTCCATCCAGGATTTAGTCCAGGTGGGAGACATAGAAATTTGCAAGATACATACAGATCTGAATGTTGCAGACCCGTTAACTAAGCCTCTTCCAGGAGCAAAACATGATCAACACCAAGGCTCCATGGGTGTTAGAATCATTACTGTGTAATCTAGATTATTGACTCTAGTGCAAGTGGGAGACTGAAGGAAATATGCCCTAGAGGCAATAATAAAGTTATTATTTATTTCCTTATATCATGATAAATGTTTATTATTCATGCTAGAATTGTATTAACCGGAAACATAATACATGTGTGAATACATAGACAAACAGAGTGTCACTAGTATGCCTCTACTTGACTAGCTCTTTGATCAAAGATGGTTAAGTTTCCTAGCCATTGACATGGGTTGTCATTTGATTAACGGGATCACATCATTAGGAGAATGATGTGATTGACTTGACCCATTCCGTTAGCTCAGCACCCGATCATTTAGTATGTTGCTATTGCTTTCTTCATGACTTATACATGTTCCTATGACTATGAGATTAAGCAACTCCCGT
Source organism: Triticum dicoccoides (assembly GCF_002162155.2). Classification (NCBI taxonomy): domain Eukaryota; kingdom Viridiplantae; phylum Streptophyta; class Magnoliopsida; order Poales; family Poaceae; genus Triticum; species Triticum dicoccoides. The sequence continues at coordinate 374,612,804 of NC_041388.1, read as the reverse complement.
TTACCGGAGGAACACTTTGTGTGCTACCAAACATCACAACATAACTGGGTGATTATAAAGGTGCTCTACAGGTGTCTCCGAAGGTACTTGTTGGGTTGGCGTATTTTGAGATTAGGATTTGTCACTCCGATTGTCGGAGAGGTATCTATGGGCCCTCTCGGTAATGCACATCACTTAAGCCTTGCAAGCATTGCAACTAATAAGTTAGTTGCGGGATGATGTATTATGGAACGAGTAAAGAGACTTGCCGATAACAAGATTGAACTAGGTATTGAGATACCGACGATCGAATCTCGGGCAACTAACATACCGATGACAAAGGGAACAACGTATGTTGTTATGCGGTCTGACCGATAAAGATCTTCATAGAATATGTGGGAGCCAATATGAGCATCATGTTCCGCTATTGGTTATTGACCGGAGACGTGTCTCGGTCATGTCTACATAGTTCTCGAACCCATAGGGTCCGCATGCTTAACGTTTCGATGATAGTTATATTATGAGTTTATATGTTTTGATGTACCGAAGGTTGTTCGGAGTCCTGGATGTGATCACGGACATGACAAGGAATCTCGAAATGGTCGAGACATGAAGAATGATATATTGGAAGCCTATGTTTGGATATCGGAAGTGTTCTGGGTGAAATCAGGATTTTACCGGAGTACCGGGAGGTTACCGGAACCCCCCCGGAAAGTTAATGGGCCATAGTGGGCCTTAGCGGAAGAGAGGAGAGGCGGCCAGTGTTAGATTTCGGGTTCCGGCAGACCCTTAAGGTTCGAACTCTGGGGTGCGCACGGAGATCTTTCCCCTACCGACTCGCGCTTCTATGGCTCGGAAGAAATCTAGGCTGGAAAGAAGGACACACAAAGGACACAAGATTTATACTGGTTCGGGCCACCGATGTGGTGTAATACCCTACTCCAGTGTGTGGTGTGGTGGATTGCCTCAGGGGCTGATGATGAACAATACAGGGGGAAGAACGGCCTCGCGAGAGGTGTTCTTGAGCTGGTGCGATGTGTTCTACCCGGTCTGGATCTCCCTCCCTCCATGGTGGCTAGTCCTACTTATAGAGGCCCTGGTCCCCTTGCCAAAATGTGAGCGGGAAGGGCGCCAACAATTGGCCATTTTGAAGGGGAACATCTAGTACAAGTTATCCTGACCAAAGGTGGTCTTCGGCTGCCAAAAGCATCGGTGATGACGCCGTCTTGGGGTCCACGGTGACCTCCGTCCTGCCGCTCTGCTAGTCTTGGTCTCGTTGTACCGGAATGGTAACCTTTGCCCGATGCCTTGGACTGTGCTTGTTCCCTTTGCACCGAAGGGGAAACAAGGACACTGCACAGGCCGGCGCCCGCCTGGCGCCCGCCTGATCTCGATCGTCATGGCTTGCGTCACAGGCTCCTCGCGAGGTGCCCCTCCTTGATTTCTTCGCCTCCTCGCGAGCCTGCCTGATGAGGCTGCTCCTGAGGAAGCTTCCCATCATCCGCCCCGCAAGGATTGGCCCCTCGCGAGGGTCTTGAGTTTGAGCTGATGAAGCTGGGCCGCACTGGGCCCCCACTCGAGTCACGCCGCAGGCCGCAGGCAGGCAAGTCTGGGGACCCCTGTTCCCAGAACACCGATAGTAGCCCCCGGGCCCGAGGCGCACCCGGGATGGGCCTAGCAGAGGAGCGAAGTGTTGGGGAACGTAGTAATTTCAAAAAAATTCTTATGCACACGCAAGATCATGGTGATGCATAGCAACGAGAGGGGAGAGTGTAATCTACGTACCCTCGTAGACTGAAAGCAGAAGCGTTATGACAACGCGGTTGATGTAGTCGTATGTCTTCACGGCCCGACCGATCAAGCACCGAAACTACGGCACCTCCGAGTTCTAGCACATGTTCAGCTCGATGACGATCCCCGGACTCCGATCCAGCAAACTATCGGGGAAGAGTTCTGTTAGCACGACGGCGTGGTGACGATCTTGATGTTCTACTGTCGCAGGGCTTCGCCTAAGCACCACTACAATATTATCGAGGACTATGGTGGAGGGGGGCACCGCACACGGCTAAGAGAACGATCTTGAAGATCAACTTGTGTGTCTAGAGGTGCCCCCTGCCCCCGTATATAAAGGAGCAAGGGGGGATGTAACACCCTCGATGCGACTATATCTCCCACGTGTCGATGCACGACTTAGAGGCATAATCGCATTGAAGGCATATGTCGCAAGTTAGGCAATCTTCACAACATCCCATGTAATATAAATAATAAAAGGGGAGATAACATAGTTGGCTTACACTCGCCACGTCAATCAAGTACATAAATAACATTACATCAACCAAACACTCATGGCCCGACTACGACGCCAAAATAAAAGATAATCCAACATGCAACACGGTCCCAATCACCCCCAACTGGGCACCACTACTAATCATCAGGAAAGGAAACATAGTAACGTTGAGAGTCTTCGTCGAACTCCCACTTGAGCTCATACGCGTCTGCTAGAGCGGAATCATCAGTCCCTACATCTGGTGTAATAGTAATCTGTGAGCCACGGGGACTCAGCAATCTTGCACCCTCGCGATCAAGACTATTTAAGCTTATAGGTAAGGCAAGGTAAAAATATGTGGAGCTGCAGCAAGCGACTAGCAAGTATGGTGGCTAACTTATTCGCAAAAGAGAGCGAGAAGAGGAGGCAAAGCGCGAGTGAGAAACTAGAGAGCAACCTGCGCAAACATTACTCCAACACCGTGTCCACTTCCCGGACTCCGCCGAGAAGAGACCATCACAGTAACACACTCAGTTGATTCATTTTAATTAAGTTAAGGTTCAAGTTATCTACAACCGGACATTAACAAATTCCCATCTGCCCATAATCGCAGGCACGGCTTTCGAAAGTTCAAATCCCTGCAAGGGAGTCCCAACTTAGCCCATGACAAGCTCTCATGGTCAACGAAGGAATAGACCTCCTCCCAAGATGTTCCGATCAGACTCGGTATCTCGGTAATTCAAGACACTGCGACAGGTTAAAACAAGACCAGCAACACCGCCCGAATGTGCCGACAAATCCCGATAGGAGCTGCACATATCTCGTTCTCAGGGCACACTCAGATGAGACTAGCTATGAGTAAAACCAACCCTCAAGTTTCCCCGAGGTGGCCCCGCAGGCAGCTCAGTTCAGACCAACACTCAGAGGAGCACTGGCCCGGGGGGGGGGGTTAAATAAGATGACCCTCGGGCTCCGGAAACCCAAGGGAAAAGAGGCTAGGTGGCAAATGGTAAAACCAAGGTTGGGCATTGCTGGACAAGCTTTAATCAAGGCGAACTATCAAGGGGTTCCCATTATAACCCAACCGCGTAAGAAACGCAAAATCCGGGAACATAACACCGATATGATAGAAACTAGGGCGGCAAGAGTGGAACAAAACACTAGGCGAGAGGCTGAGCCTTCCACCCTTTACCAAGTATATAGATGCATTAAGATAACATGGCAATATAATGATATCCCAACAAATAAATAAAGGTTCCAACAAGGAACGGCCTCCAATCTTCACCTGCAACTAGCAACGCTATAAGAGGGGCTGAGCAAAGCGGTAACATAGCCAATCAACGGTTTGCTAGGACATGGTGGGTTAAAGGTTTGACATGGAAATTTGGGAGTCTTGAAAGCAAGTGGTAGGCATCGTAGCAATGGCATAGCAAAAGAGCGAGCAAAATTAGAATAGCAAAGATAGTAGTGATTTCGAGGGTATGATCATCTTGCCTGCACAGTTGTCAGAGTTGACTGGATCCTCGAAAGCAAACTCAATGGGCTCCTCGTTAGCGAACTCGTCTCCCGGCTCTACCCAAACAAGACAAACAAGCAACAAGGACAAAATCAACCACGTGCAAGGATCAAACAATATGATGCAATGATGATATGCTATACGGGATGCGATGCGGGATGCATATGCAAGATATGACAGGAAATACAAGAACCTGGCCTCAACATGGAAATCCAAGTGTGCCAATGGAAAGATGAGATGAAATCGCTTGAAAACGATATAAAGAACGCCGGAATCGGAGTTACGGTTTGGAAATGGCAAGTGATTCAAATATGACACTGATCTACGATTTACAGCAAGTAGCCATCTAAATGCAATGAGATGAACATGCTACAGCACCCAAACATGACAACAAATTACATGGCAGGGATGCATTCAAGATGCTTAACAAAAGTCTAGCACTGAGCTACGGCCAATTCATCCATTAACAGGTTAAAACAAGCATGGCAAAAATGCATATGGCAAACAGATCTCAGACTTAGTGAAATTAACACTTGTCTGGAATTTCAGATCAGGAGCACTCTTCGGAGCAACAAAACTACATGCTACAGGAGCTGAACATGGCAAATTAAAGCATGGCATGGAGCTACTCAAAGAGCTTAACAAAAGTCCCTTAGTGACCTTGAGCCAAAAGGGATCAGAAAACACAATTGCAAGCATGTGAACATGGCAAAAACATAATCAGATCACAGACTTTGTGAAAACTGGCACATGCTGAAACATATCTCAAGTAGGCATGTTTACGAGCTCGATGCACTCACCACGGTGCAAGTCATGACAAGACAAGCATACACCCATCAAGAAGGCACAAAATTCAAGCTAGACATGGCAAGAACAATAGCATAGTATGTACGGATCAACTACAACATCATCGGCAAAATTGCAAACAAGTTGACAATCTGCCCAGATCCACAAAGTAGCAAAAGTAGAGCTCGATTGACTCAAGCTAGGGTGCTCCATAATTGAAAACAAAGACATGGATGGATAGAGCACTACAATATTAACAAAACATCCTTACTTATCATCCTCAAAAGAGCCACGAATCACTAGGAAACAGCATGAACAAATGGCATCATGAGATAAACAGATCAAGGACTTAGTGGAAATGCTAAGTCCCTGAAATCAGAATTATCAAGTGCACCACTTTGCAAGCTTGTGCTAGTCACCACACTCATCACAAAAATACATGGGTTGCACCTCTGGAAAGATGACAAAACCCTTAACAAAACATATGTAGAGCATCAGGGCATATCATGCACACAAAAATCATGGCAAAAATGACAAAAAGCTAAATGGAGTAGCAGATCTGACAATTATCTCAAGTAGCCCTCTTCTAACAGCATTTCAGGCATCAAGATGAACTCAAATGAAAATGATGCAATGGAATGAAATGATGTACTCTCTGAGATGAACATTTTGATATGCTATATGCATGAATTGGAGCTACGTATGCAAAGTTACGGGGCCATGAACATGGGCACTTGAATTTGGGATATTTGGGACTTAGAAGAATTTGACCTCCGGATCTAGGGTTTCCAGATCTGCACGCTTCCCGAGGCGTTCACCGGAGTACTCACCGGAACGGCGCCGTGCGCGGCCGGAGATGGTGAGGAAGAGGCCAGGGCGAGGGGAGGAAGAGGCCAGGGCGGCTCCGGTGGTTGGGCGCGGCGGCGGCAGCCCGGCGACCCAGGCGGCCGGCGTCGAAGGGAGGTGAGGTGGCGGCGCCGACGGCGAGCTTCCGGGGCGGCGAGGCGAAGATCCAGGCGGCGGGGCGGAGGAAGACGCTGCCCCGGGCGGCGGCGGCGGGACCCGGGCCGCGGCGGCGTGCGGGTTGGCGACGGTGACGTGGCAGGCGTGGAGTGGCTGGTCGCGGCGTGTCCGGCGCGGTGCGGACAATGTCCGGCCGCGCGGAGGCGATTTTTTAGGGTTAGGGGCGAGGGGATCCGGATTGAGAATGGGGGGAGGTATATATAGGCATAGAGGGAGCTAGGAGAGTCCAAAAGAGGTGCGGTTTTCGGCCACGCGATCGTGATCGAACGCTCTAGATGATGGAGAGGGTTTAGGTGGGTTTTGGGCCAAATTGGAGGGGTGTTGGGCTGCAACACACACGAGGCCTTTTTGGTCCCTCGGTTAACCGTTAGAGTATCAAACGAAGTCCAAATGGTACGAAACTTGACAGGCGGTCTACCAGTAGTAAACCAAGGCCGCTAGGCAAGTCTCGGTCCAATCCGGAAATGTTTAATCCCCACTCACGAAACAAAGCTAGAAATGACCACCGGAGGAGAACGAAGCGCCGGAATGCAAAACGGACAACGGGGAAAATGCTCGAATGCATGAGATGAACACGTATGCAAATGCAATGCACATGATGACATGATATGAGATGCATGACAACGACAACAACACACGGAGACAAAGACCCGAACCCGAGAAGATAAAATAACTTAACGCCGGAAACGGCAAGAGTTGGAGTACAAATTGGGAAAGTTACATCCGGGTTGTTACAACACTCCACCACTATGAAAGGATCTCGTCCCGAGATCTAGGATTGAAAGAATGCTGGGTACTCAGAATGGAGGTGATCCTCGCGTTCCCAGGTAGCTTCACGGTCGGAATGGTGTGACCACTTGACTTTGAGAAATTTGATTGACTTGTTGCGAGTCTTGCGTTCAGTGTTTTCAAGAATAGCAACTGGATGCTCACGATAGGAGAGATCTTCTTGGATCTCAATATCCTCGAAGTTGATGGTGCGGTCAGGAGTCTTGAAGCACTTTCGAAGCTGAGAGACATGGAACACATCATGAACGTTTGCAAAGTTTGAAGGAAGCTCGAGTTGATAGGCAAGGTCGCCTCTCTTGCTGACAATCTTGAAAGGTCCCACGTATCTGGGGGCAAGCTTCCCTTTGATACCGAAGCGATGAGTACCTTTCATAGGAGAGACGCGGAGGTAAACATGATCTCCGATCTCGAAAGCCAAATCGCGGTGCTTACTATCATAGTAGCTCTTCTGACGGGATTGGGATGCTTTGAGGTTATCTCGAATGACTTTGCACATTTCCTCTGCCTCTGTGATTAAGTCATTACCCAAGAGCTGACGTTCACCGGTTTCAGACCAGTTTAGAGGGGTACGGCACTTCCTGCCATACAGAATTTCAAATGGGGCCTTGCCTGAACTTGCTTGAAAACTGTTGTTGTAGGAGAATTCAGCATAAGGAAGACAATCCTCCCACTTCATGCCGAAGGAGATCACACAAGCCCTGAGCATATCTTCAAGAATCTGGTTGACATGCTCGACTTGACCGCTAGTTTGAGGATGGAAAGCTGTGCTGAAGCGGATGTTGATGCCCATGGCCTTCTGAAAAGAATCCCAAAACTTCGATGTAAAGATGCTACCACGGTCTGAAAAGATCACTTGTGGAATACCGTGGAGAGAGACAATCCGAGAGGTATAGAGTTCTGCCAATTGAGCTGCAGTGATCGACTCTTTGATAGGCAGAAAATGAGCCACTTTGGTGAGTTTGTCGATGACAACGAATATAGCATCATTGCCACGCTTGGACTTTGGAAACCCAGTCACGAAGTCCATTTCAATGTGGTCAAACTTCCATTCTGGAATGGCAAGAGGTTGGAGGAGACCCGCTGGCCTTTGGTGTTCTGCCTTCACTCTTCTGCAGACATCACATTCATACACGAATTGAGCAATCTCGCGCTTCATTCGAGTCCACCAATAAGCTTGCTTAAGGTCCTGATACATCTTCGTGCTCCCAGGGTGGATGGAGAGGAGAGAATTGTGAGCCTCGTTCATGATCACTTTACGAAGTTCACCTTTGGGTACAACAATACGATCCTCGAATAAAAGAGTGTCCTTGTCATCAAGGCGGTAGCACTTGTACTTGGGTTGACTCTTGGCAATCCCAATCTTCATCTTTTTCACCATAGCATCGAGAAGCTGCGCTTGGCAAATCTGGTCTTCCAAGGTAGGAGAGATTTGAAGGTTGGCGAGGAAACCTTGAGGAACAACTTGCAGATTAAGTTTGCGGAAAGCTTCACAAAGCTCGGGTTGATAAGGCTTGAGAATCAGACTGTTGCAATAAGCTTTTCTGCTCAATGCGTCAGCAATCACATTGGCCTTGCCTGGAGTATACTCGATACTCGGATTATACTCTTGAATCATTTCGACCCATCGAGTTTGCCTGAGGTTGAGATTAGGCTGAGTGAAGATGTACTTGAGACTCTTGTGATCAGTGAAAATATCCACTTTTCTTCCCAATAGAAGATGTCTCCAAGTCAAAAGAGCATGCACAACTGCTGCCAACTTGAGATCATGAGTGGGGTAGTTCTTCTCATTAGGCTTCAACTGGCGAGAGGTATAAGCAACAACTTTCTTCTCTTGCATCAATACTGCGCCAAGACCTTGGAGAGAGGCATCACAAAAGACCTCGTACGGCTTGGATTCATCAGGCGGAGTCAGAACTGGAGCAGTGATCAATTTCTCTTTCAAAGTGTTGAAAGCAATGTCACACTCCGGAGACCAAACGTACTTGACGTTCTTCTGAAGAAGATTAGAGAGAGGCTTCGCGGCCTTAGAAAAGTTTTCAACGAATCTTCGGCAATAGCTTGCGAGACCGAGGAAGCTACAGAGTTGCTTCACGTTCTGAGGAGGTTCCCAATTCACAATTGCAGACACCTTCTCAGGATTCACGGCAATGCCCTTGGCAGAGATGATATGACCAAGATAAAGAACCTCATCGAGCCAAAATTTGCACTTGGAGAACTTGGCGTAGAACTGATGTTCCCTGAGCTTATCGAGTACCAAACGCAAGTGCTTGGCATGATCTTCTTTGTTCTTCGAGAAAACCAGAATGTCGTCGAGATAGACCAAAACGAAGTCATTGGTGTAGGCGTTGAAGATGAAGTTCATCATGCGAGAGAACGTCGGAGGAGCGTTGACGAGGCCAAAAGACATGATAGTGTATTCATATGAACCATAGCTTGTCCTGAAAGCCGTCTTGGGAATATCTTGCTCACGGATTCGAATCTGATGATAACCCATACGGAGATCAAGCTTGGAGAATACTTGGGCACCTTTGAGTTGTTCGAATAGCTCATTGATGTTGGGAAGTGGGTATTTGTTCTTGATGGTCTTCTTGTTCACTGGACGGTAATCAACAAAGTCGGTCTGTTCCTTCCTTCTTCTTCACAAAAAGAACACCACAACCCCACGGAGAAGAACTAGGCCGGATGAGACCCATTCTTTCTTGAATATCGAGTTGCTTCTTCAGCTCCTTCAACTCTTCAGGTCCGAGCTTGTAAGGACGGTTGCACACAGGTTCCGTGCCAGGTTCAAGATCAATAACGAATTCAACTGGCCGGTGCGGAGGCATTCCTGGAAGCTCTTTTGAAAAGACGTCTTGATATTCGCAAACGACTGGAATTTGCGAGATAGCGTCCAATTCACCCTTCTCATTGAGAGAAAACAAACGAATGGTATTATCCCGAGCGGCAAAGACAATTACATCCTTAGACGAATGAGTCAATTGAATCTGCCTGGCTGCACAATCAAGCTGAGCCTTGTGCTTAGAGAGCCAATCCATTCTGAGAATAAGATCAATATCCAAGTTACCAAGAACCATTGGAGAAGCCAGAAACTTGAAATCGCCCATCATGATAGAAATATCCGGAACCATCATACTAGAACTCAGACGCTTAGCCGGAGAGACGACTTGCATAGCTCTAGGTAAAGCCTTAGTACTAAAATTGTTCTCCGTTGCAAATGGGAATGACATGAAGGAATGCAATGCACCAGAGTCAAGAAGTACTTTAGCTGGAATATCATTAACAGGAAGGTTACCCATGATCACATCTGGTGAGTCCTCTGCCTGAGCTGCATTCAGCAAGTTGACCTTGGCGGACTTGGGGTTATGCTTGACCACAGTTGTACTTGCCGATCTCACAGGAGGAGGAGGAGGAAGACGCCTCTGGTTGAAACACTTGTTGGCATAGTGACCCTTCTGTTGGCACTTGTTGCACATGACCTCTGAAAGCGGACGATGATACGGAGCACTCGATCTTGGAGCTTGAGACGAAGTCTTGTTCTGAAAGCCAGGGTTGTGTGGGTGGGAAGAACCACTGCCACCTTTGCTCTTCTGCTGATACGACTGACGGAACGAAGGAGGAGGAAGCCAAAACTTCTGCTGCTTGGCCACTTGAGTAGAGGAAGAAGGAGTAACATCTCTGACTCGCTTCTTGGAAGCATCACACCTCAACTGAGCAGCCTCTTGCTTCAATGCCATGTTGTAGAACTCATCGTACCTCAAGGGCTCAAAGAGAACAAGAGCTAGCTGAATTTCTTCTCTGAGACCACCCCTGAACTGGTATATCATGCTCTTCTCATCAGGGACGTCCTGCTTAGCAAAGCGGGCAAGCTTCTGAAACAACTTGTTGTAGTCATAGACAGACAAAGAGCCTTGCTTCAGATTGCGGAATTCCTCACGCTTGCTTTCAACCACGCTCTGGGGAATATGATGAGCTCGGAAATCTTGACAGAATTCATCCCAGGTGATAACACATCCACCTCGGGAATCCTTGTACTGCTGGAACCATTCTGCAACTTGATCTTTGACTTGGAAGGAAGCGAACTTAACAAAGTCCTCGGGCCTGACGTTACTGCACTCGAAATGCTTGCACAGATCCACAAGCCAATCGTTAGCATCGGTTGCCTCAACACAATTGCTAAAAGTCTTTGGCCCGTTAGCAAGGAACTGGTTGAGTGTAGCAAAGTGATTCTGATTGTTGCCTTGGTTCCCTTGGTTGCCTTGATTGCGCTCTTGAAGAATTTGCATGATCAACTGTGTGTTTGCATTGGTTGTGGCCATCACAGCTTGCCATGCCTCCGGAGGAGGTGGAGGTGGTGGCGGATTAGGATTCAGAGTCGTGCGCGTTGGAGAAGCCATCCTGAAGAGGTTGACATCCATTAGCACATTGATAGACAAATATTGAAGCTGAATCCAACGGAATGAAAATTGCAACATATAGTCTTCACATCCGAACAAAATGAACGAATGCATTCCTCTTGAAATGGTCACATATCCATAAATTGAGAAGCCACTTAGAATTAAGGTAGAGAAATAAATCAATAAGGTACGGGTCAAGAATGAATAATCGGTAAGAAATCCCAATCTCAAACCAATATCCGTGGAAGAAGAACTAGAGCTACTAGAATTCCCACCTATGAAACTCCTGAACCTTTCTGGTTATGCAATCAGGTGTTGGGGATACAGGGGAAGCATAATATCTCACCCAAATCTAACAATTCCTACATCCAGCTGTATCCATCCTTCAACACATAACCGAGAAAAACTTCGGAAACCATCTACCTCAACCTTCAAAAAGCATCCGTTATACAAGTTATGGCGATACTCCCGAACTCCCGCCCCAGTATTGGGTGGTGTCGAGGTTATCTCACCAACAAACTGCATAAAAGAGATTTTCGATGTCGGCGTACTAAACTCAGGTATTCCAGAACTGCAACGATAAAATTATGAAGACAACACCTCAGAGCTCAACTCCCCGGGACACATCCACTAAACCCCTGACAGGAGGCACCAAGACAATGTTCTCATCATAAAACCATCGGAACGAGTCCAAGATACCCGCGTGATCCTAAAATTATTTTAGTGAAATTTGAGAAGAGAAGAGTCAAAACTCTATGTCAGTATGCCTTACCAGAGCGATGAGGAGACTGGGAAGTAAAAAGAATTCCTAAACTCTCTGATATATAATTTCTAAATGACTCAAAACATTTTTCTAGACACAACTCGGCCGCTAAAAACGATCAAGCAATGGGGCTCCTAAGGTCAGGGAAGGCTCTGATACCAACTTGTAACACCCTCGACGCGACAATATCTCCCACGTGTCGACACACGACTTAGAGGCATAATCGCATTGAAGGCATATGTCGCAAGTTAGGCAATATTCACAACATCCCATGTAATATAAATAATAAAAGGGGAGATAACATAGTTGGCTTACACTCGCCACGTCAATCAAGTACATAAATAACATTACATCAACCAAACACTCATGGCCCGGCTACGGCGCCAAAATAAAAGATAACCCAACATGCGACACGGTCCCAATCACCCCCAACTGGGCACCACTACTGATCATCAGGAAAGGAAACATAGTAATGTTGAGAGTCTTCGTCGAACTCCCACTTGAGCTCATACGCGTCTGCTGGAGCGGAATCATCAGGCCCTGCATCTGGTGTAATAGTAATCTGTGAGCCACGGGGACTCAGCAATCTCGCACCCTCGCGATCAAGACTATTTAAGCTTATAGGTAAGGCAAGGTAAAAATATGTGGAGCTGCAGCAAGCGACTAGCAAGTATGGTGGCTAGCTTATTCGCAAAAGAGAGCGAGAAGAGGAGGCAAAGCGCGAGCGAGAAACTAGAGAGCAACCTGCGCAAACATTACTCCAACACCGTGTCCACTTCCCGGACTCCACCGAGAAGAGGCCATCACGGTAACACACTCAGTTGATTCATTTTAATTAAGTTATGTTCAAGTTATCTACAACCGGATATTAACAAATTCCCATCTGCCCATAACCGCGGGCACGGCTTTCGAAAGTACAAATCCCTGCAGGGGAGTCCCAACTTAGCCCATGACAAGCTCTCATGGTCAACAAAGGAATAGACCTCCTCCCAAGACGTTCCGATCAGACTCGGTATCTCGGTAATTCAAGACACTTCAACAGGTTAAAACAAGACCAGCAACACCGCCCGAATGTGCCGACAAATCCTGATAGGAGCTGCACATATCTCGTTCTCAGGGCACACTCAGATGAGACTAGCTACGAGTAAAACCAACCCTCAAGTTTCCCCGAGGTGGCCCCGTAGGCAGCTCAGTTCGTACCAACACTCAGAGGAGCACTGGCCCGGGGGGAGGGGTTAAATAAGATGACCCTCGGGCTCCGGAAACCCAAGGGAAAAGAGGCTAGGTGGAAAATGGTAAAACCAAGGTTGGGCATTGCTGGACAAGCTTTAATCAAGGCGAACTATCAAGGGGTTCCCATTATAACCCAACCGCGTAAGGAACACAAAATCTGGAAACATAATACCAATATGACGGAAACTAGGGCGGCAAGAGTGGAACAAAACACTAGGCGAGAGGCCGAGCCTTCCACCCTTTACCAAGTATATAGATGCATTAAGATAACATGGCAATATAATGATATCCCAACAAATAAATAAAGGTTCCAACAAGGAACGGCCTCCAATCTTCACCTGCAACTAGCAACACTATAAGAGGGGCTGAGCAAAGCGGTAACATAGCCAATCAACGGTTTGCTAGGACATGGTGGGTTAGAGGTTTGACATGGAAATTTGGGAGGCTTGAAAGCAAGTGGTAGGCATCGTAGCATTGGCATAGCAAAAGAGCGAGCAATCTAGCATAACAAAGATAGTAGTGATTTCGAGGGTATGATCATCTTGCCTGCATAGTTGTCAGAGTTGACTGGATCCTCGAAAGCAAACTCAACGGGCTCCTCGTTAGGGAACTCGTCTCCCCGCTCTACCCAAACAAGAAAAACAAGCAACAAGGACAAAATCAACCACGTGCAAGGATCAAACAATATGATGCCATGATGATATGCTATACGGGATGCGATGCAGGATGCATATGCAAGATATGACAGGAAATGCAAGAACTTGGCCTCAACTTGGAAATCCAAGTGTGCCACTGGAAATATGAGATGAAATCGCTTGAAAACGATATAAAGAATGCCGGAATCAGAGTTACGGTTTGGAAATGGCCAGTAATTCAAATATGACACCGATCTGCGATTTACAGCAAGTAGCCATCTAAATGCAATGAGATGAACATGCTACAGCACCCAAACATGACAACAAATTACATGGCAGGGATGCATTCAAGATGCTTAACAAAAGTCTATCACTGAGCTACGGCCAATTCATCCATTAACATGTTCAAACAAGCATGGCAAAAATGCATATGGCAAACAAATCTCAGACTTGGTGAAATTAACACTTGTCTGGAATTTCAGATCAGGAGCACTCTTCGGAGCAACAAAACTACATGCTACAGGAGATGAACATGGCAAAGTAAAGCATGGCATGGAGCTACTCAAAGAGCTTAACAAAAGTCCCTTAGTGGCCTTGAGCCAAAAGGGATCAGAAAACACAATTGCAAGCATGTGAACATGGCAAAAACATAATCAGATCACAGACTTAGTGAAAACTGGTACATGCTGAAACATATCTCAAGTAGGCATGTTTACGAGCTCGATGCACTCACCACGGAGCAAGTCATGACAAGAAAAGCATACATCCATCAAGAAGGCACAAAATTCAAGCTAGACATGGCAAGAACAATAGCATAGCATGCACGGATCAACTACAACATCATCGGCAAAATTGCAAACAAGTTGACAATCTGCCCAGATCCACAAAGTAGCAAAAGTAGAGGTCGATTGACTCAAGCTAGGGTGCTCCATAATTGAAAACAAAGACATGGATGGATAGAGCACTACAATATTAACAAAACATCCTTACTTATCATCCTCAAAGGAGGCACGGATCACTAGGAAACAGCATGAACAAATGGCATCATGAGATAAACAGATCAAGGACTTAGTGGAAATGCTAAGTCCCTGAAATCAGAATTACCGAGTGCACCACTTTGCAAGCTTGTGCTAGTCACCACACTCATCACAAAAATACATGGGTTGCACCTCTGGAAAGATGACAAGACCCTTAACAAAACATATGTAGAGCATCAGGGCATATCATGCACACAAAAATCATGGCAAAATGACAAAAAGCTAAATGGAGTAGCAGATCTGACAATTATCTCAAGTAGCCCTCTTCTAACAGCATTTCAGGCATCAAGATGAACTCAAATGAAAATGATGCAATGGAATGAAATGATGTACTCTTTGAGATGAACATTTTGATATGCTATATGCATGAATCGGAGCTACGTATGCAAAGTTACGGGGCCATGAACATGGGCACTTTGATCTGGGATATTTGGGACTTAGAAGAATTTGACCTCCGGATCTAGGGTTTCCAGATCTGCATGCTTCCCGAGGCGTTCGCCGGAGTACTCGCCGGAACGGCGCCGTGCGGCGACCGGAGATGGTGAGGAAGAGGCCAGGGCGAGGGGAGGAAGAGGCCGGGGCGGCTCCGGTGGTTGGGCGAGGCGGCGGCGCGGCGGGCGTGGCAGCAGCAGCCCGGTGACGGAGACCCAGGCGGCCGGCATCGAAGGGAGGTGAGGTGGCGACGCCGGCGTCGAGCTTCCGGGGCGGCGGGGCGAAGATCCAGGCGGCGGGGTGGAGGAAGACGCTGCCCCGGGCGGCGGCGGCGGGACCCGGGCCGCGGCAGCGTGCGGGTTGGCGGCGGTGACGTGGAAGGCGTGGAGTGGCTGGCGGCGGCGTGTCCGGCGCGGTGCGGACAATGTCCGGCCGCGCGGAGGCGATTTTTTAGGGTTAGGGGCGAGGGGATCCGGATTTAGAATGGGGGGAGGTATATATAGGCATAGAGGGAGCTAGGAGAGTCCAAAAGAGGTGCGGTTTTCGGCCACGCGATCGTGATCGAACGCTCTAGATGATGGAGAGGGTTTAGGTAGGTTTTGGGCGAAATTGGAGGGGTGTTGGGCTGCAACACACACGAGGCCTTTTTGGTCCCTCGGTTAACCGTTAGAGTATCAAACAAAGTCCAAATGGTACGAAACTTGACAGGCGGTCTACCGGTAGTAAACCAAGGCCGCTAGGCAAGTCTCGGTCCAATCCGGAAATGTTTAATCTCCACTCACGAAAGAAAGCTAGAAATGACCACTGGAGGAGAACGAAGCGCCGGAATGCAAAACGGACAACGGGGAAAATGCTCAAATGCATGAGATGAACACGTATGCAAATGCAATGCACATGATGACATGATATGAGATGCATGACAACGACAACAACACACGGAGACAAAGACCCGAACCCGAGAAGATAAAATAACTTAACGCCGGAAACGGCAAGAGTTGGAGTACAAATTGGGAAAGTTACATCCGGGGTGTTACAGGGGAGGAGGCCGGCCCTAGGAGAGGCGCACCAGGGGAGTAGGATTCCTACTCCTAGTTGGAGTAGGTTTCCTCCTTTCCTAGTCCAACTAGGAGAAGGAGGAAAGGGGGAAAGAGGGGAAGGAAGGGAGAGAGGGGCCGCGCCCCAAACCCCTTGCCAATTCGGACTGGGCTTGGGAGGGGCGCGCGCCACCTCCTGGTCCTTCCCACTAAGGCCCATAAAGGCCCATTGCTTCTTCCTCGTATTCCCATAACTTCCTGGTACCTCCGAAAATACCCGAATCACTCGGAACCTTTCCCATGTCCGAATATAGTCTTCCAATATATCGATCTTTACATCTCGACCATTTCGAGACTCCTCGTCATGTCCCCGATTCATCCGGGACTCCGAACTCCTTCGGTACATCAAAACTTATAAACTCATAATATAACTATCATCGAAACCTTAAGCGTGCGGACCCTACGGGTTCGAGAACAATGTAGACATGACCGAGACATGTCTCCGGTCAATAACCAATAGCGGAACCTGGATGCTCATATTGGCTCCCACATATTCTACGAAGATCTTTATCGGTCATCGGTATGTTACTTGCCCGAGATTCGTTCGTCGGTATCTTAATACCTAAGTCAATCTCGTTACCGGCAAGTCTCTTTACTCGTTCCGTAATACATCATCTCACAACTAACTCATTAGTTGCAATGCTTGCAAGGCTTATGTGATGTGCATTACCGAGAGGGCCCAGCGATACCTCTCCGACAATCGGAGTGACAAATCCTAATCTTGAAATACGCCAACCCAACATGTACCTTTGGAGACACCTGTAGAGCTCCTTTATAATCACCCAGTTACGTTGTGACGTTTGGTAGCACACAAAGCGTTCCTCTGGCAAACGGGAGTTGCATAATCTCATAGTCATAGGAACATGTATAAGTCATGAAGAAAGCAATAGCAACATACTAAACGATCGGGTGCTAAGCTAATGGAATGGGTCATGTCAATCACATCATTCTTCTAATGATGTGATCCCGTTAATCAAATAACAACTCTTTTGTTTATGGTTAGGAAACATAACCATCTTCGATTAACGAGCTAGTCAAGTAGAGGCATACTAGTGACACTCTGTTTGTCTATTTATTCACACATGTATTATGTTTCTGGTTAATACAATTCTAGCATGAATAATAAACATTTATCATGATATAAGGAAATAAATAATAACTTTATTATTGCCTCTTGGGCATATTTCCTTCACGAAGGGGCAAGAGCGAAGCGCCGCGGGCCCCAATAGCCTGCGGCCTTGGGCGCCGCGTGGCGACAGATTGGACGTGGGCATATGCGCTTCCCCATGATGCCTCGGCAACCGCATGACTTGACAAGTCCCTTCATGCAGAGAAATGGGTCATGATTACCTGCGATCGTGGTGGTCGGCGGTTGGCCTTCTCCAGCTATAAGTACGGGACTGTGCGAGCCTCGTTAGCGTATCCCTTCCTGCTACTCCTTTTCTTCTTCTTGGCTACTCGCCATTCCCATGGCTCCGTCAAAGAGATTCTCGGCCGCAGAGAAAGGAAAAGCTCACCCGGCAGGGCCAGACTCCCCACCGACCAAGCGCGCCCGGGGCCGCCTTCACAAGCACCCCGCGGTCCCCATAGTGGCTTCCCGTGGCCATGGAGGCGGTTCCCTGCGCGGTGGTGAGCGCCCGGTTGCCGATGGGAGGCACGTCGTGGCCGCGAGGCCTCCCAGGCCGTGCTTTCGCTCGGCGGAGGTGCTGCCGGAGTTCGTCATGTGGTCGGCGGACCCGACCAGCACCTGGCTCTAGCTCCCCCATTTCTTCGTAGGTGAACTGCCGGCTCGCGCTCGGGGCGGCCTCTGGCTTCAGGCAGATGGTTGCTGCAGCAGGGCCTCCTAGGCTTCGCTGGAGGTCTCCGCTTCTGGGAATGCGGTCCTAACCCGCGCCTGGCAAACGTTTGCCCGTGCGCGCGGCCTGAGCCGGCGGTGCACCCTGCACTTCAAATTCGATGGCGATGCCACCCTCTACGTGAGGGTGTTCGGGGAAGACGTTCGTCGCGCTGGGTGCTGCCCCGAAGACGATGACCGCGGCCGCCTGCCCAGCCCCAGTGCTGACCAGGATGAAGACGGCGGCAGGCATGTAGGCGGCGGCGCTCAAGGCTCGCCAAGCTTCGACGACTCTTTCTCAGGCAGCAGCTCCTCCAGCGGTGGCCGCAACCAGCCCCCACGTCGTCGCGCCCGCCTGGGTGAAGGTAGCGGGTCAGCCCGCCGTCGTGCCCCGATGAAGCGAGAGGACGGATCCGCCTGAGCCCCCAGAGGCAGCTCGAGCTTTCGCCGCAAATTGGTGCCGAGCAAGTCGTGCCCATTTTGTTTTTCTTCTTTCCCTGCGCAGAAAAAGAAGGTAGTATAGGGCCCTAGGGGGCATGTTAGAACTATTGTTGTTAATCATCGTGTTGCTTCCACTATTTCTGCGCTATGTTTCTGCGCCGCGTGCCCATGTGCAGGAATTATTTAGCTCAGTGGGGCTTGACGCGGTCCTCGTCTCCCGAGGCTGAGGCCTCGCCGCGCGCTTCATGTCCTGCAAGGATTAGCAGGAGGAGTAGCCTTAGGTCTGGTTGTGGGGGCAATCGGCCCAGGTCCTGCACTCGTGTCGCGATGCCCGTGGGGCACGGACTGGGAGGGGTGCTCCCGCAGCGGACCCGGGCATGAAAGCTTCAAACAATCGGGGCAGAAAACACTCGCGAGGACGCCCGCGAACCTCCCTCGCGAGATTTGCGAGAGAAAACGAGGCAAGTGAGTGAAAAAGATGGGACAGCAACAGCTCCAGTAAAACTTCAAACAGGAACGAACAAGCCAACTACGGAAAGCAAATGAAAAAGCCGCGTCCGGCACCTATTCTAGTCTTCGACGTCTTCTCACCAGCGGAGAGCTAAGTGCTGCCACTGGGCGTGGGCGGGAGCCCCTGAGGCCCGAGGGCGGCACTCCGGAGACTCCGGGGCGTGTACAGCCCCACTCATTATTACACGAGAGTGTCACAGGCGGCGAGCTTCACATGCATTGGCCTTCTTCACAGGCACCGGGCCTTTCTCAAAATGCAACAGCTTCACAGGCATTGGCCTTCTTCACAGGCACCGGGCCTTTCCCAAAATGCGGTAGCTTCACAGGCATTGGCCTTCTTCACAGGCACAGGGCCTTTCCCAAAATGCAGCAGCTTCACAAGCATTGGCCTTCTTCACAGGCACCGGGCCTTTCCATAGGCGCTAGGCCTCGCTCAGGGATAGAACCTTCGGAGATGTTGAATGTTCCATGTGTTCTGGACGGGTACCCCCTCCGGGGTCTCCAAGCGCGTGGAGCCAGGCCTGGAAACATGAACAACCTTGAATGGGCCCTCCCACATGGGAGAGAGCTTGTGCAGCCCCTCCCTGGAGAGAACCCGTCTGAGCATGAGGTCCCCTACCTCAAGAGTTTCGGGGCGGATGTTGCGGCAGTGGTATCGCCACAACGCCTGTTGACACCTTGCCGCTCGTAGCGCGGCTTCTCGATGGTGTTCCTCCCCCAGCACGAGATTCGTCCCCCGCATGGTGTCCTGCTGCGTCTCGTCGAACGCCAGGACCCGTGCGGAGTGACGCCTGACCTCGTGAGGGAGGACAGCCTCTACTCCGTAGACGAGGAAGAACGGGGTCTCGCCAGTCGGCTTGGCCGCGGTTGTGCGGATAGACCACAGCACGGACTGGAGCTCGTCATACCAGCCCCTGCCGCAAGCCTCCAGCTTCTTCTTGATGGTCCTAGCTTTGAGGCCCATCAGGACCTCCGCGTTGGCTCACTCGGCCTGGCCGTTGCTCCGGGGGTGTGCCACCGAGGCGTAGCATATCTGCGTTCCAAGGTTAGCACAGTACGTTTTGAAGAGATTACTCGTGAATTGCGAACCGTTGTTGGTGATGATGCGGTTAGGCACCCCAAACCGGCTCACGAGACCCTTGATGAACTTGACTGTGGAGCCTGCTGGGATGGTGCGGACAACTTCAACCTCGGCCCACTTGGTGAACTTGTCCACAGCGACGTAGAGGTAGCGATAGCCCCCTGGCGCCCGAGGGAACGGGCCCAGAATGTCTAGCCCCCAAACTGCGAACGGCCATGAGAGGGGTATAGTCTATAGACCCCCCCT
>NC_041388.1:374518308-374592353 GCF_002162155.2 Triticum dicoccoides | reverse complement strand
GTGGAACTGGCAGGCCTCGCAAGCCTTCACCAGCTCAACGGCGTCGCTGAGTGTTGTGGGCCAGTAGAATCCACTGCGGAACGCCTTGCCGACGAGGGTTCGCGACGATGAGTGGTGCCCACAGTCTCTGCCGTGTATGT
The DNA here is from genome assembly GCF_002162155.2 of Triticum dicoccoides. NCBI lineage: Eukaryota > Viridiplantae > Streptophyta > Magnoliopsida > Poales > Poaceae > Triticum > Triticum dicoccoides. The sequence continues at coordinate 374,592,213 of NC_041388.1, read as the reverse complement.
CCGCCAGCAGCTCCTTCCCTTGCTCTCTGGAGATGCAACATAGGGACACGTCATTCGGTCGCTTCCGGTAGAGCTCCCCATCCTTGATGTAGTAAGCCGTGGCCTGCCGCGCTACACGCTCTGCCTCCTATTCGCTCTCCGGCAGGGTCCCTTGCATCAAGTAGTTCTTGAGATCTGCGATCCAACACCCTTCCTGAGGCTCTAACGCCAGGAGCAGGCGTGCCCCTGAAGCCGGGCCGCAGGCCGGAGCTCCCGAGGTAGGAGGCTGAGGGAGCTCCTCCCTTGGTTGCACCGTGCTCGATAGTGACGGTGCCGCGAAGGGTTTGAAGAGCCGATCCTCGAAGACGCCAGGATCCTGAGGCAGCCGCCTGGATGCCGTCTTGGCAATGTCATCAGCCTCTTGATTGGTGCCACGAGGCACATGCTGCAACTCCAGCCCCCAAAACTGCTTCTCCATCTTGCGAACCTCAGCAAGGTCGGCTTCCATGTGCTCATCCTTTGGTTCGTATATCTTGTTGGAGAAGTTGACGAGGAGCTGCGAATCGCCCTTGATGATGAGGCGCTTTAGCCCTAAGGCGATTGCGGCTTTCAAGCCTGCTATCAGGCCTTCGTACTCTGCTATGTTGTTGGAGACCTTTTCTCCGTGCTGGAAACAGAGTTGCATGGCGTAGTAGAGTTTGTCCTGGGTAGGGGATACGAGTACTGCGCCGGCTCCCACGCCGTGTCGGGAGAATGCCCCATCGAAGTACATGACCCAGTCGTCTGGTGCCTCACTTCCCGGGGAAAGTGATTGGTCCTCGCCTGCCTCGAGACCCGGTGCTTCTGCCCATTCTGCCATGAAATCCGCAAGTGCGGCTCCCTTGATGACTCTGGTCGTACTGAATTCTAGCTGAAATGCCTGTAGTTTGATGTTCCATTCAACGAATCTTCCAGCTGAGTTGGCTCTCCTGAGTACCCTTTCCAAGGGGTATGCTGAGACGACTTTGATGGGATGGCCCTGGAAATAGTGCCGCAGCTTGCGTGAGGCCACTAATAGCGCGAGGAGTTTTTGAGGCATGGGGTACCGCGCCTTGCGTCCCGTAGCACCGTGCTGACGAAGTACACGGGATGTTCGACGAGGTTGAGGGTGCTGGCGCAGCTTGCATCGTCCAGAGGTCGAGGCGTCTCCTGAAATGGTGGAGCCCCCGGTGCTTGGTCGCTTCGAGAGGCCTCTCCTGCCCCAGGTGCGTTCTCCTGCTGCGGCTGTTCCCCTCCGGCTACGGCCGTGGTCCTCGTGAGGCCCTCTTGGCTTTGCTTTGCTTCAGCCCGGACGGTCGCTGCGGCCTTGGTCCGGCGCTCCTCCCTGACCGCCACCAGGGCTGCGCTAGCGGAGTAGGGGGTGGCCGCAAGGTAGAGCACCAGGGGCTCCCGTGGACGCGGAGCTACCATCACTGGTGGGCTGGTAAGGTACCTCTTGAGATCTTGGAATGCCTTGTCGGCCTCTTCAGTCCATTCGAAGGGGCCCTTCTTCTTCATCAGCTTGAAGAAGGGCAGTGCTCGTTCCCCCAGCTTGGAGATGAATCGCCCTAGCGCGGTTACACGCCCGGTGAGCTTCTGCATCTCTCTGAGGGTCCTTGGCGGGCTCATGTCTTTGACTGCTTTGACCTTCTCCGGGTTGGCCTCGATGCCCTTGTGGGACACGAGGAAACCTAGGAGCTTGCCCGAGGGGACCCCAAACACGCACTTCTCTGGGTTGAGCCGTAGGTCCACTTCGTTGAGGCTCGCAAAGGTTTCTTCCAGGTCTTGTATCAGGGTTTTTGCCTCCCAGGACTTCACCACAATGTCGTCGACGTAAGCTTCAGCGTTCCTCCCGAGCTGCCGGCCTAAGGCGATGTGCATCAGCCGCTAAAAGGTTGCACCTGCGTTGCGTAACCCGAATGGCATGCACGTATAGCAGTACACTCCACATGGGGTCAGGAAAGCCGTTTTTTCCATGTCCTCTACCGCCATCTTGATCTGGTGATAGCCCGAGAAGGCATCTAGGAAGCACAATAGGTCACACTCTGTGGTAGAGTCGACTATCTGGTCAATGCGGGGGAGCGGAAATGGATCCTGTGGGCAGGCTTTGTTGAGGTTGGTGAAGTCGACACACATGCGTTCCTTTCCTCCCTTTTTCGGCACCACGACCGGATTAACCAGCCAATCAGGGTAGTGGACCTCGCGGATAACTCCTGCCGCTTCTAGCTTCCGGGTCTCTTGAACTATGAAAGCTTGTTTCTCAGTGGACTGTCGCCTCGCCTTTTGCTTCACGGGGCGCACGTTGGGGCACACGTTGAGGTGATGCTCAATCACACCCTCGGGACCCCTGCTAACTGACCAGGTTCCCATGCGAACACCTTCTTGTTCACATGCAGGAACCTCACCAGGGCCTTCTCCTGCTCGGGCTCGAGGTTGGCTCCTATGGTGAAGGTAGCGTCAGTGGACCCATCCTCGTCGACCGGTACCTGCTTGGTTTCCGCCTTGTCTTGGGTGAACAGCTGCTTCTTTTTAGCCGGCGCAGCCCCCTTGGGCTCAAGGGCGTCGGTGCTGGTGGGCTGCGCCACCGCAGCCTCCCTGAAAGCAAGCTTGAGCACCTGCAGCGCATCCCTTGTGTCTCCTGACACAGTAAGGACGCCGCTGCTCCCGGGCATCTTTTTCATGAGGTTGTACGTCGGGTGAGTTGCTGCCATGAACCGGGCCAAGGCTGGATAGCCGAGGATGGCGTTGTAGGGGCGGCCGATGGGGGCGATGTCGAAGTCGATCAGCTCTGTGCGGAAGTTGTCATGGGTGCCGAAGGTCACTGGGAGGCGGATCTGTCACAAGGAGGCGGTGGAAACGACTCCGACACCCGAGAAAGGCCTGCTAGGCAGAAGCCGGTCTAGCGGCACGTGGACGAGGCTGAAGGCCTCCACCGAGAGCATGTTGAGGCCGGCACCGCTGTCGATGAGGGTCCTGGTGACGGCCACCTGGCAGATGGTGGGGGTGCACAGCATCGGGAGCGCGCCCGAACTAATGGGGTTGAAGGGGTGATCATCCGAGTCGAAGGTTAGATCGGCCTCGGGGGCCACCCAGCCCGGGGGGCTTCTCGACGCTTGGAGGCGGTGCTGATCCGGCGGGTGAACGGCTTGACGTGGTGGCTCGAGGGTGGTGCCCGTGAGCCACCCAGGAGAGCTGCGACGACGGGCGGCACTGGTGCGGCATAACGGGCAAGGAAGAGGTCGTGCAGCTCCTCCCAGGAGGTCGCAGAAGCCGTCGGTCGGTGGAGGAGCCACGCGCGTAGGTCACCGGCGAGGGCCATGGGAAACCAGTTGGCCATCACCCGGTCGTCACCCCCGGTTTTGAGGACGACCTCCTCATACGCCAGCAGGAAAACCAGCGGATCCGTCGTGATGTTGTAGCGCGGCGGCATCTCAGGCTTGAACTTGTGCGACCACTGCACCTATCGCAAGGTGGGGGCCAAGACTCGGAGCCCCCCGGCCCCAGTGCTGGCATCGGTTGCCGGAGCGGGCGGCGCGTTGTCCGCCATGTGGGCGAAACGCGATGTTGGTGGAGAGCGGGTCGTCGAGAGGGAGAACTCCGGCGCACCCCTACCTGACGCGCCAAATATTGGATTTCAGGTTCTGGCAGACCCTTAAGGTTCGAACTCTGGGATGCGCACGGAGATCTTTCCCCTACCGACTCGCGCTTCTATGGCTCACAAGAAATCTAGGCTGGAAAGAAGAACACACAAAGGACACGAGGTTTATACTGGTTCAGGCCACCGATGTGGTGTAATACCCTACTCCAGTGTGTGGTGTGGTGGATTGCCTCAGGGGCTGATGATGAACAATACACGGGGAAGAACGGCCTCGCGAGAGGTGTTCTTGAGCTGGTGCGGTGTGTTCTACCCGGTCTGGATCTCCCTCCCTCCATGGTGGCTAGTCCTACTAATAGAGGCCAAAATGTGAGCGGGAAGGGCGCCAACAATTGGCCATTTTGAAGGGGAACATCTAGTACAAGTTATCCTAACCAAAGGTGGTCTTCGGCTGCCAAAAGCACCGGTGATGACGCCGTCTTGGGCTCCACGGTGACCTCCGTCCTGGTGCTCTGCTGGTCTTGGTATCGTTGCACCGGAATGGTAACCTTTGCCCGATGCCTTGGACTGTGCTTGTTCCCTTTGCACCGAAGGGGAAACAAGGACACTGCACAGGCCGGCACCCGCCTGATCTCGATCGTCATGGCTTGCGTCACGGGCTCCTCGCGAGGTGCCCCTGCCATGATTTCTCCGTCTCCTCGCGAGCCTGCCTGATGAGGTTGTTCCTGAGGAAGCTTCCTGTCGTCCGCCCCGCAAGGCTTGGCCCCTCGCGAGGGTCTTGAGTTTGAGCTGATGAAGCTGGGCTGCACTGGGCCCCCACTCGAGCCACGCAGCAGGCCGCAGGCAGGCAAGTCTGGGGACCCCCGTTCCCAGAACGCCGACAGCCAGGGCAAGGGCCGCGCGCCCCTCCCCCTAGTCCGAATAGGAGAAGGAGAGGGGGCGGCGCCCCCTCTTTCCTTCTTCTCCTCCACTTTCCCCCCAAGTCCTAATCCAACTAGGAAAAAGGGAGGGAGTCCTACTCCCGGTGGGAGTAGGACTCCTCCTGGCGCGCCCCTCTCCTGGCCGGCCGCACCCCCCTTGCTCCTTTATATACGGGGGTAGGGGGCACCCTAGAGACACAATGATTGACCAATTGATCTTTTAGCCATGTGCGGTGCCCCCCTCCACCATAGTCCACCTCGATAATACTATAGCGGTGCTTAGGAGAAGCCCTGCGTCGGTAGAACATCATCATCGTCACCATGCCATCGTGCTGATGAAACTCTCCCTCAACACTCGGCTGGATCGGAGTTCGAGGGACGTCATCGGGCTAAATGCGTGCTGAACTCAGAGGTACCGTGCGTTCGGTACTTGATCGGTCGGATCGTGAAGACATACGAATACATCAACCGTGTTGTGTTAACGCTTCCGCTTTCGGTCTACGAGGGTACGTGGACAACACTCTCCCCTCTCGTTGCTATGCATCACCATGATCTTGTGTGTGCGTGGGATAATTTTTGAAATTACTACATTCCCCAACAGTGGTATCAGAGCCAGATTTTATGCGTAGATGTCATATGCACGAGTAGAACACAAGTGAGTTATGGGCGATATAAGTCATACTGCTTACCAGCATGTCATACTTTGGTTCGGCAGTATTGTTGGATGAAGCGGCCTGGACCGACATTACGCGTACGCTTACATGAGACTAGTTCTACTGACATGCTTTGCACACAGGTGGCTGGCGGGTGTCAGTTTCTCAAACTTTAGTTGAACCGAGTGTGGCTACGCCCGGTCCTTGCGAAGGTTAAAACAGCACCAACTTGACAAACTATCGTTGTGGTTTTGATGCGTAGGTAAGAACGGTTCTTGCTAAGCCCGTAGCAGCCACGTAAAATTTGCAACAACAAAGTAGAGGATGTCTAACTTGTTTTTGCAGGGCATGTTGTGATGTGATATGGTCAAGACATGATGCTAAATTTTATTGTATGAGATGATCATGTTTTGTAACCGAGTTATCGGCAACTCGCAGGAGCCATATGGTTGTCGCTTTATTGTATGCAATGCAATCGCCCCGTAATGCTTTACTTTATCACTAAGCGGTAGCGATAGTCGTAGAAGCATAAGATTGGCGAGACGACCACGATGCTATGATGGAGATCAAGGTGTCGCGCCGGTGACGATGGTGATCATGACGGTGCTTCGGAGATGGAGATCACAGGCACAAGATGATGATGGCCATATCATATCACTTATATTGATTGCATGTGATGTTTATCTTTTATGCATCTTATCTTGCTTTGATTGACGGTAGCATTATAAGATGATCCCTCACTAAATTATCAAAGTATAAGTGTTCTGCCTGAGTATGCACCGTTGCGAAAGTTCTTCGTGCTGAGACACCACGTGATGATTAGGTGTGATAGGCTCTACGTTCAAATACAACGGGTGCAAAACAGTTGCACATGCGGAATACTCAGGTTAAATTTGATGAGCCTAGCATATAACAGATATGGCCTCGGAACACGGAGACCGAAAGGTCGAGCGTGAATCATATAGTAGATATGATCAACATAGTGATGTTCACCGTTGAAACTACTCCATCTCACGTGATGATCGGACATGGTTTAGTTGATATGGATCATGTGATCACTTAGAGGATTAGAGGGTGTCTATCTAAGTGGGAGTTCTTAAGTAATATGATTAATTGAACTTAAATTTATCATGAACTTAGTACTTGATAGTATCTTGCTTGTCTATGTTGATTGTAGATAGATGGCCCGTGCTGTTGTTACGTTGAATTTTAATGCGTTTCTCGAGAAAGCAAAGTTGAAAGATGATGGTAGCAATTACACGGTCCGGGTCCGTAACTTGAGGATTATCCTCATTGCTGCACAGAAAAGTTACGTCCTGGAAGCACCGCTAGGTGTACCACCTGTGCCAGCAACTGCAGACATTGCGAATGCCTGACAGTCACGTGTTGATGACTACTCGATAGTTCAGTGTGCCATGCTTTACGGCTTAGAACCAGGACTTCAACAACGTTTTGAACGTCATGGAGCATATGAGATGTTCTAGGAGTTGAAGTTGATATTTCAAAAGAATGCCCGGATTGAGAGATATGAAGTCTCCAAAAAGTTCTACAGCTGCAAGATGGAGGAGAATAGTTTTGTCAGTGAGCATATACTCAAGATGTCTGGGTACTGCAATCACTTGATTCAACTGGGAGTTAATCTTCCGGATGATAGCGTCATTGACATAATTCTTCAATCACTGCCACCAAGCTACAAGAGCTTCGTGATGAACTATAACATGCAAGGGATGGATAAGACAATTCCCGAGCTCTTCGCAATGCTAAAGGCCGCAGAGGTAGATATCAAAAAGGAGCATCAAGTGTTGATGGTCAATAAGACCACCAGTTTCAAGAAAAAGGGCAATGGGAAGAAGAAGGGGAACTTCAAGAAGAATAGCAAGCAAGTTTCTGCTCAGGAGCAGAAACCCAAGTCTGGACCTAAGCCTGAGACTGAGTGCTTCTACTGCAAGCAGACTGGTCACTGGAAGCGGAACTGCCCCAAGTATTTGGCGGATAAGAAGGATGGCAAGGTGAACAAAGGTATATGTGATATACATGTTATTGATGTGTACCTTACTAATGCTCATAGCAGCACCTGGGTATTTGATACTGGTTCTGTTGCTAATATTTGCAACTCGAAACAGGGGCTACGGATTAAGCGAAGATTGGCTAAGGACGAGGTGATGATGCGCGTGGGAAATGGTTCCAACGTCGATGTGATCGTAGTCGGCACGCTACCTCTACATCTACCTTCGGGATTAGTATTAGACCTAAATAATTGTTATTTGGTGCCAGTGTTGAGCATGAACATTATATCTGGATCTTGTTTGATGTGAGACGGTTATTCATTTAAATCAGAGAATAATGGTTGTTCTATTTTTATGAGTAATATCTTTTATGGTCATGCACCCTTGAAGAGTGGTCTATTTTTGTTGAATCTCGATAGTAGTGATACACATATTCATAATATTGAGGCCAAAAGATGCAGAGTTGATAATGATAGTGCAACTTATTTGTGGCACTGCCGTTTAGGTCATATCGGTGTAAAGCGCATGAAGAAACTCCATACTGATGGACTTTTGGGACCACTTGATTATGAATCACTTGGTACTTGTGAACCGTGCCTCATGGGAATGATGACTAAAACGCCGTTCTCCGGTACTATGGAGGAAGTAACCAATTTGATGGAGATTATACATACAGATGTATGTGGTCCGATGAATGTTGAGGCTCGTGGCGGATATCGTTATTTTCTCACCTTCCCAGATGATTTAAGCAGATATGGGTATATCTACTTAATGAAACATAAGCCTAAAATGTTTGAAAAGTTCAAAGAAATTTAGAGTGAAGTTGAAAATCATCGTAACAACAAAATAAAGTTTCTACGATCTGATCGTGGAGGAGAATATTTGAGTTATGAGTTTGGTCTTCATTTGTAACAATGTTGAATAGTTTCGCAACTCACGTCACCCGGAACACCATAGCGTAATGGTGTGTCCGAACGTCGTAATCGTACTTTACTAGATATGGTGCGATCTATGATGTCTCTTACAGATTTACCACTATCATTTTGGGGTTATGCTTTAGAGACGGCCGCATTCACGTTAAATAGGGCACCATCGAAATCCGTTGAGACGATGCCTTATGAACTGTGGTTTGGCAAGAAACCAAAGTTGTCATTTCTGAAAGTTTGGGGCTGCGATGCTTATGAGAAAAAGCTTCAACCTGATAAGCTTGAACCCAAATCAGAGAAATGTGTCTTCATAGGATACCCAAAGGAGACTGTTGGGTACACCTTCTATCACAGATCCGAAGGCAAGACTTTTGTTGCTAAATTCGGAATTTTTCTAGAGAAGGGGTTTGTTTTGAAAGAAGTGAGTGGGAGGAAAGTAGAACTTGATGAGGTAACTGTACCTGCTCCCTTATTGGAAAGTAGTTCATCACAGAAACCGGTTTCTGCGACACCTACACCATTTAGTGAGGAAGTTAATGGTGATGATCATGAAACTTCAGATCAAGTTGTTACTGAACCTCGTAGGTCAACTAGAGTAAGATCCGCACCAGAGTGGTACGGTAATCCTATTCTAGAAGTTATGTTACTAGACCATGACGAACCTACGAATTATGAAGAAGCGATGGTGAGCCCAGATTCCGCAAAATGGCTTGAGGCCATGAAACCTGAGATGGGATCCATGTATGAGAACAAAGTGTGGACTTTGGTTGACTTGCCCGGTGATCGGCAGGCAATTGAGAATAAATGGATCTTCAAGAAGAAGACTGACGCTGATGGTAATGTTACTGTCTATAAAGCTCGACTTGTTGCAAAAGGTTTTCGACAAGTTCTAGGGATTGACTATGATGAGACCTTCTCACCCGTAGCGATGCTTAAGTCTGTCTGAATCATGTTAGCAATTGCCGCATTTTATGATTATGAAATTTGGCAAATGGATGTCAAAATTGCATTCCTGAATGGCTTTCAGGAAGAAGAGTTGTATATGACGCAACCGGAAGGTTTTGTCGACCCAAAGGGAGCTAATAAAGTGTGCAAGCTCCAGCGATCCATTTTTGGACTGGTGCAAGCCTCTCGGAGTTGGAATAAACGCTTTGATAGTGTGATCAAAGCATTTGGTTTTGTACAGACTTTTGGAGAAGCCTGTATTTACAAGAAAGTGAGTGGGAGCTCTGTAGCATTTCTAATATTATATGTGGATGACATATTGTTGATTGGAAATGATATAGAATTTCTGGATAGCATAAAGGGATACTTGAATAAGAGTTTTTCAATGAAAGACCTCGGTGAAGCTCCTTTTATATTGGGTATCAAGATCTATAGAGATAGATCAAGACGCTTAATTAGACTTCCACAAAGCACATACCCTGACAAAGTTTTGAAGAAGTTCAAAATGGATCAAGCAAATCAAGGGTTCTTGCCTGTGTTACAAGGTGTGAAGTTGAGTAAGACTCAATGCCCGACCACTGCAAAAGATAGAGAGAAAATGAAAGATGTTCCCTATGCTTCAGCTATAGGCTCTATCATGTATGCAATGCTCTGTACCAGACCTGATGTATGCCTTGCTATAAGTCTAGCAGGGAGGTACCAAAGTAATCCAGGAGTGGATCACTGGACAGCGGTCAAGAACATCCTGAAATACTTGAAAAGGACTAAGGATATGTTTCTCATTTATGGAGGTGACAAAGAGCTCATCATAAACAGTTACATTGATTCAAGCTTTGACACTGATCCGGACGATTTTAAATCGCAAACCGGATACATATTTACATTGAACGATGGAGCTGTCAGTTGGTGCAGTTCTAAACAAAGTGTTGTGGCGGGATCTACGTGTGAAGTGGAGTACATAGCTGCTCCAGAAGCAACAAATGAAGGAGTCTGGATGAAGGAGTTCATATCCGATCTAGGTGTCATACCTAGTGCATCGGGTCAAATGAAAATCTTTTGTGACAATACTGGTGAAATTGCCTTGGCAAAGGAATCCAGATTTCATAAGAGAACCAAACACATCAAGAGACGCTTCAATTCCATCCGGGATTTAGTCCAGGTGGGAGACATAGAAATTTGCAAGATACATACAAATCTGAATGTTGTAGACCCATTGACTAAGCCTCTTCCACGAGCAAACATGATAAGCACCAAGGCTCCATGGGTGTTAGAATCATTCTGTGTAATCTAGATTATTGACTCTAGTGCAAGTGGGATACTAAAGAAAATATGCCCTAGAGGCAATAATAAGTTATTATTTATTTCCTTATATCATGATAAATGTTTATTATTCATGCTAGAATTGTATTAACCGGAAACATAATACATGTGTGAATACATAGACAAACAGAGTGTCACTAGTATGCCTCTACTTGACTAGCTCGTTGATCAAATATGGTTAAGTTTCCTAGAAATTGACATGGGTTGTCATTTGATTAACGGGATCACATCATGAGGAGAATGATGTGATTGACTTGACCCATTCCGTTAGCTTAGCACCCGATCATTTATTATGTTGCTATTGCTTTCTTCATGACTTATACATGTTCCTATGACTATGAGATTATGCAACTCCCATTTACCAGAGGAACACTTTGTGTGCTACCAAACGTCACAACGTAACTAGGTGATTATAAAGGTGCTCTACAGGTGTCTCCGAAGGTACTTGTTGGGTTGGCGTATTTCGAGATTAGGATTTGTCACTCTGATTGTCGGAGAGGTATCTCTGGGCCCTCTCGGTAATGCACATCACTTAAGCCTTGCAAGCATTGCAACTAATAAGTTAGTTGCGGGATGATGTATTACGGAATGAGTAAAGTGACTTGCCGATAACGAGATTAAACTAGGTATTGAGATACCGACGATCGAATCTCGGGCAAGTAACATACCGATGACAAAGGGAACAACGTATGTTGTTATGCGGTCTGACCGATAAAGATCTTCATAGAATATGTGGGAGCCAATATGAGCATCCAGGTTCCGCTATTGGTTATTGATCGCAGACGTGTCTCGGTCATGTATACATAGTTCTCGAACCCGTAGGGTCCGCACGCTTAACGTTTCGGTGACAGTTATATTATGAGTTTATATGTTTTGATGTACCGAAGGTTGTTCGGAGTCCCGGATGTGATCACGGACATGACGAGGAATCTCAAAATGGTCGAGAAATGAATGTTGATATATTGGAAGCATATGTTTGGATATCGGAAGTGTTCCGGGTGAAATCGGGATTTTACTAGAGTACCGGGAGGTTACCGAACCCCCCGGGAAGTTAATGGGCCATAGTGGGCCTTAGTGGAAGAGAGGAGAGGCGGCTAGGGCAAGGGCCGCGTGCCCCTCCCCCCTAGTCCAAATAGGACAAGGAGAAGGGGGAGGCGTCCCCCCTTTCCTTCTTCTCCTCCACTCCCCCCAAGTCCTAATCCAACTAGGAAAAAGGGAGGGACTTCTACTCCCGGTGGGAGTAGGACTCGTCCTGACGGCGCCCCCCTTTCCTTCTTCTCCTCCACTCCCCCAAGTCCTAATCCAACTAGGAAAAAGGGAGGGAGTCCTACTCCCGGTGGGAGTAGGACTCCTCCTGGCGCGCCCCTCTCCTGGCCGGCCGCACCCCCCTTGCTCCTTTATATACGAGGGCAGGGGCACCCTAGAGACACAGCGATTGATCAATTGATCTTTTAGCCGTGTGCGGTGCCCCCCTCCATCATAGTCCACCTCGATAATACTGTAGCGGTGCTTAGGCGAAGCCCTGCATTAGTAGAACATCATCATCGTCACCACGCCATCGTGTTGATGAAACTCTCCCTCAACACTTGGCTGGATTGGAGTTCGAGGGACGTCATCGGGCTGAACGTGTGCTGAACTCGGAGGTACCGTGCATTCGGTACTTGATTGGTCAGATCGTGAAGACATGCGAATACATCAACCGTGTTGTGCTAACGCTTCCGCTTTCGGTCTACGACGGTACGTGGAAAACACTCTCCCCTCTCGTTGCTATGCATCACCATGATCTTTTGTGTGCGTAGGATAATTTTTGAAATTACTACGTTCCCCAACACTTTGTCTCCCGCCCAATCGGAGTCCGAATAGCCCACAAGGTTGAAGTTAGATCCTCTTGGATACCATAAGCCAAAGTTTGGGGTATGAGCCAAATATCAAAAGATTCGCTTGACCACCACATAGTGATTTTCCTTAGGTGCGGCTTGAAACCATGCACAAATTCCCACACTCAACATGATATCCGGTCTAGATGCACAAAGTTAAAGCAAAGAGCCAATTATGGAACAGTATACCTTTTGATCCACCGCTTTACCATTGGGATCTATGTCAAGTTGGCATTTGACAGGCATTGCAGTGGAAGCCGGCTTGACATCATTTAGCTTGAATCTCTTGAGCAGGTCTTGAGTGTATTTGGCTTGGTTGGTGAAGGTTCCTCCTCTTTGTTGCTTGACTTCGAACTCGAGGAAGAACTTCAACTCTCCCATCATGGACATCTTGAACTTGGAGGTCATGAGTGCGGCAAATTCCTCATTGAAAGCTTTGTTAGGGGAACCAAAGATAATATCATCAACATATAGTTGGCACACAAACAACTCCCCTTTGACCTTCTTAGTAAAAAGAGTGGGGTCGATTTTCCCAATTTCAACACCACGATCTTGCAACAACTCAGTAAGGTGGTCATACCACGCACGTGGGGCTTGCTTAAGGCCATAGAGTGCCTTATCGAGTTGATACACATGATCGGGAAAATAGGGATCCTCGAGCCCGGGGGATTTCTTGACATATACCAACTCATTAATAGGACCATTCAGAAAAGCACTCTTCACATCCATTTGTTGCAACTTAAAGTTATGATAAGAAGCATAAGCAATCAACATGCGAATGAATTCAAGGCGAGCAACGGGAGTAAAGGTTTCACCGTAGTCGATACCCTCGACTTGGGAATAGCCTTGTGCTACCAAACGAGCCTTGTTGCGAATAATAATTCCATGGGCATCTTGCTTGTTCTTGAATATCCACTTGGTTCCAATGACATTATGGTTCCTTGTTGGCCTTGGCACCAATCTCCACACCTTGTTGTGCTCGAAGTTGTTGAGTTCTTCATGCATGGCATTAAGCCAATCCGGATCCTCGAGCGCCTCATAGACCTTTTGGGGTTCAACACAAGAGACAAACGCGTGATGTTCACAATAGTTTGCTAAATGTCTACAAGTGCTTACCCCCTTTCTTAAGCTTCCAAGCACATTTGTCATGAGATGATCTTTGGTGGATATCTTGGATGCGATCTTGGCGGCACGACGCTCTAATTTCTCATCCGGAGTGAGTTGAGGAGCGGTCACTTGATCATCTTGAGCGTCGTCTTGATCTTGAGCACGCTCTTGATCTTGAGCTTGCTCGGATGAGAGAACTTGACCTTGGGCATCACTTGGTGATCCAACACCATCTTTAGGTAGATCTTGCCCTTGATCTCGTTCATGAGGTTGAGGGCCTTCACTTTGTTCTTAGGAAGCATGTGGGCCTTGGGTTGGTGATGGCTCCACATGAGTGGAGCATTGTTGAGGGAGTCTGGGATTAGGGGGTCTCCGGACAGCCAAACTATATCCTTCGGCCGGACTATTGGACTATGAAGATACTAAATTGAAGACTTCGTCTTGTGTCCGGATGGGACTCTACTTGGTGTGGAAGGCAAGCTAGGCAATACAGATATGGATATTTCCTCCTTTGTAACCGACCTTGTGTAACCCTAACCCTCTCCGGTGTCTATATAAACCGGAGGGTGCGTAGTACAACAACAATCATACCATAAGCTAGCTTCTAGGGTTTAGCCTCTCCGATCTCGTGGTAGATCAACTCTTGCAATACCCATATCATCAAGAATAAATCAAGCAGGACGTAGGGTTTTACCTCCATCAAGAGGGCCCGAACCTGGGTAAAACATCATGTCCCCTGCCTCCTGTTACCATCCGCCTAGACGCACAGTTCGGGACCCCCTACCCGAGATCCGCCGGTTTTGACACCGACATTGGTGCTTTCATTGAGAGTTCCTCTGTGTCGTCATCATCAGGCTTGATGGATCCTTCGATCATCGTTAGCGATGCAGTCTAGGGTGAGACTTTTCTCCTCGGACAGATTTTTGTATTCGGCGGCTTTGCACTGCAGGCCAATTCACTTGGCCATCTGGAGCAGATTGAAAGCTACGCCCCTGGCCATCAGGTCAGGTTTGGAAGCTTAAACTACACGGCCGATATCCGCGGAGACTTGATCTTCGACGGATTCGAGCCCCTGCCGAGTGCGCCGCACTGTCACGATGGGCATGATTTAGCTCTACCGCTGAACAGTTCCCTGAAGGCCGCACCCGCATCCACTCCGACCTTTAATTCGGAGCCAACTGCACCGACCGAGGGCGGGTGGCTAGACCCTGCCGTGGAGGCTGCAGCCTCAACGGCGATCGAGCCGAACACCAACCTTATCCTTCACGAGGCCCGTGACTCCACATTGCCGGACTCTCCTCCGAACTCTGAACCATCCGCGCTCCTGCCAATCGAATCCGATTGGGCGCCGATCATGGAGTTCACTGCCACGGATATCTTTCAGCACTCGCCCTTCGCCGACATACTTAATTCACTAAGGTCTCTCTCTTTGTCTGGAGAGTCCTAGTCGGATTATGACCGACAGGATTGGGATGCGGATGACGAAGAAATTCGATGCCCACGCACCACCCACTTCATAGCCACTATCGATGATTTGACCGACATGCTCGACTTCGACTCCGAAGACATCGACGGTATGGACGACGACGCGGGAGACGAACAGGAACCAGCGCCTATAGGGCACTGGAAAGCCACCTCGTCATATGATATATATATGGTGGACACACCCAAAGAGGGCAATGGCGACAAAACAGCGGAGGATGACCCCTCCAAGAAGCAACCCAAGCGCCGACATCAGCGGCGCCGCTCTAAGTCCCGCCAAAACAAAAGTGGTGATACTGGCAGAGGAGATAATAGCACTCCGGATAGTGCCGAGGATGGCAACAATCCCCTCCAGCAAGATTTAGGGCAGGAGGATGGAGAGGCCAGCCCTCCTGAGAGAGCGGCAGATGAAGAGGAGGAGGATGACAATTACATGCCTCCCTCCGAAGACGAGGGAAGCCTCGACGATGACGAATTCGTCATGCCAGAGGATCCCGTCGAACAAGAGCGCTTCAAGCAACAGCTTATAGCCACAGCAAATAGCCTTAAGAAGATGCAGCAGCAGCTTCAAGCTGATCAAGATCTGCTAGCTGACAGATGGACTGAAGTCCTGGCGGCCGAGGAATATAAACTCGAACGCCCCTCCAAGAGTTACCTAGAATGCATGTTGCTACCCCGACTGGAGGAAGAAGCGTATGACGCGGCTGACCGGCCACCTCGTGGCCGCGACAGAGAGGCATTCCAGCCAAAAGCTCAGCCTGCACCCCGACGCCATTCAAATAAAAAGGCATGGGGAAATACGCCAGACCTGCGAGACGTATTGGAGGACAAAGCAAAACATGCAAGATCGATCTACGGATCACGAGGGCGCGCCACTACGCGAGACGATAATCGTCACGCCGGATACAGTAAAAGTAAATCCGGCCAGGCCGAGCACAACAGGCAAGACTCATTGGAGCCAGCACAGAGGTGCCACACACCCCTTATGCTTCACAGACGAAGTAATGGATTATCAAATCCCAGAAGGTTTCAAACCCGTAAATATAGAATCATATGACGGTACAACAGATCCTGCAGTATGGATCGAGGATTTCCTCCTGCATATCCACATGGCACAAGGTGATGATCTACACGCCATTAAATACCTCCCACTCAAACTCAAAGGACCAGCTCTGCATTGGCTCAATAGCTTGCCAGCAGAGTCCATTGGCTGTTGGGAAGATCTGGAAGTCGCATTCCTCGACAACTTTCAGGGCACTTATGTGCGACCACCAGATGCTGATGACTTCAGCCACATAATTCAGCAGCCAGAGGAATCGGCCAGGCAATTCTGGACACGGTTCCTAACAAAGAAAAATCAAATCGTCGACTGTCCGGATGCAGAGGCCCTAGCGGCTTTCAAGCACAACATCCACGACGAGTGGCTAGCCCGGCACCTGGGTCAGGAAAAGCCGAAATCTATGGCAGCCCTCACGACACTCATGACCCGCTTTTGTGCGGGAGAAGACAGCTGGCTGGCTCGCAGTAATAACATATCGAAGAACCATGGTACTTCAAATACCAAGGACGGCAGTAGAAGGTCACGTCGCAACAAACATAAGCGCCGCATTAACAACGACAATACCGAGGATACGACAGTCAATGCCATATTCAAAGGCTCTAAACCCGGTCAGCGGAAAAAGCAATTCAAAAGAAGCACCCCGGGCCCGTCCAGTTTGGACCGCATACTCGATCGCTCGTGTCAAATACACAGCACCCCCGACAAGCCAGCCAACCACACCAACAGGGATTGTTGAGTGTTCAAGCAGGCCGGCAAATTAACTGCCGAAAAAAAAAGATAAGGGGCCACATAGCGATGACAAGGAGGAGCCCCGGCAGCCGAATACCAGAGGACAGAAGAGGTTCCCCCCACAAGTGTGGACAGTGAACATGATATACGCAACCCACATCCCCAAGAGGGAGCGGAAGCGTGCGCTCCGGGACGTATATGTGTTGGAGCCCGTCGCCCCAAAGTTCAACCCATGGTCCTCCTGTCCGGTCACCTTCGATCGCAGGGACCACCCCACTAGTACCCGTCATGGCGGATTCGCCGCACTGGTCCTAGACCCAATCATTGACGAATTTCACCTCACTCGAGTCCTTATGGATGGCGGCAGCAGCCTGAACCTGCTTTACCAGGACACAGTGCGCAAAATGGGTATAGACCCCTCAAGGATCAAACCCACAAAAACGACCTTTAAACGCGTCATACCAGGTGTAGAGGCCCATTGCACAGGCTCAGTCACACTGGAAATGGTCTTCGGATCCTCGGATAACCTCTGAAGCGAAGAGTTAATCTTCGATATAGTCCCGTTCCGAAGTGGCTATCATGCACTGCTTGGGCGAACCGCATTTGCGAGATTCAATGCGGTACCGCATTATGCATACCTCAAGCTCAAGATGCCAGGACCTTGGGGGGTCATTACAGTTAATGGAAACACAGAGCACTCTCTCCGAACGGAGGATCACACTGCCACCCTCGCAGCAAAAGCACAAAGCAGCCTCTTAAGGCAACCCACTAGTTCGGCGATTAATGACCCGAACAACTTCAAGCGCGCCCGGAGTAATCGACAACTAGATCGCCTGGCACGTTCCAAGCTCGCATAGCAATGCGGCCCCCACCCCGGTCCCTTCCAAACGGCGAAACACGTGCCACGCGTACAAAATTACACATTAAAAATACCATGGTCACAGGCGTGGAAGGGGGCACGACTACGGCACGCCCCTGTCCAGCAGCATGATTGCGGAACACATGATGCAACAACCAAGGAGGAAGAAAGCTACGTCACACCACGGAACTCCCAGGTGGATTATGATAACGAGTGAAATACTTGCTTTAATATTATTCCTCAGCTTGCCCTTGGAGGGGACATAGTCCTACTTTTTGCTTATCGCACTACCTGTATCATTCTGCTCTAACGCACATTTTTTAATAAACAATGCATTGCATTAAGGCTTTTATTGCATTATTCCTTTTATATATATATATATATATATACATATATATATGTTCATTCGTGACATCCATCACCCGTACACTCTGGTACGACCAATACGCTAAGGTCTTAAGCATACCCCACAATACGGCGTGAGAAGTCCGAACACTTTCGACAGTGCGGCACCCCGAACTTATAGCATTATATGCATCAGCTCCGAATCATGTCTTGGGTCAATAGTTGGGTTTGCCCTGTCACATCCCTAGTTCTGATATGATCCTAGGATTGCTTTGTGCATCATGTTTAAATTTCAAATGAACTTGAAATGGGGATGTTTCAAACCCTGGCACCAAAGCAAATTCAAATAGGTTCAAATTAAAATTGGAATTTCAATAAACCCAAAATGCTCTTCAAAAATGTTCATGGTCTTTGGAAAATGTTGCAAACAACAACCAGAGGTGATGCACATTTTTGCTAAACATTTTTGATTTTTTGAATGAACCCATATGTATTTGAATTGGAGCTGTTTAAAATAATATAAATATTTTAGAGGCTCCAAAAATGTTGGAATTTGGTGAGGGCCTCTGGTATATTATAACTAGTGGTCACAAGGAATCTCAACATTTTTATATTTGTGCTGGTATTTATTTTTAAGTCAAAAACAAATGTCAAAAATAGAAAAGAAAACAAAAAAGGAAAAGCTTACCTGAGGCCTGGCACTGTTACAGCCCAGCTGGCCAGCCCACCTGGCGGCCCAGCCCACCAGGGGCAGCCCCGTCTTCTACCTCTTGCTAGTAGGCAGAGGAGAAGCTGGGCACGATGCATGCGCGCGGCCACCGCGTGCCACCTCCACCCTGCCTGGCTGTCCTCCCATCGCCTGGACCTCCCTCGTGTCGCCACGCACCCCTGGACCTCTCTCACTCTCTCCCGCGCTCCTCCCCTCCTCTGATTTCTCTTCCCCGCAGCTCCACCGAGCGCAGCCGACGCCACAGCTCGCCGTTGCTGTGGCCACCGCCTCCCTCTCGCCTCCCCGACGTGCCCCAGGGATTCGCCTCGTCGCCTTCGTCCTCATCGTCGAGCCACACATCGCCGGGAACTCTTCTTCGCCATCAATTCCGTCATCTTCAACCTCTCGGCCGCCGAGATTGCCGGCGCCCGACCGTCGTCTCCGACTCGTCCCCGAGCCCGCTGACCATCCCTTCGCCTGCGCGGTTAATTTCTGCGTCTGTTCCCCCTCTTCCCGAGCTCGTTTACGCCCCGCAGCCGTCGCCCCCTTGTCGACCGAACCGCGCCGCCGCCCGAGCTCGTCGGCGGCAATGCTCCGGTGACCATTTGGTCCTAGACGCGTGTCCACCGAGCTTGCTGCCCCGCGCTGAGCTTCGCTAGCGCCTCCTCTTGCCCGATTGCACCCTGCAACGCTAACCCCGCGCGCACCCGAGCTCCAGTCGCCGCACTCGTCGTCGCCGGCGCCACTCCGGCCGCTCCCCGGCCGCGCCACCACCACGGCTGGATGCGGACGAGCGTCTGCATCCCGTAGCTGCACTCCGCGCGCCAAATGGCTCCCTGTAGGCCAAACCCGTAGCGCACCGCCGCGTCTGGACTCGCCGGCGGCTAAACGCCGGCGACCGCTGACCTTTGACCGGCGTGGGTTGACCCCACAACCCAGTTTGAGCTCCCCCCTCTCTCTCACTAACTTGCGGGCCCCGCCCGACTAATTACTATAGTTAGCACTAATTAACTAACTAGGTTAGCTACTACAGTCACTGACTAGTGGGCCCTGCCCAGTTAGTTAGGACAAACTAACTTAGTTAGTTGACTGGGTCACTGACCAGTGGGACCCACTGGTCAGGTTTGACCTGGTCAGCCCCGTTGACTCGCTTACATCATGCTGACGTAGAGCTCACGCAATATTTGATTTCTGGAATTAATTTAACTCAGGAAATTCCCGAATATTGCTTAAACTTCTAAAATTCATAGAAATTCAACCGTAGCTCAGAATGAAATAAATTATATATGAAAAATTATCAGAAAAATGCAAGGAATCCATTTATGCCAGTTACATGCATGAAAACCAAACTTATACATGCTGTATAAGTGAAAACATGATATGGGCATTTTAAATGCTTCATTTTGAATTGCATTTGAATCTTTGATTCAAATGGGCTTCAACCAACTTGGTAGAATCTTGCATTAGCCCAAACACTAGCATTTGCACATGTATGTTCATGCATCATTTTGTTGCATTTGTTTGTGTGTTGATCGCCGGCACCATTTCTTCTCGATAGGTTCCACTCCGGAAGGTGTTCCCGAGTACCTGTCAGAGGAGCCGTACCCCTTCGTTGTTCTATCAGGCAAGCAACCCCCCCTTGAGTATTTCGATAAATCCCACTCTCTCGCTCCTGCTCCTTATACTGCATTAGGACAACAATGATTCAAACTGCTCCTTTCTGCTGCGGTAGTTGAACCCATTCCTCTGCATGACCTGTCATTGCCACAGTAAATAGTTGAAACCCACTAGGATGAGTAGGATTTGCTTGAGCCTTGATGTGCCTACTCATCCATGCTTGTTTTCTTTATGCCAGCTATGCTTAGAGTTGTGTCAGGTCTGATTCATTGGGAATGAATCGGAGTGGTGAACATGTCCTACCGCTAAAGGCTAAGTGTGTGAACACGTTTTGGTAAAGGTAGCGATGAGAGGCCATGTAGGAGTACATGGTGGGTTGTCTCATTAGAACTGTCCCTAAGCACCGAGTTCTGTGTATGTTATCCAAGTCTAGTTACTACCACACATTGTGTTCCAGTTATTCGGCCCCTCTCGGCTTATTAATCCACTTGATCTCTGTCCAGGAGTCGCAACTAGTTTCTGGCGTTTGTAGGTAGTGCTACTTGTCTACCATGTGGTGTCCGACGGGACGGGCTTGGGATAGACTAGGCACCGTGGCACGGTGTACCAAGTGGCACCCAGATGGTGGGCTTGGGAACCCTGCACACATCGTTTGGGGCCATACTGGAGACTTCAGCCGGAACTCCTTGCGGATGGAACTCGAATAGGCGATAAACCTGGATGAGAGACTTGTGTGGTTAGTCAGGTCGTGGCCGACACCCTCGCCCGGCTTCCGCTTTTAGGTTGCCGAGGTACATGATGTGTACAGGGCGATAAGTGGCGAGAGCATGTGTGAAGAGGTACACCCCTGCAGGGTTAACATTATCTATTCAAATAGCCGTTTTCCTCGGATATGGAAACTTGGAGGACTTATGTAGTACATAGACAACTTGAAATGGATACTCTAAAATCAGCAAGATAAGCGTGAGTGCTATGGATGGCCTTCTCGTAGGGAGACGGGAACAGATCCATAGTGTAGTATTGATATGGTGAATATGTGGACTCGTGTGCGTCTTCTCACCTCAAAGAAGTTTCTGATACTCGTAGTATAGGTTAGCCACTGAGTCAAAGTTGGCTTGCTGCTGTAAACTCCACCACCCCCTTGTTGATAATGTCGCATATGTAGATAGTTCTGATGTAAGACTTGCTTAGTACCTTCGTACTCACGTTTGCTTATTTATGTTTTGCAGTTGGTTACAGTAGTGACTTCGACTAGTAGCTTGTATCCTGGCCACGATCTTGTACCCTTGGGAGGGTCGTGTTTAGTCAGGATTCTTAGTCTTTTCCTTTTGTAGTTGTCTGTACTCAGACATGTAATGCTTTCGTTGCTTGTATGCTCTGAATGCTGGGTCATGAGACCCCTGTTTGTATTGAATGCTATGTGGATCTTCTGGGCCTTTATCTATATGAGTTTGAGTTATGTTGTGATGCCATGTTGTACAACACATACTTGCATGTAATGCGTATGTGTAACGTGTATTGCTATGTGTGGGGTCCGACAACCTAGTTGTTTATCCCTGGTAGCCTCTCTTATGGGGAAATGCAGTCTTGTGCTTCCATGAGCCATAGTAGTCCGCTACAGCCCGGTTCACCGGAGTCCTGCTAGCCCAGCACTACTGCTCCGGAACACTTGACTGGCCGGCATGTGATTCACTTTGTTCCTATGTTTGTCCCTTCGGCGAAATGTCACGCGGTGACATCCGGAGTCCTGCCTAGCCTGCTACAGCCCGGGTTCCCGGATTCCTGTTAGCCCAGTGCTATAGCCCGGATTCACACGCTGCTGACCGACATGCTCGATGTTGATTCATGTATGCCTGTCCCCGTAAGTTGGTGCCACCTTGGGTTCACGACTAGTCATGTCGGCCCGGGTTCTCTGTCATATGGATGCTAGCGACACTATCATATACGTGAGCCAAAAGGTGCAAACGGTCCCGGGCCAGGTAAGGTGGCACCCATGGGAATACCGTGCGTGAGGCCGCAAAGTGATATGATGTGTTACATGCTAGATCGGTGTGACTTAGGATTGGGGTCCCGGCAGCATTGGTATCAGAGCCTGACTGACTGTAGGATTACCAAGCCAAACTGGTCGAAGTTGAGTCTAGAAATGCTTTAGTTATATAAGGGAATTGATTGTGGAAGGGAACGTAAGGCTCTTTTTACTCCTTTACCTCATGTCATTCTTTTCTGAGTCAGCCTCTTCTTTTCTACGAGGGTTAAGGCCTAGGCTTCTCCTCTATCTCTCAGGATGATGTGTTACTAAACCGTAAAGTCTTAGGATTGTTGGGTTGTGTCTTCGTATAGTTCTACTACTTCCTTGTGTCCTCATTTGACCCAGAACCTTGATTTTATGATGCTGAGTGATTATGCTATTCCTTTGATGAATGTCTCAAAATCTTTTTGAGCATTTACAGCCGTTATGCTGCCGAAATTGTCTTAGGATTTCAAGAGTTTCCAATGCTTTTGCATTACATTTTGCATCCTTATGTCAATGCTAATTCCATCCTTGTTTCCTTGGTTTCTGTGCCAGGATGTCGTCTGCTAACCGAGGTTCAGTTGCTCATAGCAAGAACCATGGAGATGGTAGGGATGAGGATCCTCCTGACCAGCCTTTGATGGCAGAGTTCTTGTTAGCATCTGAGAGGAACAAGCGTGAGACTAACCGCTTGCTAGCACAAATTGAGCAGAACACCGCACATCAGCGTAAGAAGTTGGTTTCCATCACCGACTTCATTGGTCTGAAACCACCCACCTTCCATCATTCCATTGAGCCACTCGATGCAGATGACTGGCTCCGGAGCATCACTCACAAGTTGCATTCTGCGAACGTAGCTGAAGGTGACAAGGTCACCTATGCTACCTATCACCTGGAGGTCCTGCTAGTATTTGGTGGCAGAGCTATGAGGCTATGCTACCAGCTGGCTAGATTCCTACCTAGAGGGATTTCACCGAGGCTTTTCGTGAGCACCACATTCCTCAGGCTCTCATTGACCGCAAGAGGGAAGAGTTCTGTAGTTTTACCCAGGGTAAGCTGCCTGTTGGTGCTTACAGTAGAGAGTTTGGAAACCTCGCCCGCTATGCTACAGAAGAAGTGTCCACGGACGCTAAGAAGCAGTCTAGGTTCCGGAAGGGTCTCAACCCTAAGTTGCATCGTGATCTCCACCTGCATCATTGTGATACTTTCCAGGCTCTTGTGAACAAGGCCATTAATGCTGAGATAGCTCAGCTCACTTACGAGGAGTCTCGTAAGCACAACTGTGATCTGGGTTCTTCCTCCCGCTTTGGCTCTCAGAAGCGATGGATTTGGATCCCGAACTCAGCTCTTCCACCTGGATATGCACCGAGGCCATCCGATGTGGCGCCTCACCTAGCTGAGCAACGTGCTCCACCCAGGCCTATTAGTCGACCACTTGCCAATGTAGAACCACATCCTACCTCAGGAATTTGCTTCACCTGCGGAGAACCAGGACACTAGGCACGTGACTGCCCTCAGTCCAGTTATACTCCACCCCAGTCTGAGAGGTCTGTTGACCGTGAGAAGCCATCAGGCAAGATGATCGGTACCAAGCCAGCCACCACTGAACGAGCATGTGTGCACCACATCTCGGCTATAGAAGCCCAAGATGATCCTGACGTTGTATTGGGAACGCTTCTTGTCAATTGTCACCCAGCTTCAGTTCTGTTTGATACTGGAGCATCTCACTCCTTCATATCCGAAGGTTACGCTCGGTTGCACGACATGTCATTTTGTGATATGCCGACTCCACTAATAATCCAGACTCCTAGTTCCAAATGGCAAACCTCCAAGGTAAGCCATGGTAATGAAATCCTTGTTGACAGACTGGTATTCCTTGCTTCTTTGATATCTCTTAAGTCTTCAGATATTAACATCATCTTGGGCATGGACTGGATGACAGCTCATCATGCCAAGATCGATTGTTACACCAGATCTGTTCAACTTACACATCCATCTGGCAAAATAGTCACTATCTCCACTAGAGTTGCAAGGCGTCAACTCTATTCTCTTAATGCCAGCCCTCTTCCAGACCTTGAAGATATTCCGGTAGTCTGTGACTTCCCGGATGTCTTTCCAGAAGAACTGCCAGGTGTCCCACCTAACAGAGATGTAGAGTTTGTCATAGAACTTATCCCAGGAACTGTTCCAATCTCTAGGAGACCATACAAGATGGCACCTTTGGAGTTAGCCAAGCTTAGGAAACAACTTGATGAGTCCTTGCAAAAGGGTTTCATCCGTCCCAGTTCTTCTCCTTGGGCTTGTCCTGTCCTCTTCGTCAAGAAGAAGGATGGTATGGATCAGATGGTTGTAGATTATCACCCCGTTAACGTGGTCACGATAAAGAACAAGTATCCGCTCCCCAGGATCAACGACCTGTATGATCAGCTCGCTGGATCCTCAGTCTTTTCCAAGATGGATTTGAGGTTAGGCTACCACCAAATCAAAATCCGAAATGGGGACATCCCCAAAATGGCCTTTGTCACTCGTTATGGTCAATACGAGTACACCGTGATGTCTTTCGGCCTAACCAATGCTCCAGCTACTTTCTCCTGCTTGATGAACTCGATCTTTATGGAGTACTTAGATAAGTTTGTCGTGGTTTATCTCGATGATATTCTTATTTACTCGAAGAACGAGGAAGAGCATGCCACACATCTTAGACTTGTGTTAGAAAAACTCAGAGAGCAGCGCCTTTATGCCAAGTTCTCCAAATGTGAATTTTGGTTGCCAGAAGTGACCTATTTGGGCCACGTGATCTCTGGTAAGGGCATTGCTCTCAATCCTGAGAGAGTTAAAGCCGTTCTCGATTGGACTCCACGCGAAACGGTCAAACAAGTTAGGAGTTTCCTTGGTCTAGCCAGTTATTGTCGCCGCTTCGTTGAAAACTTCTTCAAAGTGGCCAAACCCCTCACAGAACTTCTAAAGAAAGATAAAAGGTTTGAGTGGACCCCATAGTGTGAGCATAGTTTTCAGGAACTGAAAAGACGCCTGATTTCTGCGCCCATACTCGTGCCACCGGATTTCACTAAAGACTTTGTTATCTATTGCGACGCTTCGCGTCAAGGACTAGGTTGCATTCTTATGCAGGATCGTCATGTGATTGCCTATGCCTCTTGATAGTTGCATCCACATGAGGAAAATTATCCTACACATAATCTGGAGCTTTCAGCCGTAGTCTATGCACTTAAGACCTGGCGACATTACCTTCTTGGTAACCGTTGCGAAATCTACACTGACCATCAGAGTCTCAAGTATATCTTCACCCAACCGGATCTGAATCTCAGACAGAGACGTTGGTTGGAGTTGATCTCGGATTACGACTTAGGAATCACCTACACCCCAGGCAAAGCCAATGTCATGGCTGATGCTTTAAGTCGTAAATCCTATTGCAACAACCTCATGTTGCAACAATGTCAACAACCCCTCCATGAGGAATTCTGTAAGCTTAACCTTCACATAGCTCCTCATGGTTCCCTTTCTACCTTGGTGGCGAAACCTACCCTTACGGATCAGATCATAGAGGCTCAGAAGCATGATACGGGAATCTCCCGGATCAAGAAAAATATTTCCAAGGGAGTTGCCGACTGTTTCTCTATGGATGAACCAGGTGTTGTTTACTTTGGAAACCGTTTGGTGGTTCCCAAATGTCAACAGATGCAACAACTGATCCTTAAGGAGGCCCATGAATCCCCTCTCACGATTCATCCCGGTAGTACAAAGATGTATCAAGACCTACGCCACAGGTTCTGGTGGACTAGGATGAAGAGAGAAATCGCTCAATATATTGCCAACTGTGATGTTTGTCGTCGCGTTAAGGTAGAGCATCAAAGACCCGCTGGCACCCTTCAACCTTTAGCTATTCCCGAGTGGAAATGGGACAAAGTTGGTATGGACTTCATCACCGGCTTTCCCAGGACCAAGAAAGGAAATAATGCTATCTTCGTAGTCATTGATCGTCTCTCCAAAGTGGCTCACTTTCTACCTGTTCGAGAGAGTATCACTGCTAGTCAGCTCGCTGACTTATATATCTCCTGAATAGTGTCACTCCATGGTGTTCCACTAGAGATCAATTCAGACCGCGGCGGTCTTTTCACCTCTCATTTCTGGGAAAGCTTCCAGAATGCCATGGGAACTCATCTTTCTTTCAGTACCGCTTTCCACCCTCAGTCAAGTGGTCAGGTGGAAAGGGTCAACCAAATTCTTGAAGACATGCTTAGAGATTGCGTTATCTCATTCGGTATGGATTGGGAGAAATGTCTTCCCTTTGTCGAGTTTGCTTATAACAATAGCTACCAATCCAGTCTTAAGAAAGCACCCTTCAAGATTCTGTATGGACGAAGATGCCGAACACCTTTGAACTGGTTAGAAACCAGTGAAAGACAATTCTTTGGACCGGATATGATCCAGGAGGCAGAAGAGCAAGTCCATATCATTCATGAGAATTTGAAAATAGCCCAAACTCGTCAAAAGAGCTAGTATGACCGTCGTCATAAGGAAGTGGCTTATGAAGTTGGTGGCAAGGCTTACCTTCGGGTTACTCCTTTGAAGGGTACCCATCGTTTTGGTATCAAGGGCAAGTTGGCTCCTTGTTACATCAGTCCTTTTCGCATTCTCGCTAAACGAGGAGAGGTTGCCTACCAGTTGGAACTACCCCCACATCTTTCTCGAGTTCATGATGTCTTCCACGTCTCTCAACTCAGGTGTTGCTTCTCGGATCCCATTCGCGGAGTGGACCACGAAATGCTTGATCTCCAAGATAACCTCACTTATTGAGAGTACCCCGTTCGCATTCTGGATCAAGCAGAGCGTGTCACTCGATGTCATAACATCAAGTTTCTCAAGGTTCAGTGGTCTCATCATTCTGAGAGAGAAGCTACTTGGGAGCGAGAAGATCGTCTTTGACTTGAGTACCCCGCTTTCTTTCCGCCAACTCCTGAATCTCGGGACGAGATTTTTCCGAGTGGGGGTGAGTTGTCACATCCCTAGTTCTGGTATGATCCTAGGCTTGCTTTGTGCATCATGTTTAAATTTCAAATGAAGTTGAAATGGGGATGTTTCAAACCCTAGCACCAAAGCAAATTCAAATAGGTTCAAATTAAAATTGGAATTTCAATAAAACCAAAATGCTCTTCAAAAATGTTCATGGTCTTTGGAAAATGTTGCAAACAACAACCAGAGGTGATGCACATTTTTGCTAATGTTTTTGGATTTTTTGAATGAACCCATATGTATTTGAATTGGAGCTGTTTAAAATAATATAAATATTTTAGAGGCTCCAAAAATGTTGGAATTTGGTGAGGGCCTCTGGTATATTATAACTAGTGGTCACAAGGAATCTCAACATTTTTATATTTGTGCTGGTATTTATTTTTAAGTCAAAAACAAATGTCAGAAATAGAAAAGAAAACAAAAAAGGAAAAGCTTACCTGAGGCCTGGCACTGTTACAGCCCAGCTGGCCAGCCCACCTGGCGGCCCAACCCACCAGGGGCAGTCCCGTCTTCTACCTCTTGCCAGTAGGCAGAGGAGAAGCTGGGCACGACGCACGCGCGCGGCCACCGCGTGCCACCTCCACCCTGTCTGGCTGTCCTCCCGTCGCCTGGACCTCCCTCGCGTCGCCACGCACCCCTGGACCTCTCTCACTCTCTCCCGCGCTCCTCCCCTCCTCTGATTTCTCTTCCCCGCAGCGCCACCGAGCGCAGCCGACGCCACCGCTCGCCGTTGCCGCGGCCACCGCCTCCCTCTCGCCTCCCCGACGTGCCCCAGGGATTCACCTCGTCGCCTTCGTCCTCATCGTCAAGCCAAACATCGCCGGGAGCTCTGCTTCGCCATCAATTCCGTCGTCTTCAACCTCTCGGCCGCCGAGATCGCCGGCGCCCGACCGTCGTCTCCGACTCGTCCCCGAGCCCGCTGACCATCCCTTCGCCTGCGTTGTGAGTTTCTGCGTCTGTTCCCCCTCTTCCCGAGCTCGTTTATGCCCCGCAGCTATCGCCCCCTTGTCGACCGAACCGCGCCGCCGCCCGAGCTCATCGGCGGCAACGCTCCGGTGACCATTTGGTCCTAGACGTGTGTCCACCGAGCTTGCTGCCCCGCGCTGAGCTTCGCTAGTGCCTCCCCTTGCCCGATTGCACCCTGCAACGCTAATCCCGCGCGCACCCGAGCTCCGGTCGCCGCACTCGTCGTCGCCGGCGCCACTCCGGCCGCTCCCCGACCGCGCCACCACCACGCCTGGATGCGGACGAGCGTCCGCATCCCGTAGCTGCACTCCGCGCGCCAAATGGCTCCCTGTAGGCTAAATCCGTAGTGCACCGCCGCGTCTGGACTCGCCGGCGGCTAAACATCGGCGACCGCTGACCTTTGACCGGCATGGGTTGACCCCACAGCCCAGTTTGACCTCCCTCCTCTCTCTCACTGACTTGCAGGCCCCGCCCGACTAATTACTATAGTTAGCACTAATTAACTAACTAGGTTAGCTACTACAGTCATTGACTAGTGGGCCCTGCCCAGTTAGTTAGGACTAACTAACTTAGTTAGTTGACTGGGTCACTGACTAGTGGGACCCACTGGTCAGGTTTGACCTGGTCAGCCCCGTTGACTCGCTTATGTCATGCTGACGTAGAGCTCACGCAATATTTGATTTCTGGAATTATTTTAACTCTGGAAATTCCAGAATATTGCTTAAACTTCTAAAATTCATAGAAATTCAACCGTAGCTCAGAATGAAATAAATTATATATGAAAAATTATCAGAAAAATGCAAGGAATCCATTTATGCCAGTTACATGCATGAAAAACCAACTTATACATGCTGTATAAGTGAAAACATGATATGGGCATTTTAAATGCTTCATTTTGAATTGCATTTGAATCTTTGATTCAAATGGGCTTCAACCAACTTGGTAGCATATTGCATTAGCCCAAACACTAGCATTTGCACATGTCATGTTCTTGCATCATTTTGTTGCATTTGTTTGTGTGTTGATTGCCAGCACCGTTTCTTCTCGATAGGTTCCACTACGGAAGGAGTTCCCGAGTACCTGTCAGAGGAGTCGTACCCCTTCGTTGTTCTATCATGCAAGCAAGCCCCCCCCTTGAGCATTTCGATCAATCCCACTCTTTCGCTCCTGCTCCTTATACTGCATTAGGACAACAACGATTCAAACTGCTACTTTCTGCTGCGGTAGTTGAACCCATTCCTCTGCATGACCTGTCATTGCCACAGTAAATAGTTGAAACCCACTAGCATGAGTAGGAGTTGCTTGAGCCTTGATGTGGCTACTCATCCATAATTGTTTTCTTTATGCCAGCTATGCTTAGAGTTGTGTCAGGTCTGATTCATTGGGAATGAATCGGAGTGGTGAATTGTCCTACCGATAAAGGCTAAGTCTGTGAACACGTTTTGGTAAAGGTAGCAATGAGAGGCCATGTAGGAGTACATGGTGGGTTGTCTCATTGGAACCGTCCCTAAGCACTGAGTTTTGTGTATGTTATCCAAGTCCAGTTACTACCACACATTGGGTTCTGGTTATCCGGCCCCTCTCGGCTTATTAATCCACTTGATCTCTGTCCAGGAGTCGCAACTAGTTTCTAGCGTTTGTAGGTAGTGCTACTTGTCTACCATGTGGTGTCCGACGGGACGGGCTTGGGATAGACTAGGCACCGTGGCACGGTGTACCAAGTGGCACCCGGATGGTGGGCTTGGGAACCCTGCACACATTGTTTGGGGCCGTACTGGAGACTTCGGCCGGAACTCCTTGCGAATGGAACTTGAATAGGCGATAAACCTGGATGAGAGACTTGTGTGGTTAGTTAGGTCGTGGCCGACACCCTCGCCCGGCTTCCGCTTGAAGGTTGCCGAGGTACATGACGTGTACAGGGCAATAAGTGGCGAGAGCGTGTGTGAAGAAGTACACCCCTGCAGGGTTAACATTATCTATTCGAATAGCCGTTTTCCTCGGATATGGAAACTTGGAGGATTTATGTAGTACATAGACAACTTGAAGTGGATACTCTAAAATCTGCAAGATAAGCGTGAGTGCTATGGATGGCCTTCTCGTAGGGAGACGGGAACAAATCCATAGTGGAGTATTGATATGGTGAATATGTGGACTCATGTGCGTCTTCTAACCTCAAAGAAGTTTCTGATACTCGTAGTATAGGTTAGCCACTGAGTCAAAGCTGGCTTGCTGCTGTAAACTCCACCACCCCCTTGTTGATAATGTTGCATATGTAGATAGTTTTGATGTAAGACTTGCTGAGTACCTTCGTACTCATGTTTGCTTATTTATGTTTTGTAGTTGGTTACACTAGTGACTTCGACGAGTAGCTTGTATCCCGGCTACGATCTTGTAGCCTTGGGAGGGTCGTGTTTAGTCAGGCTTCTTAGTCTTTTCCTTTTGTAGTTGTCTGTACTCAGACATGTAATGCTTCCATTGCTTGTATGCTCTGAATGATGGGTCATGAGACCCCTGTTTGTATTGAATGCTATGTGGCTCTTCTAGGCCTTTATCTATATGAGTTTGAGTTATGTTGTGTTGCCATGTTGTACAACACATACTTGCATGTTATGCGTACGTGTAACGTGTATTGCTATGTGTGGGGTCCGACAACCTAGTTGTTTATCCCTAGTAGCCTCTCTTATGGGGAAATGTAGTCTTGTGCTTCCATGAGCCATAGTAGTCCGCTACAGCCCGGTTCACCGGAGTCCTGCTAGCCCTGCACTACTACTCTGGAACACTTGACTGGCCGGCATGTGATTCACTTCGTTCCTGTGTCTGTCCCTTCGGGGAAATGTCACGCGGTGACATCCGGAGTCCTGCCTAGCCTGCTACAGCCCGGGTTCCCGGAGTCCTGTTAGCCCGGTGCTACAACCCGGATTCACATGCTGCTGACCGACATGCTCGATGTTGATTCATGTATGCCTGTCCCCGTAAGTTGGTGCCACCTTGGGTTCACGACTAGTCATGTCGGCCTGGGTTCTCTGTCATATGGATGTTAGCAACACTATCATATACGTGAGCCAATAGGCGTAAACAGTCCCAGGCCAGGTAAGGTGGCACCCGTGGGAATACCGTGCGTGAGGCCGCAAAGTGATATGGTGTGTTACATGCTAGATCGGTGTGACTTAGGATCGGGGTCCCTACAGCCCGGCTCCCATGCTTTGGTACCTTACGTTCCGCTATATCGGCTAAGGTAGCACTGGGAGAACTACTGCGATTGTGCCCTAGTTCTGCTGGGCTAAGCACCTCAGTAGAGAAAGCTAAAACTGACTGTCATGATAAGGCGAGAGACTGGTCGTTGTTCGAGAGGTTTTCGAGTCCTTAAAGACTTATGCCGCTTAGAGCAAGGAGTCGGCCCTGTCCGGCTTAAGGCGTGTATCGCGCCCCAGATCCAGCCTTCCGAATACTAGGGGCTTCGCCGAAATTTAAAATTATAGAATTCTATGGCTAAGTGAGAGTGATAACGCATTATAGTCTGATTGCCTTGTTCATTGTGCTAAGCACCTCCCTCGAAGGACCCAAAAATGGGAACAAGAGTGCTCAGGTTTATCCCGAACACCCCAGCACTCGTGGCATGGGGGCAGAAGCCGACGACTAGCCATCTCTCAGATCTGATAAACAGCCGAACAGAAGGTAATATTTTAAATTCAAACAAGCGTTGCATAGCGCATATGAACAAGTTTTCATGAATACAGGATTACACGAGCGAGTTCACTCAAATATTATATCTATCGTACACTTGTCCGCTACGAGACGAGCACCCTTCAGGACACCCTCATAGTACATCTCGGGGTGGCGATGCTCCTTGCCCTCCGGCGGCCCTTCCTTGATCAGCTTCACGACGTCCAGCTTGGCCCATTGTACCTTCACACGGGCGAAAGCCCGGCGTGCACCTTCGATGCAAACAGACCGCTTGATAACTTCCAGCCGTGGGCAAGCATCCACAATCTGCCTCACCAAGCCGAAGTAGCTGTTGGGAAGGGCGTCGTCAGGTCACATCCAGACTATCAAGCCCTTCATGGCCTGTTCGGCCGCCTTGTGTAGCTCGACCAGCTGCTTTAGCTGGTCGCTCATAGGTACTGGGTGTTCGGTCCCAGTATACTGGGCCCGGAACAACTTCTCCGTCGAGCTTCCCTCCTCGGTCCAGTAAAATTTTGCGGCATCCGACACGCTGCGGGGCGAATCTGCGAATGCTCCTGGAGAGCTCCGGATTCGGGTAAGTAATAAGTAATTTACTTTCACATGCTTACTTTGCATATAGAATGCCTTACTCGCTGCTATCTTCTTCATCGCATCAATCTCCCGGAGGGCCTTTTGGGCTTCAGCCTTGGCACTCTTTGCACCCTCAAGGGCTGTGGCAAGCTCGGACTCTCGCGTCTTCAAGTCAAGCTCCAGTGCCTCGTGCTTCGTCACAAGAGCGTGGAGCTCTTGCTGCACCTCGCCCACCCGTGCCTCATGCCTCTCCCGCTCGGTGCACTCCTTGGCCGCTTTGTTTTCGGCCTCGGACAGCGCTTGCTTCAGGGTCGCCACCTCGGTCGTGGCCCTGGCAAATTACGATAATCCTGTCATTTTGCAATCGCTTTCCTTTTATATAGATCCATAGACTAGGTACTACTTACCTTTGTTCTCCTCGAGCTGCCTCTTGGCAAGGTCGAGCTCTTCCTTGGACCCTTTAAGGTCCTGCTTCAGTGTGGCAACCTCCGCAGTCAGTGCGGCAGAGGCCAGCAGCAAAGCCTGCATACGCATATAGACATACTTATATTAGACTCCTGCAATATTGTTTGATCCTCTGTTCGGCTTTTCTTTGTGAACACCGAACAGAGCATCAAGGGCTACTGTCTATGCGGTAATATTTCTCCTATATTTCAAAAACTTACCTCAAAGCCTGTTAGAAGGCTGGCACAGGCTTCAGTCAGTCCGCTCTTGGCGGACTGAACCTTCTGGACCACCGCACTCATAATAGTGCGGTGCTCTTTGTTAATGGAAGCGCTGCGAAGCGCTCCCAGCAGATTGTCCGATGCCTCTGGATGGGCAGAGGTCACCGGCACAGGCGTCTTGCCCCTCTTGGAAGGAGGCCGCCTGCCCGAGTCCGGAACCACTAGAGGTTCCTGCGCGGTGTTTGGCTAAGGGCTGAACTCGAAGCCCTCAGGGGCTTTGCCCCCCTGCTCACGGAGTTCGGAAGGTCGCTTTGAGGCGCCTCCGGGACTGTCTCCCCTCGACCCAGTGCCTCTTGAGAGAACACCTCGGCGTTGTCCGTAGGAAAAGGGGAGGTGGCGGTTGGAAGTGGATCGCTATCCATATCCGACGAGCCCAGGGAGCCGTCCGACGAGGATACGTCGATACGGGTTCGGGGCGGTCTGCACAATCATAATTCGGCGTTAGGAGAAGTAGTGCGACAAAGGAATGCTATGAGTTACTCTGGTATCCGAATACTTATGACTTCGCCAGGGGCTTGGCCCTGAGCAGCCACTCGTCTTTGCCTTTGGCGGCGGTGGTGGAGTAGTCCGGAAGGAGAGTCCTTCCCTTCTTGGACCCTTCGGCCCCCCAGTAGGGGCGGCCTTCCTTTTCTTGTCTCCCCCGACTGGAGGGGGAACATCTTCATCTTCCTCCTCGTCTTCGGGGGAGGAGTGCGTCGCGGAGTTATCGGACGATGAGTCCGATAACACCTAGCGTCGGGAGCTCTTTCGGGTTCCCTTGGCCTTCTTGGTCTTCTCCAGCACCTTGTAAGGAGCCAGAGTCAGCATCTCCGTCAGGAGAGCGTCCGCAGTGTCTTCGAGCAGAGGGGCCGGACAGTTAATCTGCCCCGACGTCTCCACCCAGTCCTGTCAAAGGCATGGAGATCAGACCCCGCACATGGTTAAGCTAGGGGAAATAAATATCCTACCGGATGTATAGAACTCACCGAATGCGCTCGGCGCTTCGCGCTTAGCCCGCGGTCCTCGGTGAGAGAGGGAGGGACCTCAGCGCCCTTGAACAGCACCTTCCAGACGTCCTTGTGCGTCGTGTCGAAGAGCTCGCTCAGAGTCTGGTGCTGGGCCAGGTCGAACTCCCACAAGTTGAAGTCCCGTTGTTGGCACGGGAGGATCCGGCGGATGAGCATGACCTGGACTATGTTGACAAGCTTGAGCTTCTTGCTTGTCATGTTCAGGATACATTTCTGGAGTCCATCCAGCTCCACCGATGAACCCCACGACAAGCCCTTCTCTTTCCAGGAAGTGAGCCGTGTAGGGAATCCGGATCGAAACTTGGGGGCAGCCACCCATTTGGTGTCGCGCGGCTCGGTGATGTAGAACCACGCCGATTGCCACCCCTTTATGGTCTCCACGAAGGAGCCTTCAAGCCATATAACGTTGGGCATCTTGCCCACCATGGCTCCGCCGCATTCTGCTTGTTGGCTGCCTACCACCTTCGACTTGATATTGAAGGTCTTTAGCCATAGGCCAAAGTGGGGGCGGATGCGGAGGAAAGCCTCACAAACGACGATGAACTCCGAAATGTTGAGGATGAAGTTCGGGGCTAGATCATGGAAGTCCAGCCCGTAGTAGAACATGAGACCGCGGATGAATGGATGAAGGGGAAACCCCAGTCCGCGGAGGAAGTGGTGGAGGAAAACTACCCTCTCATGGGGTTCTGGGGTAGGGACGATCTGCCCCGCAGCGGGCAGCCGATGCGTGATATTCGTGGCTAAGTATCCGGCTATGCGCAGCTTTTTGATGTGTTCCTCCGTAACGGAGGAAGCCATCCACTTGCCTCCCGCTCCGGGCATGTTTGGAGGAGGTTGAGGAGAAATATGTGGACTTGGGCGTTGGGGCTCGAGTGCGCAAGAATGGATGGGCAAGGAGGAAGAAGGAGTGGGTAGAGAAAGGTTAAACCTTATCCCTTTATAAGGGCGGCCAAAACTATGCGCCCCCAATAGCCTAGTAAAACTCGCTTACCCCCCAAGCGCCATAATCGATGGTGCGGTTTGGTTACCCATGCTCGTATTGATGAAAATCCCGTAATAAGGGGAACACGATCTCCGCTTTGACAAGATGTGTCAAGAAACTGCCTCGCGTTATGAGCGGGGCTAGTCAAAGGAAACGGTTCGAATAATCACCGGGCTATGGCATAATGTTATGTTGCCAAAATGCGTCGGCAGATTAGATTTGTAGAAATATTATTCTCTCTACGGTGGTATGTGGAAATTATTTTGCAGGGTCGGACTCTATCCTTGTATTCAAATTCTTCCATGATGTATTCGCAGGAGGAACCTGCCTTGCAATGCCAAAGACAATACTGCGCGCCGGACTCATCGTCATTGAAGCCTGGTTCAGGGGCTACTGAGGGAGTCCGGGATTAGGGGGGTCTCCGGACAGCCGGACTCTATCCTTCGGTCGGACTATTGGACTATGAAGATACTAAATTGAAGACTTTGTCTCGTGTCCGGATGGGACTCTACTTGGCGTGGAAGGCAAGCTAGGCAATACGGATATGGATATTTCCTCCTTTGTAACCGACCTTGTGTAACCCTAACCCTCTCCGGTGTCTATATAAACCGGAGGGTTTTAGTTCATAGGACAACAACAATCATACCATAGGCTAGCTTCTAGGGTTTACCCTCTCCGATATCGTGGTAGATCAACTCTTGTAATACCCATATCATCAAGAATAAATCAAGCAGGACATAGGGTTTTACCTCCATCAAGAGGGCCCGAACCTAGGTAAAACATCGTGTCCCCTGCCTCCTGTTACCATCCGCCTAGACACACAGTTCGGACCCCCTACCCGAGATCCGCCGGTTTTGACACCAACAATTGTCCTTCTCCTTCGGCCACAAGGGGTTCCTCAGTGGGTAGGATAAAACCAACACCCATTCTTCTTATGGCTTGGGGAGAAATTTCATCACCTACATCACAAGTGCCACTTTGCTCCACTTGGGAGCCGTTATTCTCATTAAACTCCATGTTACATGTCTCCTCAATAAGTCCCGTGGACTTATTGAGGACACGGTAAGCATGGGAGTTTGTAGCATGGCCAACAAATATGCCCTCATGAGCTCTAGCCTCAAATTTAGACAAACGAACACCTTTCTTGAGAATAAAACACTTACACCCGAACACCCGGAAGTACTTGAGGTTGGGCTTGTTACCAGTGAGTATCTCATATGGAGTCTTGTTTAAGCCTTTGCGGAGGTAGAGCCGATTGGATGCATGACACGCGGTGTTGATGGCTTCGGCCCAAAAGTTGTTTGGAGACTTGAACTCCGCCATCATGGTCCTTGCCGCATCCATCAATGTCCGGTTCTTCCTCTCCGCTACACCATTTTGTTGAGGGGTGTAAGGTGCGGAATATTGATGCTTGATCCCCTCATCACTAAGAAACTCATCCAAGGTGTAGTTCTTGAACTCGGTGCCGTTGTCGCTTCTTATTGTCAAGATCTTTGCATTGTGTTGACGTTGAGCTTCATTTGCAAAGTCAATGACGGTTTGTTGGGTCTCACTCTTCCTGTTGAAGAAATATACCCAAGTGTATCTTGAATAATCATCCACAATCACCAAGCAATACTTCCTACCCCCAAGACTATCAAAATATGGAGGCCCAAAGAGATCCATGTGAAGGAGCTCCAAAGGCCTCTTCGAGTAAATGACAGTCGTGGGAGGGTGAGCCTTTTCATGTAGCTTTCCTTCGATACAAGCACTGCAAGCATGATCTTTAGCAAAACTAACATTTGTTAGTCCATGGACATGGTCCCCCTTGAGAAGAGTTTGCAAAGATCTCATGTTGACATGGGCTAAATGGCAATGCCAAAGCCATCCCATGTCAACTTTAGCCATTAGGCATGTCGAAGTCTTAGTGAGTCACTCCGAAAAGTTAATCACATAGAGACCGTTTTAGACATTCCCAACAAAGGCTACTTTAAGAGTCTTGCTCCACAAGAGGGCCACGGTATCAACATCAAAGAAAGTGGCAAAGCCCATGAGCGCAAGTTGACGAACGGAAAGTAGATTGTATGCAAGGGATTCAACAAGCATGACCTTCTCGGTCGTGAGATCATGAGAAATGACAACCTTCTCGAGTCCCAATACCTTAGAGGACGAGGCATCACCCCACTCGGCGTTGGTGGGCATAGATGGAATCTTTTGCACGTCCACCACCAAGGCCTTGCTTCTGGTCATATGATTAGTAGCTCCACTATCGAGCAATCATGATCCCTCCTCCGAAAGAAAACACCTACAAGAGATCAATGCTTGGTTTTAGGTACCCATTTTGTGATGGGTCCTTTGATGTTAGTAACAAGGGTCTTAGGAACCCAAATAGACCATTCAATGTACTCATAATAAGAACCAACAAATTTGGCATAAACATGTCCATCACTAGCACGGCATAACACATAAGAAGGGTTAAAGTCGCCGACTTTGTTGGGAGGAGTAGCATTGCCCTTCTTGGCATCACTACCCTTCACATTGTTCTTCTTCTTCTTAGAGGCACCCTCTCCCTCTTTGACAAAAGTTTGCATGAGAGGAGGTGGTCGTTTGGTCTTGTCATTCTTCTTCTTGTTCTTGGACTTGGGTGCAAACCCAATCCCTTCCTTGGCCACAACTTCCTTTTGATTGCTCAAAAGGTCTTTAAGGTTCTTCTCACCTTGTATGCACGGCACAAGGCCTTTCTCAAGTTGCTCCTTCAACTTAGCATTCTCCTCAAAAAGATGCACATGCTCACAACACGGGTTAGTAGCATTTGCATTATAAATTAAGACCATATGAGGAAATGTGGCTTTCTCCTTGGTTAGCTTTACTTGGAGTTGATCATGAGACACTTTGAGGCTAGTATGAGCACCCTTCAAGACCTTGTGAGCCTTTTCAAGTAAGTCAAACTCCTCTTTGAGTCTTGCAAGATCAACTCCAAGCTTGGCCTTCTCGGAGTTTAGCACACGAGAAACAACAAGAGCATGATCAGGATCTTTCTTTAGTTTATCATGGGCATTGTTGTGTGACTCCTCAAGAGCCAAGCGATGACCATGCTCTTCCTCAAGAGCATTAGAGAGATCCAATATCTCATCGTCATAGTCATGACTATGCCCCTCCATCTTAGAGATGGTGTCCTCATGAGCCTCGATCATGTCATTGGCTTCACCAAGTTGTTCCAAGAGAGCAACGAAGTGTTTCTTGGATTTACCCTTAAGCTTACTCATAAAAGACTCAAACTCATTTTCCTCCACATTAGACCCCTCATGTTCATCAATGCAATCCGTCAAAGAGGGATTATTAATGGTGGTAGTTTTGATGTTGGGGGTTACCTTGTTGGTGGCTTTAGCCATGAGGCACTTGTCGGTGATGTTCTCATTGGGTGAGTCGAAGAGAGACACCCGTGGAGTTGTCGCAATGGCAACGGAGGCCATGGCAATCGGCTCACCGTCTTCATCATCATCATCATCCTCATTGTACTCTTCTTGTGCCACCAACCCCTTGGGAGGAGTCTTCTTGGTGAAGTTTCTCTTGTTGGGGAAAGACTTGGCCTTGTCCTTTCGGATGAGCTTGCCACCATTGTCTTCCCTCTTCTCATAAGGACATTCCGCAACAAAGTGGCTCACATTTCCATAATTATAGCACGTCATCACTCGTTGCTTGACCTTCGCGCCACTTGAGTGGTTTTTGTTGAAGTTGGGCCTTGTGTTCTTCTTGCTCCAAAATTGCCTTGAAGCAAGAGCCATGTGTTCATGATAGGCATACTTTATATCTTCGGGGTTGCTCTCCTCTTCTTCCTCTTCGTCCTCTTCTTCCACACTAACCTTGGCCTTCAATGCAAGGTTGGGCTTCTTTGCTCTTTGAGAACGTAACACCGCATTGTCGGCGGTCTTGTCCAAGATGCTCATAGCGACAAACTCATCCAACACTTCACTTGAGGACAAGGTGTGGAAGTCCGGCCTTTGACAAATGACGGAGGACATTGCCTTGTGATAAGGCATCATGGCCTTGAGGAATTTGCGCTTGATCCAATTGTCATCAGTATCCTTGCTCCCATGATCTCGGAGTGAGACCGCAAGTTTGAGTAATCTCCAATAAAGCTCACGTGGTTCTTCATCTTCTTTCATTGCAAACTCATTGGCTTCATCTTGCACCACTTCATAGTTGGAGCATTGAATGCTTGTGCTTCCCCTGTAAAGGGAAACAACATGGTGCCATGCATCCTTGGCCATGGTGAAGGGCCAGAGATGAGCAAGATCTTCGGGCGAAATTGCACCTTGGATGATGAAGAGAGCATTCTCATTGAATTGATTATCCGCGGCTTCTCTAGGGGTGAAGTTGCTTCGGTCATGCGGATAGAAACCTTCTTCAATGATTCTTCAAAGATTAGTATTCACATGATTTAAATGATGCTTAAAGTGATAAACCCAAGAATCAAAGTCCTCATTTTTCACAATCTTAAGGGGAGGACCGGCATGATTCAAATGAGTGGAGGGAATCGGTCCACCATAAGTAAGCGGAAGTTCCACATGGGCAAAGATGTCGTTGCCAATTTTACCACTAGAAGAAGGATCCTTTTCACTAGCAGCTTCCCCCTTGTCAGAGTTAGCATCCGTCACCTTGTTAGTGGGATCACCCACTTTCATTGGTGCGATGGATAGTTTAAGCCCTTCTATGAATTTCTTAAACATGCTTTCAACCTCGGTCGTCATGGAGGTTTTCAATGTGTCCAAAGCTACATTGAATTCCTCAAGAGAGATCATGGTTCCCCCATCGGCCATAGACGAGATTGGATTCACACCGGAGTGCTGCTCCACACCATCTATGGTGTCAACCATACTCTTTGGACGACAAAGTCCTTAATAAAGAGACGAGGCTCTAATGCCAACTGACAGGATCGATATAGTTGACTAGAAGGGGGGTGAATAGGCAACTAACAATTTTTAGCTTTTCTTTACCAATTTGAACTTTGCATCAAAGTAGGTTGTCTAGATATGCAACTAGGTGAGCAACCTATATGATGCAACAACAATAACAACAAGCAAGCAAGGGATATGACACACATAAGCTTGCACAAGTAAAGGTACAAGATAACCAAGAGTGGAGCCGGCGAAGACAAGGATGTTGCTACCTCTTGAGCACTTGCGTTGGTTTTTCCTTGAAGAGGAAAGGGTGACGCAACAGAGTAGCGTAAGTATTTCCCTTAGTTTTTGAGAACCAAGGTATCAATGCAGTAGTAGGCCACACACGAGTCCCTCGTACCTACACAAACAAATAAATCCTCGCAACCAACATGATAATTGTTGGAAATATGCCCTAGAGGCAATAATAAATTAGTTATTATTATATTATATTTCATTTTTCATGATAATTGTTTATTATCCATGCTAGAATTGTATTGATAGGAAACTCAGATACATGTGTGGATACATAGACAACACCATGTCCCTAGTAAGCCTCTAGTTGACTAGCTCGTTGATCAATAGATGGTTACAGTTTCCTGACCATGGGCATTGGATGTCATTGATAACGGGATCACATCATTAGGAGAATGATGTGATGGACAACACCCAATCCTAAGCCTAGCACAAGATCATGTAGTTCGTTTGCTAAAGCTTTTCTAATGTCAAGTATCATTTCCTTAGACCATGAGATTGTGCAACTCCCGGATACCATAGGAGTGCTTTGGGTGTGCCAAATGTCACAACGTAACTGGGTGGCTATAAAGGTACACTACAGGTATCTTCGAAAGTGACTGTTGGGTTGGCACGAATCGAGACTGGGATTTGTCACTCCGTGTAAACGGAGAGGTATCTCTGGGCCCACTCGATAGGACATCATCATAATGTGCACAATGTGACCAAGGAGTTGATCACGGGATGATGTGTTACGGAACGAGTAAAGAGACTTGCCGGTAACGAGATTGAACAAGGTATCGGGATACCGACGATCGAATCTCGGGCAAGTACAGTACTGATGGACAAAGGGAATTGTATACGGGATTGATTAAATCCTTGACATCGTGGTTCATCCGATGAGATCATCGTGGAGCATGTGGGAGCCAACATGGGTATCCAGATCCCACTGTTGGTTATTGACCAGAGAGTTGTCTCGGCCATGTCTGCATGACTCCCGAACCCGTAGGGTCTACACACTTAAGGTTCGATGACACTAGGGTTATAGGGAAAGTATGTACGTGGTTACCGAATGTTGTTCGGAGTCCCGGATGAGATCCCGGACGTCACGAGGAGTTCCGGAATGGTCCGGAGGTAAAGATTGATATATAGGAAGTATGGTTTTGGCCACCGGAAGTGTTCCGGGCATCACCGGTAGTGTACCGGGACCACCGAAGGGGTCCGGGGGTCCACCAGGAGGGGCCACGGGCCCCGGAGGCATACATGGGCCAAGTGTGAGAAGGGACCAGCCCCTAGGTGGGCTGGGGCGCCTCCCCACCAAGGCCCATGCGCCTAGGGAGAAGAGGGGGCAAACCCTAAGGGCAGATGGGCCCTAAGGCCCATGCCTGGTGCGCCTCCCTCTCCCCCACACCACTTGGCCGCCACCC
This sequence comes from Triticum dicoccoides, assembly GCF_002162155.2. Taxonomy (NCBI): domain Eukaryota; kingdom Viridiplantae; phylum Streptophyta; class Magnoliopsida; order Poales; family Poaceae; genus Triticum; species Triticum dicoccoides. The sequence goes on along the minus strand of NC_041388.1, from coordinate 374,550,510 downwards.
CAGATGGAAATTGGAGCTGCCGCCACCCCTAGGGTGGAAACCCTTGGTGGGGGTGCAGCCCTCCCTCTCCCCCTATATATAGTGGAGGCAAAGGGGCAGCCCAACACATGAAGTTCCTCCCCTGTTGGCGCAGCCCTACCCCTCTCCCTCCTCGTCTCTCGTAGTGCTTTGCGAAGCCCTGCTGGAGTCCCGCGCTCCTCCACCACCACCACGCCGTCGTGCTGCTGCTGGATGGAGTCTTCCCCAACCTCTCCTTCTCCCCTTGCTGGATCAACGCATAGGAGACGTCACCGGGTTGTACGTGTGTTGAACACGGAGGTGCCATCCGTTCGGCACTAGGATCATCGGTGATTTGGATCACGACGAGTACGACTCCATCAACCCCGTTCACTTGAACGCTTCCGCTTAGCAATCTACAAGGGTATGTAGATGCACTCTCCTTCCCCTCGTTGCTAGATTACTCCATAGATTGATCTTGGTGATGCGTAGAAAATTTTAAATTTCTGCTACGTTCCCTAACAGTGGCATCATGAGCTAGGTCTATGCGTAGTTTCTATGCACGAGTAGAACACAAAATAGTTGTGGGCGTCGATATTGTCAATTTACTTGTCGTTACTAGTCTTATCTTGATTCGGCGGCATCGTGGGATGAAGCGGCCCAGACCGACCTTACACGTACTCTTACGTGAGACTGGTTCCACCGACTGACATGCACTAGTTGCATAAGGTGGCTAGCGGGTGTCTATCTCTCCCACTTTAGTCGGATCGGATTCGATGAAAAGGGTCCTTATGAAGGGTAAATAGAAGTTGGCATAGCACGTTGTGGTTTTCGCGTAGGTAAGAAACGTTCTTGATAGAAACCTATAGCAGCCATGTAAAAACTTGCAACAACAATTAGAGGACGTCTAACTTGTTTTTGCAGCATATGCCGTGTGATGTGATATGGCCAAAAGGATGTGATGAATGATATATGTGATGTATGAGATTCATCATGTTCTTGTAATAGGAATCACGACTTGCATGTCGATGAGTATGACAACCGGCAAGAGCCATAGGAGTTGTCTTAATTTATTTATGACCTGCGTGTCAACATAAACGTCATGTAATTACTTTACTTTATTGCTAAAGCGTTAGCCATAGTAGTAGAAGTAATAGATGACGAGACAACTTCAAGAAGACACGATGATGGAGATCATGATGATGGAGATCATGGTGTCATGCCGGTGACAACGATGATCATGGAGCCCCGAAGATGGAGATCAAAAGGAGCAAAATGATATTGGCCATATCATGTCACTATTTGATTACATGTGATGTTTATCATGTTTTATATCTTATTTGCTTAGAATGACGGTAGCTTAAATAAGATGATCCCTCACTAAAATTTCAAGAAAAGTGTTCCCCCTAACTGTCCACCGTTGCGAAGGTTCGTCGTTTCGAAGCACCATGCGATGATCGGGTGTGATAGATTCTAACGTTCGAATACAACGGGTGTAAGCCAGATTTACACACGCAATACAGTTAGGTTGACTTGACGAGCCTAGCATGTACAGACATGGCCTCGGAACACGGAAGACCAAAAGGTCGAGCATGAGTCGTATAGAAGATACGATCAACATGAAGATGTTCACCGATGTTGACTAGTCCGTCTCACGTGATGATCGGACACGGCCTAGTTGACTCGGATCATGTTTCACTTAGATGACTAGAGAGATGTCTATCTGAGTGGGAGTTCATTAAATAATTTGATTAGATGAACTCAATTATCATGAACATAGTCTAAATTGTCTTTGCAAATATGTTGTAGATAAATAGCTCACGTTGTAGCTCCTTGTTTCAATACGTTCCTAGAGAAAGATTAAGTTGAAAGATATTGTAAGCAATGATGCGGACTAGGTCCGTAGTCCGAGGAGTGTCCTCACTGCTACACAGAAGGCTTACGTCTTTGATGCACCGCTCGATGTGCAAACCCCTACAACGTCGTCTGTGGATGTTGTGAACACCTGACAGACACGTCCTGATGACTACTTGATAGTTTAGTGCACCATACTTTGCGGCTTAGAATCGGGATTCCAATGACGTTTTAAACGCCATAGAACATATGAGATGTTCCAAGAGCTGAAATTGGGATTTCAGGCTCATGCCCGTGTTGAGAGGTGTGAGACCTCTGACAAGTTCTTTAGCCAACAAGATGGAGGAGAATAGCTCAACTAGTGAGCATGTGCTCAGAATGTCTAGATGCTACAATCACTTAAATCAAGTGGGAGTTAAACTTCCAGATAAGATAGTGATTGATAGAGTTCTCTAGCCACTATCACTAAGCTACTAGATCTTCGTGATGAACTATGACATGCAAGGGATGGAGTTGATCCCGGAGCTGTTCGCAGTGCTTAAGACCACAAAAGGTAGAAATTAAGAAGGAGCATCAAGTGTTGATGGTTTAACAAGACCACTGGTTTCAAGAAGGGCAAGGGCTAAAAGGGAAACTTCATGGATGGCAAACCAGTTGCCGCTCCAGTGAAGGAACCCAAGGTTGAACCCAAACCCGAGACTAGGTGCTTCTATTGTAAGGGGAACGGTCACTGGTAGCGGAATTACCCCAAATGCATGGTAGATAAGAAGGCTGGCAACTTCAACAAAGTATATACGTGTTATTAATGTGTACCTCACTAGTACTCCTGGTAGCACCTGGGTATTGGATACCGGTTCAGTTACTATTATTGGTGACTTGAAGCAAAAGCAACGGACTAAACGGAGACTGGCTGAGGGCGAGGTGACGATGTGTGTTGGAAGTGTTTCCAAAGTTGATGAAATCACCATCGCACGCTCCATCTGCCTTCGGGATTAGTATTGAACCTAGATAAATGTTATCAGGTGTCTGCGTTGAGCATGAATATGATTAGATCATGTTCATTGCAATACGGTCATTCATTTAAGTTAGAGAATAATGGTTATTCTGTTTACATGAATGATACCTTTCATGGTCATGCACCCTATGTGAATGGTTCATTGAATCTCGGTCGTGGTGATACACATGTTCACGCCAAAAGATGTAGAGTTAATAATGATAGTACCACTTTCTTGTGGCACTGCCGCTTAGGTCATATTGGCGTAAGATGCATGAAGAAACTGAAGGAAATATGCCCTAGAGGCAATAATAAAGTTATTATTTATTTCCTTATATCATGATAAATGTTTATTATTCATGCTAGAATTGTATTAACCGGAAACATAATACAGGTGTAAATACATAGACAAACAGAGTGTCACTAGTATGCCTCTACTAGACTAGCTCGTTAATCAAAGATGGTTATGTTTCCTAACCATGGACAAATAGTTGTTATTTGATTAACGGGATCATATCATTAGGTGAATGATCTGATTGACATGACCCATTCCATTAGCTTAGCACCCGATCGTTTAGTATGTTGCTATTGCTTTCTTCATGACTTATACATGTTCCTATGACTATGAGATTATGCAACTCCCGTTTGCCGGAGGAACACTTTGTGTGCTACCAAACGTCACAACGTAACTGGGTGATTATAAAGGTGCTCTACAGGTGTCTCCAAAGGTACATGTTGGGTTGGCGTATTTCGAGATTAGGATTTGTCACTCCGATTGTCGGAGAGGTATCTCTGGGCCCTCTCGGTAATACACATCACATAAGCCTTGCAAGCATCGCAACTAATGAGTTAGTTGTGAGATGATGTATTACGGAACGAGTAAAGAGACTTGCCGGTAACGAGATTGAACTAGGTATTAAGATACCGACGATCGAATCTCGGGCAAGTAACATACCGATGACAAAGGGAACAACGTATGTTGTTATGCAGTCTGACCGATAAAGATCTTCGTAGAATATGTAGGAGCCAATATGAGCATCCAGGTTCCGCTATTGGTTATTGACCGGAGACGTGTCTCGGTCATGTCTACATTGTTCTCGAACCCGTAGGGTCCACACGCTTAAGGTTTCGATGACAGTTATATTATGAGTTTATGAGTTTTGATGTACCGAAGGAGTTCGGAGTCCCGGATAGGATCGGGGACATGACGAGGAATCTCGAAATGGTCGAGACATAAAGATTGATATATTGGAAGCCTATATTTGGATATCGGAAGTGTTCCGGGTGAAATCGGGATTTTACCGGAGTACCGGGAGGTTACCGGAACCCCCCCGGGAGGTATATGGGCCTTAGTGGGCCTTAGTGGAAGAGAGGAGAGGTGGCCAGGGCTGGGCCGCGGCCCCTCCCCCCCCCCCCTAGTCCGAATAGGACAAGGAGAGGGGGGCGGTGCCCCCCCTTTTCTTCTCTCTCTTCTTTTCCCCCTCCCGAATCCTATTCCAACTAGGAAAGGGGGGAATCCTACTCCCGGAGGGAGTAGGACTCCTCCTGGCGCGCCCTCTCCTGGCCGGCCACACCCCCCCTTTGATCCTTTATATACGGAGGCAGGGGGCACCCCTACGGACACAAGTTGATCCACGTGATCATATTCTTAGTCGTGTGCGGTGCCCCCTTCCACCATAGTCCTCGATAATATTGTAGCGGTGCTTAGGCGAAGCCCTGCGACGGTAGTACATCAAGATCGTCACCACGCCGTGGTGCTGACGGAACTCTTCCCCGACACTTTGCTGGATCGGAGTCCGGGGATCGTCATCGAGCTGAACATGTGCTAGAACTCGGAGGTGTCGTAGTTTCGGTGCTTGATCGGTCGGGCCGTGAAGATGTACGACTACATCAACCACGTTGTGCTAACGCTTCCATTGTCGATCTACAAGGGTACGTAGATCACACTCTCCCCTCTCGTTGCTATGCATCACCATGATCTTGCGTGTGCGTAGGATTTTTTTTGAAATTACTACATAACCCAACAGTGGCATCCGAGCCTAGGTTTTATGTGTTGATGTTATTTGCACGAGTAGAACACAAGTGAGTTGTGGGCGATATAAGTCATACTGCTTACCAGCATGTCATACTTTGGTTTGGCGGTATTGTTGGACGAAGCGGCCCGGACCGACATTACGCGTACGCTTACGCGAGACCGGTTCTCCCGACGTGCTTTGCACAAAGGTGGCTAGCGGGTGACAGTTTCTCCAACTTTACTTGAACCGAGTGTGGCTACGCCCGGTCCTTGCGAAGGTTAAAACAGCACCAACTTGACAAACTATTGTTGTGGTTTTGATGCGTAGGTAAGATTGGTTCTTGCTTAAGCTCGTAGCAGCCACGTAAAACTTGCAACAACAAAGTAGAGGACGTCTAACTTGTTTTTGCGGAGCATGTTGTGATGTGATATGGTCAAGACATGATGCTAAATTTTATTGTATGAGATGATCATGTTTCGTAACCGAGTTATCGGCAACTGGCAGGAGCCATATGGTTGTCGCTTTATTGTATGCAATGCAATCGCGCTGTAATGCTTTACTTTATCTCTAAGCGGTAGCGATAGTCGTGGAAGCATAAGATTGGCGAGACGACAACGATGCTACGATGGAGATCAAGGTGTCGCGCCAGTGACGATGGTGATCATGACGGTGCTTCGAAGATGGAGATCACAAGCACAAGATGATGATGGCCATATCATATCACTTATATTGATTGCATGTGATGTTTATCTTTTATGCATCTTATCTTGCTTTGATTGACGGTAGCATTATAAGATGATCTCTCACTAATTATCAAGAAGTGTTCTCCCTGAGTATGCACCGTTGCGAAAGTTCTTCGTGCTGAGACACCACGTGATGATCGGGTGTGATAGGCTCTACGTTCAAATACAACGGGTGCAAAACAGTTGCACATGCGGAATACTCAGGTTATACTTGACGAGCCAAGCATATACAGATATGGCCTCGGAACACGGAGACCGAAATGTCGAGCATGAATCATATAGTAGATATGATCAACATAGTGATGTTCACCAATGAAACTACTCCATCTCACGTGATGATCGGACATGGTTTAGTTGATTTGGATCACGTAATCACTTAGAGGATTAGAGGGATGTCTATCTAAGTGGGAGTTCTTTAAGTAATATGATTAATTGAACCTAAATTTATCATGAACTTAGTACCTGATAGTATCCTGCTAATTCATGTTTGATTGTAGATAGATGGCCCGTGTTGTTGTTCCGTTGAATTTTAATGCGTTCCTTGAGAAAGCAAAGTTTAAAGATGATGGTAGCAATTACACGGACTGGGTCCGTAACTTGAGGATTATCCTCATTGCTGCACAGAAGAATTACGTCCTGGAAGCACCGCTAGGTGCCAGGCCTGCTGCTGGAGCAACACCAGATGTTATGAACGTCTGGCAGAGCAAAGCTGATGACTACTCGATAGTTCAGTGTGCCATGCTTTACGGCTTAGAATCGGGACTTCAACGACATTTTGAACGTCATGGAGCATATGAGATGTTCCAGGAGTTGAAGTTAATATTTCAAGCAAATGCTCGAATTGAGAGATATGAAGTCTCCAATAAATTCTATAGCTGCAAGATGGAGGAGAACAGTTCTGTCAGTGAGCATATACTCAAAATGTCTGGGTATAATAATCACTTGATTCAATTGGGAGTTAATCTTCCAGATGATTGCATCATTGACAGAATTCTCCAATCACTGCCACCAAGCTACAAGAGCTTCGTGATGAACTATAATATGCAAGGGATGAATAAGACTATTCCCGAGCTCTTCGCAATGCTGAAAGCTGCGGAGGTAGAAATCAAGAAGGAGCATCAAGTGTTGATGGTCAACAAGACCACTAGTTTCAAGAAAAAGGGCAAAGGGAAGAAGAAGGGGAACTTCAAAAAGAACAGCAAGCAAGTTGCTGCTCAAGAGAAGAAATCCAAACCTGGACCTAAGCCTGAAACTGAGTGCTTCTACTGCAAGCAGACTGGTCACTGGAAGCGGAACTGCCTCAAGTATTTGGCGGATAAGAAGGATGGCAAGGTGAACAAAGGTATATGTGATATACATGTTATTGATGTGTACCTTACTAATGCTCGCAGTAGCACCTAGGTATTTGATACTGGTTCTGTTGCTAATATTTGCAACTCAAAACAGGGACTACGGATTAAGCGAAGATTGGCTAAGGACGAGGTGACGATGCACGTGGGAAATGGTTCCAAAGTCGATATGATCGCAGTCGGCACGCTACCTCTACATCTACCTTCGGGATTAATATTAGACCTAAATAATTGTTATTTGGTGCCAGCGTTAAGCATGAACATTATATCTGGATCTCGTTTGATGTGAGATGGTTATTCATTTAAATAAGAGAATAATGGTTGTTCTATTTACATGAGTAATATCTTTTATGGTCATGCACCCTTAAAGAGTGGTCTATTCTTATTAAATCTCGATAGTAGTGACACACATATTCATAGTATTGAAACCAAAAGATGCAGAGTTGATAATGATAGTGCAACTTATTTGTGGCACTGCCGTTTAGGTCATATCGGTATAAAGCGCATGAAGAAACTCCATACTGATGGGCTTTTGGAACCACTTGATTATGAATCACTTGGTACTTGCGAACCGTGCCTTATGGGTAAGATGACAAAAACACCGTTCTCCGGTACTATGGAGAGAGCAACAGATTTGTTAGAAATCATACATGCAGATGTATGTGGTCCGATGAATGTTGAGGCTCGTGGCGGATATCGTTATTTTCTCACCTTCACAGATGACTTAAGCAGATATGGGTATATCTACTTAATAAAACACAAGTCTGAAACGTTTGAAAAGTTCAAAGAATTTCATAGTGAAGTTGAAAATCATCGTAACAAGAAAATAAAATTCCTACAATCTGATCGTGGAGGAGAATATTTGAGTTACGAGTTTGGTGTACATTTGAAACAATGTGGAATAGTTTCGCAACTCACGCCACCCGGAACACCACAGCGTAATGTTGTGTCCGAACATCGTAATCGTACTTTACTAGATATGGTACGATCTATGATGTCTCTTACTGATTTACCGCTATCGTTTTGGGGATACGCTCTAGAGACGGCCGCATTCACGTTAAATAGGGCACCATCAAAATCCGTTGAGATGACGCCTTATGAACTGTGGTTTGGCAAGAAACCAAAGTTGTCGTTTCTGAAAGTTTGGGGCTGCGATGCTTATGTGAAAAAGCTTCAACCTGATAAGCTCGAACCCAAATCGGAAAAATGTGTCTTCATAGGATATCCAAAGGAAACTATTGGATACACCTTCTATCACAGATCCGAAGGCACGACTTTTGTTGCTAAATTCGGAAACTTTCTGGAGAAGGAGTTTCTCTTGAAAGAAGTGAGTGGGAGGAAAGTAGAACTTGACGAGGTAACTGTACCTACTCCATTATTGGAAAGTAGTACATCACAGAAACATGTTTCTGTGACACCTACACCAATTAGTGAGGAAGCTAATGATAATGATCATGAAACTTCAGAACAAGATACTACTGAACCTCGTAGATCAACCAGAGTGAGATCCGCGCCAGAGTGGTACGGTAATCCTGTTCTGGAAGTCATGCTACTAGATCATGATGAACCTACGAACTATGAAGAAGCGATGGTGAGCCCAGATTCCGCAAAATGGCTTGAAGCAATGAAATCTGAGATAGGATCCATGTATGAGAACAAAGTATGGACTTTGGTTGACTTGCCCAATGATCGGCAAGCAATTGAGAATAAATGGATCTTCAAGTAGAAGACGGACACTGACGGTAATACTACTGTCTACAAAGCTCGACTTGTCGCAAAAGGTTTTAGGCAAGTTCAAGGGATTGACTACGATGAGACCTTCTCACCCGTAGCGATGCTTAAGTCTGTTTGAATCATGTTAGCAATTGCCGCATTTTATGATTATGAAATTTGGCAGATGGATGTCAAAACGGCATTCCTGAATGGATTTCTGGAAGAAGAGTTGTATATGATGCAACCAGAAGGTTTTGTCGATCCAAAGGGAGCTAACAAAGTGTGCAAGCTCCAGCGATCCATTTATGGACTGGTGCAAGCCTCTCGGAGTTGGAATAAACGCTTTGATAGTGTGATCAAAGCATTTGGTTTTGTACAGACTTTTGGAGAAGCCTGTATTTACAAGAAAGTGAGTGGGAGCTCTGTAGCATTTCTGATATTATATGTGGATGACATATTACTAATTGGAAATGATATAGAATTTCTGGATAGCATAAAGGGATACTTGAATAAGAGTTTTTCAATGAAAGACCTCGGTGAAGCTGCTTACATATTAGGCATTAAGATCTATAGAGATAGATCAAGACGCTTAATTGGACTTTCACAAAGCACATACCTTGACAAAGTTTTGAAGAAGTTCAAAATGGATCAAGCAAAGAAAGGGTTCTTGCATGTGTTACAAGGTGTGAAGTTGAGTAAGACTCAATGCCCGACCACTGCAAAAGATAGAGAGAAAATGAAATATGTTCCCTATGCTTTAGCCATAGGCTCTATCATGTATGCAATGTTGTGTACTAGACCTGATGTGTGCTTTGCTATAAGTCTAGCAGGGAGGTACCAAAGTAATCCAGGAGTGGATCACTGGACAGCAGTCAAGAACATCCTGAAATACCTGAAAAGGACTAAGGATATGTTTCTCGTTTATGGAGGTGACAAAGAGCTAATCGTAAATGGTTACGTCGATGCGAGCTTTGACACTGATCCGGACGATTCTAAATCGCAAACTGGATACGTATTTACATTAAAAGGTGGAGCTGTCAGTTGGTGCAGTTCTAAACAAAGCGTCATGGCAGGATCTACGTGTGAAGCAGAATACATAGCTGCTTCGGAAGCAGCAAATGAAGGAGTCTGGATGAAGGAGTTCATATCCGATCTAGGTGTCATACCTAGTGCATCGGGTCCAGTGAAAATCTTTTGTGACAATACTGGTGCAATTGCCTTGGCAAAGGAATCCAGATTTCACAAGAGAACCAAGCACATCAAGAGATGCTTCAATTCCATCCGGGATCTAGTCCAGGTGGGAGACATAGAGATTTGCAAGATACATACGGATCTGAATGTAGCAGACCCATTGACTAAGCCTCTTCCACCAGCAAAACATGATCAGCATCAAGGCTCCATGGGTGTTAGAATCATTACTGTATAATCTAGATTATTGACTCTAGTGCAAGCGGGAGACTGAAGGAAATATGCCCTAGAGGCAATAATAAAGTTATTATTTATTTCCTTATATCATGATAAATGTTTATTATTCATGCTAGAATTGTATTAACCGGAAACATAATACATGTGTGAATACATAGACAAACAGAGTGTCACTAGTATGCCTCTACTAGACTAGCTCGTTACTCAAAGATGGTTATGTTTCCTAACCATGGACAAAGAGTTGTTATTTGATTAACGGGATCACATCATTAGGTGAATGATCTGATTGACATGACCCATTCCATTAGCTTAGCACCCGATCGTTTAGTATGTTGCTATTGCTTTCTTCATGACTTATACATGTTCCTATGACTATGAGATTATGCAACTCCCATTTGCAGGAGGAACACTTTGTGTGCTACCAAACGTCACAACGTAACTGGGTGATTATAAAGGTGCTCTACAGGTGTCTCCAAAGGTACATGTTGGGTTGGCGTATTTCGAGATTAGGATTTGTCACTCCGATTGTCGGAGAGGTATCTCTGGGCCCTCTCGGTAATACACATCACATAAGCCTTGCAAGCATTGCAACTAATGAGTTAGTTGTGAGATGATGTATTACGGAACGAGTAAAGAGACTTGCCGGTAACGAGATTGAACTAGGTATTAAGATACCGACGATCGAATCTCGGGCAAGTAACATACCGATGACAAAGGGAACAACGTATGTTGTTATGCGGTCTGACCGATAAAGATCTTCGTAGAATATGTAGGAGCCAATATGAGCATCCAGGTTCCGCTATTGGTTATTGACCGGAGACGTGTCTCGGTCATGTCTACATTGTTCTCGAACCCGTAGGGTCCGCACCTTAAGGTTTCGATGACAGTTATATTATGAGTTTATGAGTTTTGATGTACCGAAGGAGTTTGGAGTCCCGGATAGGATTAGGGACATGACGAGGAGTCTCGAAATGGTCGAGACATAAAGATTGATATATTGGAAGCCTATATTTGGATATCGGAAGTGTTCCGGGTGAAATCGGGATTTTACCGGAGTACCGGGAGGTTACCGGAACCCCCCCGGGAGGTATATGGGCCTTAGTGGGCCTTAGTGGAAGAGAGGAGAGGTGGCCAGGGCTGGGCCGCGCGCCCCTCCCCCTAGTCCGAATAGGACAAGGAGAGGGGGGCGGTGCCCCCCTTTTCTTCTCTCTCTTCTTTTCCCCCTCCTGAATCCTATTCCAACTAGGAAAGGGGGGGGGGGAATCCTACTCCCGGAGGGAGTAGGACTCCTCCTGGCGCGCCCTCTCCTGGCCGGCCACACCCCCCCCTTTGATCCTTTATATACGGAGGCAGGGGGCACCCCTACAGACACAAGTTGATCCACGTGATCATATTCTTAGCCGTGTGCGGTGCCCCCTTCCACCATAGTCCTCGATAATATTGTAGCGGTGCTTAGGCGAAGCCCTGCGACGGTAGTACATCAAGATCGTCACCACGCCGTCATGCTGATGGAACTCTTCCCCGACACTTTGCTGGATCGGAGTCCGGGGATCGTCATCGAGCTGAACGTGTGCTAGACCTCGGAGGTGTCGTAGTTTCGGTGCTTCATCGGTCGGGCCGTGAAGATGTACGACTACATCAAACACGTTGTGCTAACGCTTCTGTTGTCGATCTACAAGGGTACGTAGATCACACTCTCCCCTCTCGTTGCTATGCATCACCATGATCTTGCGTGTGCGTAGGAAATTTTTCGAAATTACTATATAACCCAACAGAAACTCCATATCGATGGATGTTTGGAGTCACTTGATTTTGAATCACTTGACACATGCGAGCCATGCCTCATGGGCAGGATGACTAAGACCCCGTTTTCAGGTACAATGAAACGGGCAAGTGACTTGTTGGAAATCATGCATGCTGATGCGTGTGATCCAATGAGAATTAAAGCGTGCGGTGGATATCGCTATTTTCTCATCTTCACTGACGATTTGGGTAGATATAGGTATATCTACTTAATGTAGCACAAGTCTGAAACGTTTGAAAAGTTCATGTGATTTCAGAGTGAAGTTAAGAATCATCATAACAAGAAGATCAAATTCCTATGATCTGATCAATGAGAATATTTGAGTTATGAGTTTGGCAAACACTTAAGACATTGTGGAATTGTTTCGCTGTTGAAGCCACCTGGAACACCACTGGGTTATGGTGTGTCCGGACGTCGTAATCGAACCTTATGAGATATGGTGCGATCTATGATGTCTCTTACCAATCTACCGTTTTCATTTTGAGGTTATGCGTTAGAGACAGCTGCATTCACTTTAGATAGGACACCATCTAAGTCCGTTGAGACGACGTCATAAGAACATTGGTTTGGCAAGAAACCAAAGTTGTCATTTCTTAACGTTTGGGGATGCGATGGTCGGGGCTTCAGCCGGAGAAGCTCGAACCCAAAGCGGACAAACACATCTTCATAGGATACCCAAGGGTGACAGTTGGGCATACCTTCTATCTCAGATCCGAGGGCAAATTGTTTGTCGCTAAGAACGGGTCCTTTCTCGAGAAGGAGTTTCTCTCGAAAGAATTGAGTGGGAGGAAGATAGAACTTGATGAGGTTGTTGAACCTTTACTTCAACCAGAGAGTGATGCAACACAGAAAGATGTTTTCTGTGGCGCCTACGTCTGTTGAATAGGAAGTTAATGATAGTGATCATGAAGCTTCGGATCAAGTTGTTATCGAACCTCGTAGGTCGACAAGGATATGTACTACTCCTTAGTGGTATGGTAATCCTGTCTTAGATATCATGTTGTTAGACAACAATGAACCTACGAGCTATGGAGAAGCGATGGTGGGCCCATATTCCGACAAATGGTTAGAAGCCATGAAATCCGAGATAGGATCCATATATCAGAACAAAGTATGGACTTTGGTGGACTTGCCCGTTGATTGGCAAGTCATTGAGATAAATGGATCTTTAAGAAGAAGACGGACGTGGGCGGTAATGTTACCGTCTATGAAGCTCGACTTGTGGGAAAGAGTCTTTTCACAAGTTCAAGGAGTTGACTACGATGAGAATTTCTCACCCGTAGCGATGCTTAAGTCCGTCGGAATCATGTTAGCATTAGCTGTATTTTTCGATTATGAAATCTTACAGATGGATGTCAAAACAAGTTTTCTTACCAAGTTTTTGTAAGAAAAGTTGTATGTGATACAATCAAAGTTTTGTCGATCCTAAGGATGCTAAAAGGTATGCTGGCTCCAGCGATCCTTCTATGGACTAGAGCAAGCATCTCGGAGTCAGAATATATGCTTTGATGGAGTGATCAAAGCTTTTAGGTTTATACAATGTTTGCTAGAAACGTGTATTTACAAGAAAGTGAGTGAGAGCACTACAACATTTCTGATAAGTATATGTGGATGACATATTGTTGATTCGAAATGATGTAGAATTTCTGGAAAGCATAAACGGTTGTTTGAAGAGTGATTTTCAAAGGAAGACCTAGATCAAGCTGCTTACATATTGGGCATCAGGATCTATAGAAATAGATCAAGACGCTTGATGATACTTTCAAAGAATGCACACCTTGACATGTTTTTGAAGGAGTTCAAAATAGATCAGTCAAAGAAGGGGTTCTTGCCTGAGTTGTAAGGTGTGAAGTTGAGTAAGACTCAAAGCTTGACCACGGCAGAAGAAAGAGGAAGGACGAAGGTCGTCCCCTATGCTTTTGTCATAGGCTCTATACGGTATGCCATGCTGAAGTACCGCACCTGATGTGTACCTTGCCACATGTCTGGCAAGAGGGTACAAAGGTGATCTAGGAGTGGATCACCAGATAGCGGTCAAAATTATCCTTAGAGGAATAAGGAAATGTTTCTCGGATATGGAGGTGATGAAGAGTTCGATGTAAAGAGTTACGTCAATGCAAGCTTAACACCTATCCGGATAGCTCTGAGTAGAGATACCGGATATGTATAATGGAGCAACAATTTGGAATAGCTCCAAGTGGAACGTGGTAGCAGCATCTACGATATGACATAAAGTTTTGCGAAATACATAGGGATCTGAATATGGCAAGACCCGTTGACTACAACCTCTCTCACAAGCATAACATGATCAAACCCAGAACTCTTTGAGTGTTTATCACATAGTGATGTGAACTAGATCATTGAGTCTAGTAACTCTTGGATGTTGGTCACATGGCGATGTGACCTGTGAGTGTTAATCACATGGTGATGTGAACTAGATTATTGACTCTAGTGCAAGTGGGAGACTATTGGAAATATGCCCTAGAGGCAATAATAAATTAGTTATTATTATATTATATTTCATTGTTCATGATAATCGTTTATTATCCATGCTAGAATTGTATTGATAGGAAACTCAGATACATGTGTGGATACATAGACAACACCATGTCCCTAGTAAGCTTCTAGTTGACTAGCTCATTGATCAATAGATGGTTACGGTTTCCTGACCATGGGCATTGGATGTCGTTGATAACGGGATCACATCATTAGGAGAATGATGTGATGGACAACACCCAATCCTAAGCCTAGCACAAGATCGTGTAGTTCGTTTGCTAAAGCTTTTCTAATGTCAAGTATCATTTCCTTAGACCATGAGATTGTGCAACTCCCGGATACCATAGGAGTGCTTTGGGTGTGCCAAACGTCACAACGTAACTGGGTGGCTATAAAGGTACACTACAGGTATCTCCGAAAGTGTCTGTTGGGTTGGCACGAATCGAGACTGGGATTTGTCACTCCGTGTAAACGGAGAGGTATCTCTGGCCCACTCGGTAGGACATCATCATAATGTGCACAATGTGACCAAGGAGTTGATCACGGGATGATGTGTTACGGAACGAGTAAACAGACTTGCCGGTAATGAGATTGAACAAGGTATCGGGATACCGACGATCGAATCTCGGGCAAGTACAACACCGATGGACAAAGGGAATTGTATATGGGATTGATTAAATCCTTGACATCATGGTTCATCCGATGAGATCATCGTGGAGCATGTGGGAGCCAACATGGGTATCCAGATCCCGCTGTTGGTTATTGACCAGAGAGTTGTCTCGGCCATGTCTGCATGACTCCCGAACCCGTAGGGTCTACACACTTAAGGTTCGATGACGCTAGGGTTATAGGGAAAGTATGTACGCGGTTACCGAATGTTGTTCGGAGTCCCGGATGAGACCCCGGACGTCACGAGGAGTTCCAGAATGGTCCAGAGGTAAAGATTGATATATAGGAAGTATGGTTTTGGCCACCGGAAGTGTTCCGGGCATCACCGGTAGTGTACCGGGACCATCGGAGGGGTCCGGGGTCCACCGGGAGGGGCCACGGGCCCCGGAGGCATACAGGGGCCAAGTGTGAGAAGGGACCAGCCCCTAGGTGGGCTGGGGCGCCTCCCCACCAAGGCCCATGCTTCTAGGGAGAAGAGGGGGCAAACCCTAAGGGCAGATGGGCCCTAAGGCCCATGCCTGGTGCGCCTCCCTCCCCCCCCCCACTTGGCCGCCACCCCAGATGGGATTGGAGCTGCCGCCACCCCTAGGGTGGAAACCCTAGGTGGGGGCGCAGCCCTCCCTCTCCCCCTATATATAGTGGAGGCAAAGGGGCAGCCCAACACATGAAGTTCCTCCCCTGTTGGCGCAGCCCTACCCCTCTCCCTCCTCGTCTCTCATAGTGCTTGGCGAAGCCCTGCTGGAGTCCCGCGGTCCTCCACCACCACCATGCCGTCGTGCTGCTGCTGGATGGAGTCTTCCCCAACCTCTCATTCTCCCCTTGCTGGATCAAGGCGTAGGAGACGTCACCGGGCTGTATGTGTGTTGAACGCGGAGGTGCCGTCCGTTCGGCACTAGGATCATCGGTGATTTGGATCACGACGAGTACGACTCCATCAACCCCGTTCACTTGAACGCTTCCGCTTAGCGATCTACAAGGGTATGTATATGCACTCTCCTTCCCCTCGTTGCTAGATTACTCCATAGATTGATCTTGGTGATGCGTAGAAAATTTTAAATTTCTGCTATGTTCCCCAACAATAATGGGTTGTCAATCCCTTCACGGTCACTTACAAGAGTGAGATCTGATAGATACGATAAGATAATATTTTTGGTATTTTTATGATAAAGATGCAAAGTAAAATAAACGGCAAAGGAAATAACTAAGTATTGGAAGATTAATATGATGGAAGATAGACCCGGGGGCCATAGGTTTCACTAGTGGCTTCTCTCGAGAGCATAAGTATTCACGACGGGTAAACAAATTACTATTGAGAAATTGACAGAATTGAGCATAGTTATGAGAATATCTAGGTATGATCATGTATATAGGCATCATGTCCGAGACAAGTAGACCGACTCCTACCTGCATCTACTACTATTACTCCACACATCGACCGCTATCCAGCATGTATCTAGAGTATTAAGTTCAAGAGAACAGAGTAACGCTTTAAGCAAGATGACATGATGTAGAGGGATAAACTCGTGCGATATGAAATAAAACCCATCTTGTTATCCTCGATGGTAACAATACAATACGTGCCTTGCTGTCCCTACTGTCATTGGGAAAGGACACCGCAAGATTGAACCCAAAGCTAAGCATTTCTCCCATTGCAAGAAAGATCAATCTAGTAGGCCAAACCAAACTGATAATTCGAAGAGACTTGCAAAGATAACCAATCATACATAAAAGAATTCAGAGAAGATTCAAATATTGTTCATAGATAAACTTGATCATAAACCCACAATTCATCGGTCTCAACAAACACACCGCAAAAGAAGATTACATCGAATATATCTCCACAAGAGAGGGGAGAACTTTGTATTGAGATCCAAAAAGAGAGAAGAAGCCATCTAGCTAATAACTATGGACCTGTAGGTCTGAGGTAAACTACTCACACTTCATCGGAAGGGCTATGGTTGATGTAGAAGCCCTCCGTGATCGATGCCCCCTCCAGTGGAGCTCCGGAATAGGCCCCAAGATGGGATCTCGTGGATACAGAAAGTTACGGCGGTGGAATTAAGGTTTTGGCTCCGTATCTAGTAGTTTGGGGGTACGTAGGTATATATAGGAGGAAGGAGTACGTCGGTGGAGCAACAGGGGGCCCACGAGGGTGGAGGGCGTGCCCAGGGGGTAGGCGTGCCCCCTACCTCGTGGCCTCCTGGTTGATGTCTTGACGTAGGGTTCAAGTCCTCTGGATCATGTTCGTTCCGAAAATCACGTTCCCGAAGGTTTCATTCTTTTTGGACTCCGTTTGATATTCTTTTTCTGCGAAACCCTAAAATAAGCAAAAAAAAAGACAGCAATTCTAGGCTGGGCCTCCGGTTAATAGGTTAGTCCCAAAAATAATATAAAAGTGTATAATAAAGCCCAATAATGTCCAAAACAGAATATAATATAGCATTAAACAATCAAAAATTATAGATACGTTGGAGACGTATCAGATGTGTCACTGAAGTTCCTTCCTTTTGAAGGGAAGTACGTCTCCGTTGGAGCGGTGTGGAGGCACAATGCTCCTCACGCCCTCACACAATGCGAGATGTCGTGATTCCACTATTGGTGCCCTTGAAGGCGGCGACCGGACCTTTACAAACAAGGTTGGGGCTCTCTCCACAACTAAATTGGAGGCTCCCAACGAAACCATGGAGCTTCACCACAATGGAATATGGCTCTGAGGTGAACTCAACCGTCTAGGGTGCTCAAACACCCAAGAGTAACGAAATCCACACGAGAAAGTGGTACGTCTCCAACGTATCTATAATTTTTGATTGCTCCATGCTATTATATTATCTATTTTGGATATTAATGGGCTTATTTTTACAATTTTATA
Source organism: Triticum dicoccoides (assembly GCF_002162155.2). NCBI lineage: Eukaryota > Viridiplantae > Streptophyta > Magnoliopsida > Poales > Poaceae > Triticum > Triticum dicoccoides. Next base: position 374,532,582 of record NC_041388.1, on the reverse strand, counting down.
TTATTTTTGGGACTAACCTATTAACCAGAGGCCCAACCCAAATTGTTGTTTTTTGCCTAGAAAAGGAATATCAAACGGCGTCCAAACGGAATGAAACCTTCGGGAACGTGATTTTTGGAACAAACGTGATCCAAGAGACTTGGAGTGGACGTCAAGAATCAATCGAGGAGGCCATGAGGCAGGGAGCGCGTCCTCCACCCTCGTGGGCCCCTCGTTGCTCCACCGACATACTTCTTCCTCCTATATATATCCATATACCCCGCAAACATCCAGGAGCACCACGAAAACCTAATTCCACCGCCGCAACCTTCTGTACCCAAGAGATCCCATCTTGGGGCCTTTTCCGGAGCTCTGCTAGAGGGGGCATCGATCATGGAGGTCCTCTACATCAACTCCATGGCCCCTCTGATGATGTGTGAGTAGTTTACCTCAGACCTTCGGGTCCATAGCTAGTAGCTAGATGGCTTCTTCTCTCTCTTTGGATCTCAATACAAAGTTCTCCTCGATTCTCTTGGAGATCTATTCGATGTAATCTTCTTTTGCGGTGTGTTTGTCGAGATCCGATGAATTGTGGGTTTATGATCAAGTTTATCTATGAACAATATTTGAATCTTCTCTGGATTCTTTTATGTATGATTGGTTTATCTTTGCAAGTCTCTTCGAATTATCAGTTTGGTTTGGCCTACTAGATTGATCTTCCTTGCAATGGGAGAAGTGCTTAGCTTTGGGTTCAATCTTGCGGTGCTCGATCCCAGTGACAGAAAGGGAACCGACACATATTGTATTGTTGCCATCGAGGATAAAAATATGGGGTTTACATCATATTGCATGAGTTTATCCCTCTACATCATGTCATCTTGCTTAAGGCGTTACGCTGTTCTTATGAACTTAATACTCTAGATGCATGCTGGATAGCGGTCGATGTGTGGAGTAATAGTAGTAGATGCAGAATCGTTTCGGTCTACTTGTCACGGACGTGATGCCTATATACATGATCATGCCTAGATATTCTCATAATTATTCGCTTTTCTATCAATTGCTCGACAGTAATTTGTTCACCCACCGTAATACTTATGCTATCTTGAGAGAAGCCACTAGTGAAACCTATGGCCCCCGGGTCTATTTTCCATCATACAAGTTTCCAATCTATTTTATTTTGCAATCTTTACTTTCAATCTATATCATAAAAATACCAAAAATATTTATCTTATTATTATTATTATTATTATTATCTCTATCAGATCTCACTCTTGCAAGTGGCCATGAAGGGATTGACAACCCCTTTATCGCGTTGGTTGCGAGGTTCTTATTTGTTTGTGTAGGTACGAGGTGACTCGCGTGTAGTCTCCTACTGGATTGATACCTTTGTTCTCAAAAACTGAGAGAAATACTTACGCTGCTTTACTGCATCACTCTTTCCTCTTCAAGGGAAAACCAATGCAGTGTTCAAGAGGTAGCATAAAGTATGGGGGAAGCAAATATCCTTTGGTGGAAGTGTAGATCTAGGTCTCCTCCTTCAATCCCTAGCAAATCAACAAGTTTGAGTGGCTAGAGAGAGAGATCGGGCAAGAGAGCTTGAGTGGCATTAATGGTCGAGTGAGAGAGGTAAGAGGTAAATGTGGTAGGTGGAAGAACCACCCTTATATAGCAACCCTAAAAATCCAACCGTTACTGTGTATTCTGTACTGCAGCGGTACAACCGGTCCTCGCCCCGGTACAACCGGGCCTCGCAGTTTACCAACTGAACCCTACCTGGCAGTACAACCGTGCGAGCAGGCAGTATTACCGGTCAAAGAGAACAACCGGAACAACCGCCCAGCCACCTCTTAACTACCGCATTGAAATAGAAGGGAGTCACCCTAGAGTGCGATAGTCGAGCAGTACACGACCGGTGCAACCGCCTGGCCATGGGCGCTTGAGCGGCTAAGTCCCAAGCGGTAGAACCGCTCGGGGCACCGATAGTACCAGTGTGCGGGGCACAACCAGACCAACCGGGCCACTACCGCCCAAGTACCGCATCACAACAGAGTCAAGACCGGTTGTTGAGCGGTACTTGGTCGGAACAACCGCTGCAGTCATTGAGGAGCAAGGTGGCGGTACCACCGCCCGGAGGCAGCGGTACAACCGCTCGAACAAGACTGGGTAAGCGCCAAAGTTCTAGCGGTACAACCGCTGGGAAGGCACAGCAAGAGGCGGGAGAGAAGCTCTCTCTCTCTCTCTCTCTCTCTCAGCAAAAGGAAGGCAAGAGAGGGGTGAGGCAAGAGTGTACATGAGAAAAATCCCCAACACCTCCTAATGTGGATTCCCTCTTGATAGTACGGGTTCCCTACGACCAAAGAGATAAAAAACGTAGAAAACTCTGTCTTTGATCTTTTCCTTCCAGAGAGAATAGCTAACCGATGTACGCCTAAACACTGACTACCTGAAGCACTTAGCACACGATTATACCAACAAAGGGTTGTCATCATCATCCAAAACACAAAGTAGGGAAATACCCTTACACGCACAATTACTATCGCTCGCCTCTGATGTGCTGCATCACAAGAACCCACGGCAGATTTTGATCACGGCCTTTAGGGTCTTCGCAGGTATGTCCATATCCATCATTGCATGTATCAGAAATGCGCATAGGACTGGCGTTATGAGTATGAGAAGGCCACTCTTCGGAAGCAGGGCCGCCCTCTAGTCCACTAGCCCCTGCAATTGTGTGGCCATTTGCTTGCGGAGAGTCAACGGTAAGCCCAGATACTTGCACGAAAAGGATGAGCTCACACATTCGAGTGAGGAACAAACCAGCACGACGTCCTCCCGGGAACACCTGATTGGTACAGCCACGCTCTTCATCATATTCACCGAGAGCCCTAAGAAATGGCCGAAGGCTTGCAGGATCGTTCCACACACGTTTACCTCTATCTTGCTGGGCCAGAAGAATACCATAATGTCATCCGCAAACATGGATACCCTTTGATGTATACTGGAGTGAGCTAGAGGTGCAAGCAACCCTCTTTGGGCGGCTAGATTGAAAAGTCCTTGCAGCGGCTCCATGCAAAGTATAAAATCATCGGAGATAGCGGGCATCCTTGCCTCATTCCTTAACAGTTGAGGATAGGCCACCCAAGTATGCAATTTACCATGATTCATGTGGAGTAAGTTGCTAATAGACCACATATCCATGCTATCCACCTCATACCAAATCCCATCCGCCTCAGCACCTCAAGCAGAAAAGGCCACTTTACCAAATTCGAAAGCCTTTGAGATGTCGAGCTTTAGAATTATCATAGGCTCTTTAAGTGCGTGTAGCAGTCGCGACGTGTATTGCACCAACATGAAGTTGTTGTGTACGGATCATCCACGAATGAAGGCACTCTGGTGGTGGCCCACTAGTGTGCGTAGGTCCTCGGCCAAGCACATTGCGAGCGCTTTGTCAAAAAACCAATAGCGGAACCTGGATGCCCATATTGGTTCCTACATATTCTATGAAGATCTTTATCGGTCGAACCTTATGACAACATACGTAATTCCCTTTGTCTATCGGTATGTTACTATCTCGTTGCCGGCAAGTCTCTTTACTCGTTCCATAATACAACATCTCGTAACTAACTCCTTAGTAACTTTGCTTGCAAGCTTCTTGTGATGTGTATTACCGAGAGGGCCCAAAGATACCTCTCCGATACTCGAAGTGACAAATCCTAATCTCGATCCATGCCAACTCAACAGACACCTTTCGAGATACATGTAGAGCATCTTTATGATCACCCAGTTACGTTGTGACGTTTGATAGCACACAAGGTATTCCTCCTGTATCCGGGAGTTGCACGATCTCATAGTCGAAGGAATATGTATTTGACATTAAGAAAGCAATAGCAATAAACTTAACCATGTTTGATCAACGAGCTAGTCTAGTGGAGGCTCACTAGGGACACGGTATTTGTTTATGGATCCACACATGTATCTAAGTTTCCTATCAATACAATTCTAGCATGAATAATAAACATTTATCATGAATAAGGAAATATAATAATAACAACTTTATTATTGCCTCTAGGGCATATTTCCATCAGGACAACCCTCTCCTTGCACATGATGGGCTTTTCCCCCTCATGCAGTCCAGTGCTTACTCGTTGGGCAGCCGTGGCGATAGTGTTACCCGGCTATGGCCCCCCTCCGGCCAGCCGAGTGATGGGACCTGAGGGTTGGAGGGGACGTATTTGCCTCCCCTCTGGGCGATGGCGGTCGCGTGTTATAGTGCTTGCGGGAAGTTCAAATTGAGATGCCGAGGCAGCCGCCTCGAGTGGCGGTCTACTCAATGGGCTCTCCGGCAGTTCTCCGTAGTGATCATGGCGGTGCCTCTTAGTCGTGTGGACGGCAAGAGGCATTGTGGTGGGTGCACTTGGCGCCTTGTTGTGGTAGGGGAAGGGCCCAAAGCTGGTTCTGGAGGTCCCCGTTTCCTCGCGGCGGCCGATTGTGTGCATGTGGCTCCTTCATTGTATGGGGAAGCAACCAGGTGAAAGCTCTGCACTCTGGCACGAACAATGTTGACGCCCGGTGGTGCCGCTTTCCCCTTGAGGATGGTGTCGTGGTTTTGCTTCCATGTCACGGTTTTAGGTGAAAACCTTTGTCCACTTCCCCAGACGCTGCGACGACGACGCTTTGTGTCGTTTCCCTCTCGAGGGCGTGGCCATGAAACTCAAGTGGTGTTGGTCGTGTTGTGTTGTAGTCTTTAGTTCCTCCTATTTTCTTGCTCAGTGATGTCGTCATTCTGCCAATGTATGTTGTCTGTTTTTTCTCCTAATTTTTGCTTCTTTGAGGGCTTCTTCATCATCATGTAGTAGTCGTTCGGGCGTGTGTTTGTGCTTTATCTATATAGCGGGATGAAAATCTTTTTCGTGTGTTCCAACAAAAATGTATTGTTCAACTCATGGTCTGGTGTTGATATATGAATCAAAAGAGCCTGCACCAAGCCGATTTTCGTTGATCTGGTGTCACGCAAAAGGGTGTGCGAGAACAAAATTCAGTTAACGGCATGCTTTGGTGGGCTCCAAACTAACTAGTGCGTGCACCACCATCCAGCAAAGCTAGACACGGCTAGACTTGACTCCAAGGCAAGCATGAGCAGACCAGACCAGGATGCCACTACCCCTAAACCGGCCCTGAAAAGGCCATGGCGCCGGTTTCCGCCTTTCCGGCCACGAATTTTTGTGCTCCAGTCGGCCTGTCGCCGCCGTGCCAACCACGGCGTTGACGCGAAACAGCAACGGTACGTATACAACGTACGACCCTCGCTTTCACTTACCACTCTGTACTCACTCCCCTAATCTCTACTGCCCAACTAATGTACCGCCCCCGACTGTTCCCGATTCATTGACGATCTTTAATTAATCAAACCCACCCCCTGTCCTCGACGGTACCGCACAACGGCACAAGATCTGATCTTCCGTGCCAGTGGTGCAACAAGCCAAAGCTCTGCAGTTTTAGCTTGCAAGTGAAGACCAGCTGCTGCTGCTGCTGCTGCTGCATGAGCCTTCTAGATAACGTACTGTGCGCTGTGGAATCGCGTGAACAACCGCGGCCAATTAAATCGACCGGCGGTTGCTCACGAAGCTCGCGGTTGCGAGGCAAGTTTTGCATGGAGAGGAGGCCATCTGTCTATGAACTTTTGACAGAATGTGATCTACGTTGGCAGCCGTGTTTTACACGGCGCATTCAGTTGAGTGGCCAACTTTTCACCGGCTACCAACCCTGGCCCTCACGGCGCCTGCTTTCCTTCACGTCAATTCCATGCATGCTTTACCTTTCCTTAATTCTTACTGTCCTTTTCCGGTACAAACAAAAACATTTACCCACCTACCTCCGTATAGATTCTGATCAAAACGATGCCATTCCACGCTGCAAGCGACCAAATGACATCCATTTGCATGACGAAACGAAGGATCAGACAGAGTGATCACTCATCAGTCTGAGTCAGCTTCATATCATAATCATAGTAGTATAAGGGAAAGAGGGCCCCTCTTACTGCTGACAGTGACACTGGAGACTCGGGAACCGCGCTGCAAGCTGCCGGCCCGCGCTAGGCGCTCAAATGGTTCCTCCTGTCCACGTGGTTTCTTGTTAATTATTGGTCACAATGTTCACGCTATAATTCAGATTTTTCGAGTCAACATTATGAGGAGCCTAACCTGAGAGTTCCTGAGCCCCTGGTCTGGGCGTCCGTACATTACCCCGCCCACATTCAGCGCTTTGCTAGTTTTTACTCCCTCTGTAAACTAACATAAAAGTGTTTATATTAGTCTACGGAGGGAGTACTATCCTTCATCAATCAATGATTGATGCACGTAAGTAGTACGTGAGTGAAGAGTTTTATTTTCGAACCGGGCTACTAGCTTCTTTTCCATTGCATTTTCTACGAAAACAACAGCGGCGATTGACACAACAACAATATATTCTTGGAGACATTTCCGGCTACGTACGCAAGTCGAAGTAGTAGTACAGTAGTAGTACCATAACTTCATTGCAACAGCCGGCAGCTCCGGTAGTTGACCTGTATTTATTAAAAATAAATCAGTACTCCCATTTTCCCTCGAGAGCAACAGCATAATCTTAATCCGGCATTTAACCCGGCAAGGTTTGTCATATGCTCCCAAACAAGAGGTGAACTTCTCATCTTGCGGTTGCTGCTCGTACGTTAGCTAGGTGTATTCACAAGCTTTATTTGTGCCTACCTAAACGTCTATACAATGAACACTGTATGAGGAATATTGTTCTTTGAAATGGCGGCTCCTATCATCACAGGAGGATGCAGGAAAATGGATGAGGATGCAGGAGAGGCCACCGAATACGGAGAAGGACAGTGGCGTCGACGACGTATGATCAGCTTACCGGAGGAGAAGTTGGCCAGAGGACAAAAAAATCAATGCGTCTGCTGATAGGGGGCGATGTCTATCTCAATCCCAGAGAAACAAATGACGCCATCATTAAAACTCCAATAGCTGACTCCTTCAGTACATGATTTAGACATCTTCCCTCGAGCAACCGCCGAATCCACGGTAACGAAAAATATTTACGTAGTTCTCAATAAAAATGGCAGGGGTTGCTAGGGCCCTTTTTTTCTTCAATGCTAGCTTTGTTACTTTATAAGCAACACTTACATCGTTCGCGAGTTTTCCGAGTAAGCAAGTATATGGGGGATGATCGTCCAGATACAAGAAAGATTATTTCGACCGCTAAAGTTAGCAAGTCCATGAGCAACGCCTTTAGTTTCTTCAGGACAATGTTTGTATTCAACAGTCCCAATTAGCACCGCCGTGTCCACACAATCCGCATAAATTGCCGTTTTCCGAGTCCCACCTTTGTGATTGGCCTTTAGAGAAAGTGATCGCTTCATAGAGTCGGATTCCGCCTGCAACATATTGATCCCAAGGGAGTATGCAAGGTAGACCCCATCCTTCATGGTTAGTGCTTCCATAGTCGCCGCGTCTAGTGGATATGCATAGAATGTGCACTTTGCCGCAACAAAGAATCTGTTCACATCTCTCAAGATCGATGCCGGTGCTCTCCTGCGCAAATCAACATAGAATGTGCAATATATTTCAATAAGATGTTGCACCGGGAATATGTTGCAATATGTATCAATATATTTGATTGTATGAAACATTTGGATTAATAATATATATAACTGAAAACAAATATAATGTATTGTATTGGATTATTGTGAAGTTAAAAAATATTTATCGAGTATAGGTTGTAATATAATAGTTTTTTTTCATGCATGTTGGGTGGACCTTCGATAAGAGGACATGTGTGCATTTGAAATAAATAGAATTGGTGGGGATCAACTAATAATGAAATATAATTGCCGTGCATGTGATGGTGGAACTTTGATGACGTGTCATGTGTGCATATCCAGATTATAGAAGTAGTGGGGATGGACTATTTCGGTATATAGGATAGACATATGTGTTTTTTCTTTCCATCACTAATCCTTTCCGGGATTCGATACAAAAAGAATTTAGAGCAATCACTCCCATCAACTCCGACTGAAGCGGGTAGAGCCAAATAACGATCAGAAGGTGCTTTCGTGTCAATATGAAATTGTATATCTCAGGGGTATTTCAACATTACTTGTATCCCAACTTCATATTCAGAAGAAAAGAAAAATTGTATTGTGACTGAAAATATACTGGACTTTTCTCTACTCGCCCATTTGCAACAGTACGTGTGAAATCTGAATCCATGGCAAAAAGAAACACCAAACTATTCAAAGTTCTTTTTTTGGACGAACTATTCAAAGTTGCAGCAACTAGAGTCTCCCTCCGAATCAACGGTCCCCTATCTTCTCCCGTTTAACCCACACGGCGACAGTCGACGGTCGCCAGGCGCGGCCGCCGGGCGCTCCCTCCCGCCAGTCCACTTCATTTTTACCCATTTGGAAGCATCTGAGATTCCGGGGCCGAACGCGGTCCGGTCCACGTTCCACAGCCCCACCCCACCCCACACCGACCGGCCAGCCGCGCGTACGCAGGTTGCCGCCGCACCGAGCACCGCAGCGCTCGCCCCAGGCCAAACCCGTGGCACCCGCAGCTCGTTTCTGGGCCTCGGAGACGAGCGGCGATATCGACTTGGTATAAAGATAAAGCGTCCGCGAGAGGCAGCAGCAAACCCGAGCACCGCACCGCACCGCGAAGCCCAGCGAAACCGCGAGCGCGTGCATGCGCGCCGCCGAGGAATAGAAGGAGATAGAGGTGGTCACCGCGGCGGGCGCGCGGGCGTACGACAAGCCGAGCCAGCCCACGGGGCGCGACGGGAAGAGATAGCAAGCGAGCTGAGCGCGTATCATAATACAAGCGGCCGCACCGCAACTACCATTGCAGCCCCCACCGAGAGCAGAGCCCCGGGTTATTTTTATTCTGCTTCTTCTTCCTCTTGCACGTCGCGGGGAGCGGCCATGTGGACGCCGTCGCGCGGGAGCAACGCGCGGCGGACGGGCCACCGGCGCATCGCGGAGTGCCTGGCGGACGACCAGACCACCAACACCGACACCTCCGACAACGAGTCCTTCACCACCGCCTATGGGGACGAGTTCTTCGCCGCGGCCGCCGGGGGGAGCGGCGGCGGGGGCATGCTCCCGACATTCCTCGCCGACCAGGAGGACCTGGTGGAGGTCATGCTGGAGCTGGACGAGGAGTCCATGGTGGTGCGCAGCGTCACGCCCACCAGGGCCGCGCTCTACAGCGCCGCCGCGATGCCGCACACGCCGGAGGCGCCGGGAGGAGGCGGCGGCCCCCTCAGCCGCTGCTCGTCCACGTCCTCGCGGATACGGAAGAAGTTCGCGTGGCTGCGGTCGCCGTCCCCCGCGCCGTCGCCCTCCCCGCGCGTGCCCACGCCCGCCGAGCTGCAGCGGGAGGCGGCCATGGCGGCCCGCGAGCGGCGCCGCATCCAGGCGCGGGTCAACCGGTCGCGCGCCGGCGCCAAGCGCGCGCTCAAGGGCCTCCGCTTCATCAGCCGCACCACCGGCTCCCTGGAGGCCGCGGAGCTGTGGCGCCGCGTGGAGGAGCGCTTCAATGCCCTCGCCCACGACGGCCTCCTCTCCCGCGACAACTTCGGCGAGTGCATCGGTACACCATCCCGCTCCCCCACTCTGTTTCTCTCTCGGCAACAACCGCACTCTGCACTCCTCCCATCCCATTGCGCAACCATTAACGGCGATGATGTTCTTGGCCGTGCCTGTCGATCGATGATCAGGAATGGTGGACTCGAAGGAGTTCGCGGAGGGCATCTTCGACGCGCTGGCGCGGCGGCGGCGGCAGAGCCTGGAGCGGATCACCAAGGAGGAGCTCTACGACTTCTGGCTCCAGATCTCCGACCAGAGCTTCGACGCGCGGCTCCAGATCTTCTTCGACATGTAAGCACCACCACCGGAACCGAATTCCCCACCCATACTACATTTTCCTTCACCGGATCCCAAGCAACCGCTTTTAGCCGGCCATTCCCGGCTTCCGATGCAAGCTCCCGCGTCCCGGATTCTCGATGCTCATTCTTCCTCTTGTTTTGCCCCAAATTCAACTCAGGGTGGACACCAACGTGGACGGGAGGATCACGAGGGAGGAAGTACAGGAGGTGATCTTCGTTTCTCCATTGCCATAGCGTTTAAGAAGCTCCTTCTCCAATTACAGTCACGCTTGCTGTTACTGTTACTAGTTAGTTAGTTAATTACCGCTGCGGTAACTGTCACGGCTTTGCTGTTACTTTCACGTGCGCCGCCGCTGCTGCTGCTTCTGCTTCACTCGTCGAGTCCAAAGTAGTAAAAAATTCTCGCTGAAGAAACTTTGATCTTTGTTTTGTCCGAGCAGCTGATCGTGCTGAGCGCGTCGGCGAACAAGCTGGCGAAGCTCAAGGAGCAGGCGGAGGAGTACGCGGCGCTCATCATGGAGGAGCTCGACCCGGAGAACCTCGGCTACATTGAGGTGCGTACAATACGTGTACTCGTGTGGACTTAATTGTACACAGTACGTACGCAGCTACGTGGACGACTGGATGACACGTGTGATGGCTTTTTGTCCAGCTGTGGCAGCTGGAGACGCTGCTGCTCCAGCGCGACACGTACATGAACTACAGCCGGCCGCTGAGCACGGCGAGCGGCGCGCAGTGGAGCCAGAACCTCGGCGTGGGCGCCGGCGGGGCCGTGCCGCCCGCCGCCAAGGGGGAGGAGGACGGCAGCGGCCCGCAGACGTGGGGGGAAGGGATGAGGGAGCGGCGGCGCGGGTGGGGCCGCGGCGTGGCCAGGGCGGCGTCGCACGTGCGGGTGGCGGCGGAGGAGAACTGGCGGCGCGCGTGGGTGCTGGCGCTGTGGGTCGCGGCCATGGCGGCGCTGTTCGTGTGGAAGTTCGTGCAGTACCGGCGCACGGATGCGTTCCAGGTGATGGGCTACTGCCTGCCGACGGCCAAGGGCGCCGCCGAGACGCTCAAGCTCAACATGGCGCTCGTCCTCCTCCCCGTCTGCCGCAACACGCTCACCTGGCTCCGCTCCTCCTGGGCCCGCTTCTTCGTCCCCTTCGACGACAACATCACCTTCCACAAGGTAGTACCTTCCCTTCTTTCCAGTCGTTATTAGTAACTGAGGTAGACTGGCGGTGGCTACCGTCACCGGGACTCTGACGAGCCGGGCGGGTGGTTCGGCCGTCGCCGTCGGCGACGCGGCGCGGTGGTGCGTCGTGTAGCCCGGGGGAGCGTGGCGCGCAATGATTGGCGCGTAACGTGGAACGCCGGCGCCCCTGGATCATGCGTGCCGCCCATGTGGTCGCTCGAGTCCTCTTATCACTCCACCCAGTGCTGCCATGGCATGGAGCTAGTGATCCTACTGGAGTGTAGCTGACCGAATGTGGCGAGCAACGTGCACCAGACGCGGGTCAGGTTCAGGTGGTAACAAGGAATGCTTGTCCGTTTCAGATGATCGCGACGGCGATCGTGGTGGGGATCACGCTGCACGCGGGGAACCATCTGGCGTGCGACTTCCCGCGGGTGATCGCGTCGGGGCCGGAGGAGTACCGGCTGGTGGCGGGCGCGTTCGGGGCGTCCAAGCCGACGTACGGGCGGCTCATCTCCGGGGTGGAGGGCGTGACGGGCATCGCCATGGTGGTGCTCATGACCGTCTCCTTCACCCTGGCCACCCACCCGTTCCGCAAGGGCGAGAAGGAGGCCTCCGCGTCGCGGCTGCCGGCGCCCCTCCACCGCCTCGCCGGCTTCAACGCCTTCTGGTACTCCCACCACCTCCTCGGCTTCGTCTACCTCCTCCTCCTCGCCCACGGCTACTTCCTCTTCCTCGTCCGCCGCTGGTACGAGAAAACGGTACGCGCCCACCCGCCCACGTTTTTTGTTTTTCATTCGTTCGAGCACACGTATCTCTCGCGAGGCCGACGGTGCTCTGGTCCGCGCTCGGTCGCTTTATTCGCGGACGCCGTTGTGGAGCGGTTTGGTTCTGTTCTCTTCGGCCTAGTATAGTGGTGGTGCTTTACGTTGCCATCTTCGCTTTACATTTCTGATGATGAGGAGGAAACGTGTTGCCGTCTTCTAGAAAACGGATCGATCCATCATGTCACGCTCTCTCCCCGCGCCCATCAGGCCCGGAACGGCCCTTGCCGACTTGCCGTTACCCGTGACAGGAACCGGGCGCCAAGAAAAGAAATAAGAATGTTTTTTTTTCGGGTAAGAAATAAGAATGTTGAGAGGAGGATCGTGCCTCTTCCTCGAAAAAGTCCGGCCATGTGATGTGACCCCGACAGTAAATAGAAGGCGAAGCCGAGATATTATTATATAAGAAATTTTAAGGAGAATACTATACACTCGTTAGTCTGAGAACATGGTAGTAGTAGCTGCCTGCATGTGCTAGACGATTTAAGTATTGATGTCGGTGGCGACGGGGTCAAACCGGAGGTGAGCCGTGCAATGCATGACAGCCCAGCTATCCCGTGCTCCGCCCTGTACTCCTACGGGGTATGGGGTCGGCATGGTGGTCAGTCTGTCCGGTTAGGATCATAAATGTGGGCCGCGTTCGACGACTTGGCGCGAGGTAGGCAGAGGTATCACCCGCACTAGGCGTGTGGTAGCTGCTGACGCGCGACGCCACGGCCCACTGATGTGTGTCGGTAGGAGTCTGAGGCTCTCGATCCACGACGAACGGATCCCACTGTGCTGCTGACTGCCGAGCCATTCCGGTCTGCGCCCGTCTCCTTGTTCCACTCACCACTAGGTCGTGTTGCCAGCTCCGCAATGTTGACGTCGCCGGAGCACCGTCTGGACGCTTGCCATCTCATCGTGGAGACTGAACTCTTGCCATTTGCGCGCATGTGTGCCACCATGATAAACATGGTTAGGAAACGCAGATAAGATAAGAGTCTCGGTGATCATGGTCCTATGTTTGCTTGCTGGTGGATCTAGCCACGATGACTTTACAGCAGGCAGGGCGTTTCGTTTTGTATTGGGTGCTGAAATGGGTGACCATCGCTAACGCTAATCATCAAGATAGATAGAGTAGGAGTGTAGATTAGATTAGATCTGTCTATTAATGCCATGAATAGCCGTAAGCTGCTTTACAGAAGGCAGCACTGTTGTCAGTACTGGAGTGGAGTGGTAGCACTCTCCACGAAATAAATCTCCCATCCATAATCCGTTCATTCATCACCGAATAACATGGGCTGATCCATCACCAATAAATGGACAACCAGGCGTCATCCTAAAGCCCAACGACTTTACTGCCCCACCCTGCACGAGCGAGCGAGCGAGAGGCGGTCACAAACTCCTCACAACCATCTTAGTAATTACCACCGCCCCACATAATGATCCAGCACCCCAAATCTGCAAGGAGTGATCCATCGATGACCAACTCTGCCTAAGGCCTCTTTTGGTTCATAGGATAGGATTATCGTAGGAATAGGAATTTTGTAGGAAATGAGATGACATGTATGTCAAATCCTATGAGTAGGAATAGGAAAGGAGATGTCATTTGGTTGACATCAAAGGAATTTTTCCATTGAGTCTAGGTTCTTTTTTATTTTCCTATGAAATGTGGAGGATAGGAACCAATCCTGTGTAGGAATAGGAATCTATTCCTATGAACCAAAGGGCTCTAAAGGAAAAATTCCTATCCTATGAAATTCCTGCAAACCAAAGGATTAGCCTTTAAGCTTACGATGATGAACTCTGCCTTGGTCTTGGCTCCAAGCACTGACAAGGAGTAGTATGGCACTGCTGCTTTTCCTTATTTTCTTCCTTTCCGGGTTCCTCCATATATATCTGGAGTGCCACATTGTCAAAGGAGCCACTGGCTTTGACCCCAGGTCACATGGCGTTCGAAGATAGTATATTCCGGCCCACCTACTGCCCCCGGCAGTGAGCCCGCGACGACGCGACGAACGGCACCGACCGGCAGCTTTCCTCCCCCCCACATTTGCCACGAACTCCTCACTCCCGTCCATGGACATGTGGACGCTGCCGCCTCGGACCTTTCCCCCGTTACGCACGCCACTAATTTTGGCTTGCTCGGTGCCCATTACCATCTCACCCAACTCTGAATTATGGTAGCCAGGATAAGATTAAGTGCTTTTTTCCCTGGTGGCTTCGCTTTGTAAATGGGTGTGCTTGTACTACGTGACCAGTGACCCCCACTCGAGAACAATGTTAAGGTGACAATGGCCTCATTGTACGTACTCACATGCTGTGCGGTTGCGGCAGCGTCTCAAAATTAAAATTATTGCCGTGCCTCCGGGGCCAAGGGTAGGGGCT
>NC_041388.1:374501268-374518047 GCF_002162155.2 Triticum dicoccoides | reverse complement strand
CAAAAAAAAAAAAGGGGGTAGGGGCTGAGTTGTAAAGGCAGAGGCAGGGGACGGATGGTCATGGGGTGGGGTGGGGGTGGCATCTCTCTAGGGATCGGATCCGATTAAAGAGGCTGTCTAGCAGCTAGTGAAAGGCAAAAGAGGAAGGAAGAGAGAGAGGGGCCTCGAATCGCGTGATGGTGAAACTCTGAAACTTCCCGTGCAATCCATCATCCATGGGAGGGAGTGTGCGCTTTGGGGTTTCACCGCTTTTCCTTTTTTTTTCTTCCCTTTCCGCCGGGCATTTCTGTAGTGGGATCCATGCGCTGCTGCCCGCTGCGTTCTCTGATGCGCTTTGCGATCTCCAAATGCTTTTGCTTCTCTGAAATTTTCTCTGCTGGATAGAGATAGAGATTCAGTGGCAAGTTAAACCATTTTGAGACGCATCATGGGGGTAGGATCTTAATGCATTTTACTGCGGGCAGGTAAGCGCCATTTGCACACTAATACTAAGAAGGTTCGGGTGTCAGAGAGGAATCCCATGTTCAGCACGTTCTTGGTGGTTGTGCTCGCAACAGTACAAGCCTACTTAACATGCTTGCTAAGCTCAACTCTACCAATATTATATCCACCCCGGGGGTTTTTAAACTCGGCCTGTCGCGCCGTTCTAGAAGCACCAAGTAATCTGACAGCTGCCAACTCGAGTGGCTTCATTTTTCTTCTAGATAATGTCTTGGGGCACATATTGTCTACGAAGTCTCGTTTGGAGCATTAGTGCATTACCATGTGCAAATTTCTACTCGGAACAGTATCATGTGGAAACAGCGGTGTTTGTAGTCCGCCATGACTTCTGCACTACGCTCAATCATTGCAAACGGCTGGCCCTTGTTTGGAGCATTCGGTGCTGCGTTGATGATCACCGCAGCAGCCCGCTGACATGGTGTGATTGATTTCTTCTCTTGGTGTTTTTTCAGACATGGATGTACATTTCGGTCCCTCTGGTGCTCTATGTCGGCGAGAGGATGCTGCGAGCCTTGCGGTCCAATGCTCATACTGTCAAAATCATCAAGGTAAGTTGGTAACAGAATCAGGGTAAAAAAAGTAGGTAACAGAACTAGATTCCTGATGATTATAAGTGGGTGGATTTCTTAGATGCAAGTATCCAGCACTAGCTTCCATCGATAAAAAAAACGATCGAAAGAAGATGCACCACTAATATGATAATTGTGTGCTGCTACTAAACTTTTGCACAAATGAGCCTGGTCTTCAGGCACCAAGTGCCTTCACACACACAGCACTAGTATTAATGGATTGGTTGGTGTGTGATAAGACTAAAACAGTTCCATCAACATCTGGAGGCAATTTCTAAAAATGGTCAATGCTGTGTTGGTCTTGTGGGATACAAATGATATTGCCACTATAAAACATCCGCAGTGGAATATAGTCTCTACTCGCGC
Source organism: Triticum dicoccoides (assembly GCF_002162155.2). Classification (NCBI taxonomy): domain Eukaryota; kingdom Viridiplantae; phylum Streptophyta; class Magnoliopsida; order Poales; family Poaceae; genus Triticum; species Triticum dicoccoides. Next base: position 374,516,611 of record NC_041388.1, on the reverse strand, counting down.
ATTTCTGTCCTTTTCAAATTGGCTGTCCCTTTATATCAGCCTCCTTATACAAAAGTTCCACGATTTCAGGTTGATTATTCATTGTTTATTCTTCACTGAGGGCTCCTCTGCCTGTTGTAGTATCAATTTTTTTTTTGTCTCTGAATCAATAGGTTCAATCATTAGGATTGGCATGAATAAGAACACAGTGGTTTTTTATTACTCCCTCCTTCCATCTATATAGGGCCTAATGTGTTTTTCAAGACCGCCTTTGACTATTGATAAAATTAATACTACATGACATGCATAATGTGAAAATTATATTATTGAAAGCTCCTTTCACATACGAATTTGATGATGTGCTTTGTGTAAGTTGCATGTCATATATTATTGCTCTAACATTTGGTCAAAGTTAGCCTCGAAAAACGCATTAGGCCCTATATAGATGGAAGGAGGGACTATATTAGTCAACCTGTTTAATGAGTTTGAGATTTTTTTTACTATATCATTTTAGGGGGTTAAATGTTATTCTGAAATTTATATAGGAAATAATGTACACGCAATATTCATCCATTTACCAGAATATGTTCACATGCATGGAACTAGGTAACCAAGTGCATGTTCTTATAGAAACTTGATTCACTCAGGTGATGCTTCTACCTGGAAGTGTACTGACAATACAAATGTCAAAGCCCTACGGATTTCGATATAGGAGTGGACAGTATATCTTTCTTCAGTGTCCGACGATCTCTCCATTTGAATGGTGTGTACAGCCTTCTTGCTTCTCTACTTGGCCTAGTCTTTAGCACGGCAATTCACCTTGCTTCTGCTCTATTTTTCTTCTTCAGGCATCCTTTCTCCATCACCTCAGCTCCTGGAGATGACTACCTCGCTGTTCACATTCGCACAAATGGAGACTGGACGCAAGAGCTCAAGCGCATATTTGCCGAGAACCACTACTCGCTGCACATGAACAGAAGAACTTCATTCAGCGAGTTAGGCGCGGCAGAACCTAGAACCACTGTCCCACCAAAATTGCTTGTAGATGGTCCATATGGTGCCCCTGCACAGGATTTCAGAAACTACGATGTTCTGCTTCTAGTTGGCCTTGGAATTGGAGCAACACCGTTCATAAGCATTCTAAAGGACCTACTTAACAATATTAAGCTTGCTGATGAGCTGATGGTATTTGCTTCAACCTATTTTGTTTGCATTTTGGCAGTTTCCTGAGATAGCTTACATGATTTTCGGTAACTATCAGGACTTGGCAATGGAGACTACTCAAACTAGTAGGTCTGAGGACAGTGCCAACAGCTTCAGTGTCTCAACAGCTAGCAGCAACAGGAAGAGATCATATAGAACAAGCCGCGCACATTTTTACTGGGTTACTCGCGAGCCCATGTCGTTTGAATGGTTCAAAGGAGTGATGAATGAGGTTGCCGAAATGGACAAGAAGGTAGGAGTGCATGCCTTCCTTTTACAGATAACCCAGCAATGTTTTTTACTTCACTGATGAATGAACTACTCGTCATGCAATCTTAACCAGGGTGTCATAGAGTTGCACAATTATCTTACGAGCGTGTATGAGGAGCGTGATGCACGAACAACTCTGCTGTCGATGGTCCAAGCTCTGAACCATGCTAAACATGGTCTCGACATCGTCTCGGGCACCAGGGTAAACTTTCTTTCTTTCAGTTATTAATGGATCACAATATTCACCATATAAGCACGTCTTCAAGTATCCACAAACTATCTGATGATTAGTTTGTGTTTTCATGTCTGCCTCCCTGCAACTGAAACATTTGCTGTGCACTTGACAGGTGAGGACACACTTTGCCAGGCCAAACTGGAGGGAAGTCTTCACCAAAATCGCCGCCAAGCAGCCGAATTCAACAGTTGGTATGATCTCTCGCTCAGACATTCTATCCACTAGCATCAGTTGATATCAGCAACAACATTACATTCCTAAAATCAAGTGACGTCCATAGATCAACTCCACACATTCACTTGCTCACCAAGGATCATTCTGGTTCGTGCAGGAGTGTTCTACTGCGGCGCGCCGACGCTGGCCAAAGAACTGAAGAAACTGTCTCACGAGATGAGCCACAAGACGTCGACGCGCTTCCATTTCCACAAGGAGTACTTCTGATGGGAAGAAGCATTGATTCTTCTGATCTGCAAAATAGCGTTAGGCACCGGTAAAGAAGGAGGAAATTTTTTGCACAGAAGCAAAGCAAACTGACCTCTCTCTCTTCCTGATCTGGAACTGTACATAGTATAAAGAAGAACAGCCTGTTAGGGGAGGGTAGTTAGTGCCATTTATAATATATATTATTAACAAAAAAGAAAGTAAAGGGAGGCTGATGTATCCAAAAGGAGAAGGAAAGAGGCAGGGTAAAGAGTTGGGTTAAATTTCAGATATACTAATATACATGTACACAGTATAGTTGTAGGTAGTTACGTATGAAATGCTAGCTAAAGCATATGTACAAGGGCCGGAGGCTGCCATTCTGAATGTAAATCTTCCGGGCATTCATTCATGTGTGCATCTGTGCCTATCGGCTGCTGGTAATAAACTCAGGTGTATTGACACTTTCTTCCTTGGGAATGCGATCTTCTATGGAGTACCGGAAATGAGAAGAAAGATGGGAAGTGTTAACCGGGAACGTTCCCCGGGGAGGTCTCGGGGGACACCCACACAGTTATTGGATCCAGATCACGCGGATGGCAACAACAACAAAATCGCTAGCATTTTCTTGCATTACATGGCAGTTTTCTCTTTTGATCATGGCAAGTCACGTAAAGTTGTAAAGTTGCCAGTTAAAACTGCACGACAATTTGAGAGTTTGTAGGGAAAAAACGCTCCCGCCAGATATTGGTGTCTAGAAAGATAGAGCAGAAAAGTGGGAGCGAGCAATATGGAACAACTGGCCGAGTGAGTCAGTGATCTTCTTTACGCCATGCGAGCCCGTGCCTGAAGGCCAACGGTCTCACGGTGGTGGCCTTGTCGGGTTTCCATTTAAATTACCTTTTTATACTCAAACTTCAAATAAATAATATACTTTATAATAATTTTACAAATCAGTTTTAAAAAAGAGGGAAATATGAGTTGTGAATGAGCAAATGCTGAAGTGTAACAAAAATAATTATGCTGAAAAAGAAATGTTCATGCACTAGGAAAAATATGTTCCTATGCGTTAAAAACTGTTCATATAAATAAAAATAACATGTTCATGGTATGGGATTGTGTTATAAAGTAAAGTTCATGTGAATGAAAAAAATCTTCATGCATATAAAAAATGTTCTTGTATTTCTTAAAAATTCAGGTGGCATAAAATAAAAAGAATTATAATGAAACACAAGGAAAATAAACAAAAAAGAATAAAAGTGGAAAGGCCAAAAATAGAAAATTAAACAACAACAACAACAACAACAACAACAACAACAACAACAACAACAACAACAACAAAAAAAAAACCGCAGTTGAGGCACCCTTATCGGGCATTGTTGTAGGCAACGCTGCCTTAACGACTACTGCGGTCAGCGTATAGAATTGCTATGTCACAAAATGACTGAACATATGCGAAAACATGGCATTTTGCTTATTGAGAGCACAAACGAGGGCAAATAACGGGAGTGAGAGCTACTTCTTGCCCGTACCGAGCCCTAATTCGCTCTTGTCTCTGGTTCGGCACTACTAGGCCGGCCTAGTACTGTACCTTACGCGCAAGTTTTTTCTCCGTGGTTTGCTTATCCGGTTTTCACTGTCCGCAACGGTGTTTTCTGGTTTTCTTCAGTTTCTTTTTTCTTAAATTTTTATTTATTTATTGGTTACCTTTTGTTTTTTTCTCTTTTCTCGTCCTTTTTAACATATTATACATTTTTCATACACATTGTATATTTTTTATATGCCTCGGGAATATTATTTTTATACACATTTAAAAATTTAAATACATGATTAACTTTTAAAAAATATATATGTGTTGATGTCTACTTTTTCATACACATTTTACATTTTCCTATACATCAGTAACAATTTTTATACATTTTTATCATATTTTAAATACATGATTATTGTTTTTTCTTCAAATATATATCTTGATGTCTATTTTTTCGTACACATTGTAATTTTTTTGTATACATCAGAAACATTTTTATACATGTTTAATATTTTTAAAATACATGATTAATATTTTTCAAATATGTATTTTGATGTCTACATTTTTCATGCATGTTGTACATTTTCCACATACATCAGTAACATTGTTTAATACATGTTTAATATATATTCTAAACACGATTAACATTTTCTGTAATGTCACATACTTTTCTTGAAATGCGTGAACATTGTTTTAACGTTACAATCTTTTTTAACGCTATCTACATTTTTTTCAACGCTAAAAAAGTTCTACACTGCGTTAAAATTTGAAAATTCATTTTTAACAATTTTAACAAGTTAAGCTTTGGAATATTTTTGAAAATTTAAATATTTGGGCGTGACAATGAACACATCTATTTTTTCAATTTTTTTAACATTTGCAGAATATATTTTTAGCGAGCAGGAGCGTATGCTCCCTGGAGCCATGTGTGCATGTGATCTTACCTCGTTTGGAACCATGAGTTGCCGTGAGGATGGGAATTTCCTTAACCATGCTAAAAACATTAATGTTTTATTTGTAGCGAAATCTAATTTTATTAGCCTATGTAATTTTGTATTTGATGATATCAAGACACGTCCAACGTGGCCGCTTGGAGAGATGCGCCACGATTGATTTCCTGGTCGATCAACACGTGGGTGGTGCGCTAGATGAGTCATCGGCGAAAAAAGAAAGAACCGGGTGCTTGAGCCTATTTTACAGTGTGGGACAAAATGATCAGTGCAGAGGCCAATTTTTAGCGCATGTTTGTTACAGTAGCGTGTAGCATTGGAACATATAGCCATCAAGTGGTCTTTCAATTTTATGATATATTTTTATTTCCCTTAGCGCCTCTTTAAGCGTTTTGCATTGAAGATGACCTTAGTATTGTATATGCAGTAGGGGAGCACAAAAAAGCAGTGGTGGATCTAGGGTTCAAGCTCGGGGCATGAGGCCAGATCCTTTATATCATGTAGCAATTGCTACAGTACATGAAGGCGGCCCGGGGCGGCCTGCTGGGCTGGATCCGCCCCTGCAAAGAAGAGACGGGGTGGCATGAATTTCATGTGCGTTGATTTTTATTTGCCTTGTGCCATTATGTATGATGTGAATCTCAAAGATGCTTGCAGCTTCACTGGAGTACCAAAGGGGATGGGATTGAATAATCATTAGGTGGAAATTAACCCACCTACCAAAGTATATGTCCAAGCATATTCCCATGGTATATTTACTCATAGTGCAGATATATTCCAGGCAACAAAAGAAATGCAGATCTACAAAAAGTTAAACATAAACATCTCATTCATAATCCAGACAAGGATTTAAGTCTGTATAATCACCAAATAATGATTCAATGCTACTATTGATTACTTTCTTATTTAGACAGTGGTATTGATTGGAAAGCAACACATGGTGTTGTTTTCTCCACCACCACCAAAAGGTCCCAAACCAAGAGTTTTATGTGGCTTCAGAAGTAGTGACAAACTGGCATGACATCGAACAAAATAATATTAGTACAACAATGAATTAGAAAAAAAAACAAGGAGTACTGCTTGCCACTACATGATATTGAAAGATGGTTCACTGTATTCAATTGGGAAAAGCAGTGAATCATTTAGCGGCAACTTTATCACTCGAGCAATTAATAAGACGGTTTTGTCTTCACATCACTATGATTACATAGCGTTGTCTGCAACATCATCACTATGATTACATAGCGTTGTCTGCAACATCATGTATGGAAAACAAAAGTCCTTGCCTAAGAAAATTGTTGTGTATTAATAGTATAGTACTATTACAAATACCAGGCTCTAAGGGCAACTCCAATGCAGATCACCAAGTCGTTCCTGAATGTCTGGACCAGATGGTTCTGTTGGAAATATGCCCTAGAGGCAATAATAAAAGTATTATTATTATATTTCCTTGTTCATGATAATTGTCTTTTATTCATGCTATAATTGTATTATCCGGAAATCGTAATACACGTGTGAATACATAGACCACAATATGTCCCTAGTGAGCCTCTAGTTGACTAGCTCGTTGTGATCAACAGATAGTCATGGTTTCCTGGCTATGGACATTGGATGTCGTTGATAACGGGATCACATCATTAGGAGAATGATGTGATGGACAAGACCCAATCCTAAGACTAGCACAAAAGATCGTGTAGTTCATTTGCTAGAGCTTTGCCAATGTCAAGTATCTCTTCCTTTGACCATGAGATCGTGTAACTCCTGGATACCGTAGGATTGCTTTGGGTGTATCAAACGTCACAACGTAACTGGGTGACTATAAAGGTGCACTACGGGTATCTCCGAAAGTGTCTATTGTTTTATGCGGATCGAGACTGGGATTTGTCACTCCGTGTAAACGGAGAGGTATCTCTGGGCCCACTCGGTAGGACATCATCATATGCGCAATGTGACCAAGGAGTTGATCACAGGATGATGTGTTACGGAACGAGTAAAGTGACTTGCCGGTAACGAGATTGAACAAGGTATTGGTATACCGACGATCGAATCTCGGGCAAGTAAAATACCGCTAGACAAAGGGAATTGTATACGGGATCGATTGAGTCCTTGACATCGTGGTTCATCCGATGAGATCATCGTGGAACATGTGGGAGCCAACATGGGTATCCAGATCCCGCTGTTGGTTATTGACCGGAGAACGTCTCGGTCATGTCTGCATGTCTCCCGAACCCGTAGGGTCTACACACTTAAGGTTCGATGACGCTAGGGTTATAAAGGAAGCTTGTATGTGGTTACCGAATGTTGTTCGGAGTCCCGGATGAGATCCCGGACGTCACGAGGAGTTCCGGAATGGTCCGGAGGTAAAGATTTATATATAGGAAGTCCTGTTTCGGCTATCGGGACAAGTTTCGGGGTCATCGGTATTGTACCGGGACCACCGGAAGGGTCCCGGGGGCCCACCGGGTGGGGCCACCTGCCCCGGGGGGCCACATGGGCTGTGGGGGGTGCGCCTTGGCCTACATGGGCCAAGGGCACCAGCCCCAAGAGGCCCATGCGCCTAGGGAACCCTAGAGGGAAGAGTCCTCGAGGGGGAAGGCACCTCCGAGGTGCCTTGGGGAGGATGGACTCCTCCCCCTCCTCTTGGCCGCCGCACCAGATGCCATCTGGAGGCTGGCCGCCGCCCCTAGGGGGTGGGAAACCTTGAAGGGGGCGCAGCCCTCCCCTTCCCCTATATATATGAGGCCTAGGGGCTGCCCATAACACGCGATTTGATCTCTCGTTGGTGCAGCCCTGCCCCTCTCCCTCCTCCTCTTCTCCCATGGTGCTTGGCGAAGCCCTGCGGGATTGCCACGCTCCTCCACCACCACCACGCCGTTGTGCTGTTGTTGGATGGAGTCTTCCTCAACCTCTCCCTCTCTCCTTGCTGGATCAAGGCGTGGGAGACGTCACCGGGCTGTACGTGTGTTGAACGCGGAGGTGCCGTCCGTTCGGCACTTGATCATCGGTGATCTGAATCACGACGAGTACGACTCCATCAACCCCGTTCACTTGAACGCTTCCGCTTAGCGATCTACAAGGGTATGTAGATGCAAACTCTCCTCCTTTCTACTCGTTGCTGGTCTCTCCATAGATAGATCTTGGTGATTCGTAGGAAAAATTTTGAATTTCTGCTACGTTCCCCAACAGTGGCATCATGAGCTAGGTCTATTGCGTAGATTCTTTGCACGAGTAGAGCACAAAGTAGTTGTGGGCGTTGATGTTGTTCAATATGCTTACCGTTACTAGTCCAATCTTGTTTCGACGGTATTGTGGGATGAAGCGGCCCGGACCGACCTTACACGTACTCTTACGTGAGACAGGTTCCACCGATTGACATGCACTTGGTGCATAAGGTGGCTAGCGGGTGCCAGTCTCTCCCACTTTAGTCGGAACGGATTCGATGAAAAGGGTCCTTATGAAGGGTAAATAGCAATTGGCATATCACGTTGTGGTCTTGCGTAGGTAAGAAACGTTCTTGCTAGAAACCCATAGCAGCCACGTAAAACATGCAACAACAATTAGAGGACGTCTAACTTGTTTTTGCAGGGTATGCTATGTGATGTGATATGGCCAAAAGGATGTGATGAATGATATATGTGATGTATGAGATTGATCATGTTCTTGTAATAGGATTCACGACTTGCATGTCGATGAGTATGACAACCGGCAGGAGCCATAGGAGTTGTCTTTATTTTTTATGACCTGCGTGTCATTGAAGAACGCCATGTAAACTACTTTACTTTATTGCTAAACGCGTTAGTCATAGAAGTAGAAGTAGTCGTTGGCGTGACAACTTCATGAAGACACGATGATGGAGATCATGATGATGGAGATCATGGTGTCAAGCCGGTGACAAGATGATCATGGAGCCCCGAAGATGAAGATCAAAGGAGCTATATGATATTGGCCATATCATGTCACTACTCTATTTGATTGCATGTGATGTTTATCATGTTTATGCATCTTGTTTACTTAGGACGACGGTAGTAAATAAGATGATCCCTTACAAAATTTTAAGAAGTGTTCTCCCCTAACTGTGCACCGTTGCTACAGTTCGTCGTTTCGAAGCACCACGTGATGATCGGGTGTGATAGATTCTTACGTTCACATACAACGGGTGTAAGACAGTTTTACACAGCGAAAACACTTAGGGTTAACTTGACGAGCCTAGCATGTGCAGACATGGCCTCGGAACACGGAGACCGAAAGGTCGAGCATGAGTCGTATAGTAGATACGATCAACATGAAGATGTTCACCGATGATGACTAGTCCGTCTCACGTGATGATCGGACACGGCCTAGTTTGACTTGGATCATGTAATCACTTAGATGACTAGAGGGATGTCTATCTGAGTGGGAGTTCATAAGATGAACTTAATTATCCTGAACTTAGTCAAAAGACCTTTTGCAAATTATGTCGTAAGCTCGCGCTTTAGTTCTACTGTTTAGATATGTTCCTAGAGAAAATATAGTTGAAAGTTGATAGTAGCGATTATGCGATCAGTAGAAAGCTTATGTCCTTAATGCACTACTCAGTGTGCTGAACCCCAAACATCGTTTGTGGATGTTTCGAACATCGAACATACACGTTTTGATAACTACGTGATAGTTCAGTTAAATGGTTTAAGTAGAGGCACCAAAGACGTTTTCGAAACGTCGCGGAACATATGAGATGTTTCGAGGGCTGAAATTAGGATTTCAGGCTCGTGCCCACGTCAAGAGGTATAAGACCTCCGACAATTTTCTTAGCCTACAAACTAAGGGAGAAAAGCTCAATCGTTGAGCTTGTGCTCAGATTGTCTGAGTGCAACAATCACTTGAATCGAGTGGGAGTTGATCTTCCAAATGAGATAAGTGATGTTTCTCCAAAGTCATTGCCACCAAGCTGCTAGAGCTTCGTGATGAACTATAACATATCAGGGATAGATAAGATGATCCTTGAGGTATTCACGATGTTTGACACCGCGAAAGTAGAAATCAAGAAGGAGCATCAATTGTTGATGGTTGGTGAAACCACTAGTTTCAAGAAGGGCAAGGGAAAGAAGGGATACTTCATGAAACGGCAAATCAGCTGCTGCACCAATGAAGAAACCCGAGATTGAACCCAAACCCGAGACTAAGTGCTTCTGTAATAAGGGGAACAGTCACTAGAGCGGAATTACCCTAGATACTTGGTAGATGAGAAGGCTGGCAAGGTCGATAGAAGTATATTGGATATACATTATGTTAATGTGTACTTTACTAGTACTCCTAGTAGCACCAGGGTATTGGATACCGGTTCGGTTGCTAAGTGTTAGTAACTCGAAATAAAAGCTACGGAATAAGCGGAGACTAGCTAAAGGTGAGCTGACGATATATGTTGGAAGTGTTTCCAAGGTTGACATGATCAAGCATCGCACGCTCCCTCTACCACCGAGATTGGTGTTTGCGTTGAGCATAGACATGATTGGATTATGTCTATCGCAATACGGTTATTCATTTAAAGAGAATAATGGTTACTCTATTTATTTGAATAATACCTTCAATGGTCTTGCACCTAAAGGAATGGTTTATTGAATCTCGGTCGTAGTGATACACATTTTCATGCCAAAAGATATAAGATAGTAATGATAGTACCACTTACTTGTGGCACTGCCACGTAAGTCATATCGGTATAAAATGCATGAAGAAGCTCCATGTTGATGGATCTTTGGACTCACTCATTTTTGAAAAGTTTGAGACATGCGAACCATGTCTATTGGTATATATGCATGAAGAAACTCCATGCAAATGGACCGTTTGAACTTACTTGATTTTGAATCACTTGAGATATGCAAATCATACCACATGGGCAAGATGACTGAAAAGCCTCGGTTTCAGTAAAGATGGAACAAGATAGCAACTTGTTGGAAGTAACACATTTTGATGTGTGTAGTCCAATGAGTGCTGAGGCATGCAGTGAATATCATTATGTTCTTACTTCACAGATGATTCGAGTAGATGTTGTATATATACTTACTTGATGAAACACAAGTCTGAATTATTGAATGGTTCAAGTAATTTCAGAGTGAAGTAGAAGATCATTGTGACAAGAGGATAAAATGTCTATGATATGATCATAGAGATGAATATCTGAGTTACGAGTTTTGGCACACAATTAAGACATTGTGGAAATTGTTTCACAATTAATACCGCCCGGAACACCATAGTGTAATGGTGTGTCCGAACATCATAGTTGCACCCTATTGGATATGATGCATGCCATGATGTCTCTTATCGAATTACCACTATCGTTCATGGGTTAGGCATTAGAGACAACCACATTCACTTTAAATAGGGCACCACATAATTCCGTTGAGATGACACCGTATGAATTATGGTTTAGAGAAACCTAAGTTGTCGTTTCTTAAAGGTTTGGGGCTGCGACGCTTATGTGAAAAAGTTTCAGGATTAAGCTCGAACCCAAAGCGGATAAAATGCATCTTCATAGGACACCCAAAACAGTTGGGTATACCTCCTAATTCAGATCCGAAAGCAATATGGATTGTTTCTTGAATCGGGTCCTTTCTCGAGGAAAGGTTTCTCTCGAAAGAGTTGAGTGGGAGGATGGTGGAGACTTGATGAGGTTATTGAACCGTCTCTTCAACTAGTGTATGGCAGGGCACAGGAAGTTGTTCCTGTGGCACCTACACCAATTGAAGTGGAAGCTTGTGATATTGATCATGAAACTTCGGATCGAGTCACTACCAAACCTCGTAGGACGACAAGGACACGTACTACTTCGGAGTAGTTAGGTGATCCTGTCTTGAAGGTCATGTTGCTAGACAACAATGAACCTACGAGCTATGGAGAAGCGATGGTGGGCCCGGATTCCAATAAATGGCTCGAGGCCATAAAATCCGAGAACGGATCCATGGACTTTGGTGGACTTGCCCAATGATCGGCAAGCCATTAAGATAAATGGATCTTTTAAGAAGAAGACGGACGTGGATGGTAATGTCACCGTCCATGAAGCTCGACTTGTGGCGAAAAGTTTTTCACAAGTACAAGGAGTTGACTACGATGAGATTTTCTCATCCGTAGCGATGCTTAAAGTCCGTCGGATTCATGTTAGCATTAGCTGTATTTATGAAATCTGGCAGATGGATATCAAAACGAGTTTCCTTACTAGTTTTCGTGAGGAAAGGTTGTATATAATACAATCAGAAAGTTTTTTGTCGATCCTAAGGATGCTAAAAGGTATGCTAGCTCCAGCGATCCTTCTAAGGACTGGAGTGAGCATCTCGGAGTTGGAATGTATGCTTTGATGATGATCAAAGATTTTGGGTTTGTACAAAGTTTATGAGAAACTTGTATTTCCAAAGAAGTGAGTGGGAGCACTATAGAATTTCTGATGAGTATATGTTGTTGACATATTGTTGATCAGAAATGACGTAGAATTTCTGGAAAGCATATAGGGTTATTTTGAAAGTGTTTTTCAATGGAAAGCCTGGATTAAGCTACTTGAACATTGAGCATCAAGATCTATAAGGATAGATCAAAACGCTTAATGGTACTTTCAAATGAGCACATACCTTGACATGATCTTGAAGGTGTTCAAGATGGACCAGTCAAAGAAGGAGTTCTTGCCTGAGTTGTAAGGTACGAAGTTAAGACTTAAAGCTCGACCTCGGCAGAATAGAGAGAAAGGACGAAGGTCGTCCCCTATGCTTAAGACGTAGGCTCTTCAGTATGCTATGCTGTGTGCCGCACCTGAAGTGTGCCTTGCCATGAGTCAGTCAAGGGGTACAAGAGTGATCCAAGAATGGCTCACAGGACAGCGGTCAAAGTTATCCTTAGTAACTAGTGGACTAAGGAATTTTCTCGATTATGGAGGTGGTAAAAGAGTTCGTCGTAAAGGTTACGACGATGCAAGCTTGACACCTATCCGGATAGCTTTGAGTAGAGAGACCGGATACATATAATGGAGCAATAATTTAGAATAGCTCCAAGTAGAACAATTGTTTGGAATAGCTCCAAATAGAGCGTGGTAGCTGCATCTAGGAGATGACATAGAGATTTGTAAAGCACACACGGATCTGAAAGGTTCAGACCCGTTGACTAAAACCTCTCTCACAAGCAACATGATCATACATAAAACTCATTGAGTGTTAATCACATAGTGATGTGAACTAGACTACTGACTCTAGTAAACTCTTGGGTATTAGTCACATGGCGATGTGACCTGTGAGTGTTAATCACATGGCGATGTGAACTAGATTATTGACTCTAGTGCAAGTGGGAGACTGTTGGAAATATGCCCTAGAGGCAATAATAAAAGTATTATTATTATATTTCCTTGTTCATGATAATTGTCTTTTATTCATGCTATAACTGTATTATCCGGAAATTGTAATACACGTGTGAATACATAGACCACAATATGTCCCTAGTGAGCCTCTAGTTGACTAGCTCGTTGTGATCAACAGATAGTCATGGTTTCCTGGCTATGGACATTGGATGTCGTTGATAACGGGATCACATCATTAGGAGAATGATGTGATGGACAAGACCCAATCCTAAGACTAGCACAAAAGATCGTGTAGTTCATTTGCTAGAGCTTTGCCAATGTCAAGTATCTCTTCCTTCGACCATGAGAGCGTGTAACTCCTGGATACCGTAGGAGTGCTTTGGGTGTATCAAACGTCACAACATAACTGGGTGACTATAAAGGTGCACTACAGGTATCTCCGAAAGTATCTATTGTTTTATGCGGATCGAGACTGGGATTTGTCACTCCGTGTAAACGGAGAGGTATCTCTAGGCCCACTCGGTAGGACATCATCATAATGTGCACAATGTGACCAAGGGGTTGATCACGGGATGATGTGTTACGGAACGAGTAAAGAGACTTGCCGGTAACGAGATTGAACAAGGTATCGGTATACCGACGATCGAATCTCGGGCAAGTAAAATACCGCTAGACAAAGGGAATTGTATACGGGATCGATTGAGTCCTTGACATCGTGGTTCATCCGATGAGATCATCGTGGAACATGTGGGAGCCAACATGGGTATCCAGATCCCGCTGCTGGTTATTGACCGGAGAACGTCTCGGTCATGTCTGCATGTCTCCCGAACCCGTAGGGTCTAGACACTTAAGGTTCGATGACGCTAGGGTTATAAAGGAAGCTTGTATGTGGTTACCGAATGTTGTTCGGAGTCCCGGATGAGATCCCGGACGTCACGAGGAGTTCCGGAATGGTCCGGAGGTAAAGATTTATATATAGGAAGTCCTGTTTCGGCCATCGGGACAAGTTTCGGGGTCATCGGTATTGTACCGGGACCACCGGAAGGGTCCCGGGGGCCCACCGGGTGGGGCCACCTGCCCCGGGGGGCCACATGGGCTGTAGGGGGTGCGCCTTGGCCTACATGGGCCAAGGGCACCAGCCCCTAGAGGCCCATGCGCCAAGATAAAGGAAAAAGGGAAGAGTCCTAAAGGGGGAAGGCACCTCCGAGGTGCCTTGGGGAGGATGGACTCCTCCCCATCCTTAGCCGCACCCCTTCCTTGGAGGAGGGGGCAAGGCTGCGCCCTCCCCCTCTCCCTTGGCCCTATATATAGTGGGGAAAAGGAGGAGCAATGATACCTAAGGCCTTTGGTTGCCTCCCTCTCCCTCCCGTGACACATCTCCTCTCCCGTAGGTGCTCGGCGAAGCCCTGCGGGATTGCCACGCTCCTCCACCACCACCACGCCGTTGTGCTGCTGTTGGATGGAGTCTTCCTCAACCTCTCCCTCTCTCCTTGCTGGATCAAGGTGTGGGAGACGTCACCGGGCTGTACGTGTGTTGAACGCGGAGGTGCCGTCCGTTCGGCACTTGATCATCGGTGATCTGAATCACGACGAGTACGACTCCATCAACCCCGTTCACTTGAACGCTTCCGCTTAGCGATCTACAAGGGTATGTAGATGCAAACTCTCCTCTCCTTTCTACTCGTTGCTGGTTTCTCCATAGATAGATCTTGGTGATACGCGTAGGAAAATTTTGAATTTCTGCTACGTTCCCCAACAGGTTCATGCATTTTTGACCATCCAATGGAAGTCACTAAATGTCCGCGGCTCAATCCAAACAACCCAAATCCCTCAAACTGGAAGCGAAAATTGGGGAAGAGTTGGACAAGTCCAGACATTCGGCTGGCCCTCTTATTACTTGGTCTTTTTCTCTTGGTCCGCCTCACCGTTGTAAGTCACTAGCCCACTGTCCAGATTTGATGACTACGGTTGGATGGCCGGTTTCCCTACCGTTGTCCATGGACACATCCGAACATTTTCTCGGACATTTGGTGTTGTTAATTTGGTGACAGTGTTGGAATTGCCCTAATGTGGGAACTAGAAACACAAAATTTGAGCGTTCAGTTGTGCACGCATCTCATATTGAATGAAGAAAAAACTGGAAATTTTCAAGTTTGTGTAGAAAAAAACATGGACATTGGGCATGATATCCAATATTCCAATATGTAATTAAACATGCAAAATTCCATCAAAAATATGATAATTTATGCACCACATAAAGTATGCAAGAACCAAGAGATATTCCTTGATTAAAAAATTTGCAAGTTCACATCGGCAACATTCTTGATTTTTTCTTGCAATTTTGAGAAAGATATCTCATCCAAGGGAGGATTGAATCTAAATTTTCATTTGTCCTGAGAGCTGAAACGAATGCTGATCATTTTTCAGCCTCGGCCCTCTTCTTTTTT
>NC_041388.1:374487281-374500881 GCF_002162155.2 Triticum dicoccoides | reverse complement strand
GGGGGGAGGGTCTCTATTCAAAGAAAAATGAGCCGGTTTATGAGAAAAACCAGGTCGAAAACCGTGATCCGGTTTATAAGGAAGACCAAATCAAAAACCTTCATCTAGTCTATATGAAAAACCGGACTCGAATACCATACAACCCTACGCGCAAAGAACACCCCTTGCATATTTACAACACATCACAAGAGCCATCTACACCCCACAGGTTATGTCGAACCATCTACAAGACCGCAGTAGCATGACAATGATAGCAGTTTCAATAAATCTAACCACATTATAATCTTCGATGATACACATACAAATGACATGCCTAAATTGAAGGACAAAATTGTCATACCCCCTAATAAAAATTCAATAAACCTAACCACGTTATAGACACATTAGGATCTCGTCCTCTGTAGTGACAAGTGCAGCTCCAATCCTGCCCTCCCCCGTCGCCCCCTCTATGACGCAACTGCTGACAGCCTTACAACGGTGCTATCGAGCACTGCGATGTCATGGTGGCGATACCAACCCAAATCTTCCCAACCAAAGAGCTTCAAAGATTTTTTTTTCTAGAAAAATCTTATTCTCTAGAGTTCATACAAAATTACTGTAAACCAAAGGAGGCCTTATGCTCTAAAATGCGGTTACATTGGACATCCCTATGAAATCATGCATTCAGCGACTTTGGCATTGGACAACCGAAAAACGGATACTATCAGATCCGCCGAACTGTTTCCTGGCACTCCGCTGCAGTGCGGAAGGCGCGACATATATTGAGACAATGAATCTTGAAAAAACAGACCCAAAAAAAAAGAACTCGTAAGGTTCCGAGGCTCTGAGCGAAACGAAAAAACTGCCGTCCCGAAAGGCGATTGACGTAGCAAAAGAGTGGATGTATGCTGCCCTTGAGAGGGCCGGAGAAAAATCGCTGCCAAATGAGACCACACGTTAGCTCCCGGCCAAGCAGCTCCACCGGCAACGAGACGGCACAGAAGCATACGGCCAACGCATCAGCAACGAGCAACGCAACGAGACCGCACGGCCACAGCCCACAGGACACCGACGCCCCTCCAGAATCCGGACGTACGCAACGCCGCCACAGTCCACACCGGCCGCTGCCGCACGCACGCACGGCTTCCTCAACTTGACGTCGTCCACCAGTGCCTGAGAACCGAAAGCTACGCCGCGATAAAACTCCGCCACTCCTTCGCCGCTGCGCAGCCGGTTGCTTGGGATGCGGACACAAGCGGCATTGATGCCTTTGATGGGCTTGACGGGTGCGTGTGATCTTGCCTTGTTTGGAGCCATTCCGGGGCATGGTTAGGTTCACCTGACGTCCAGGGAGAACGTATCCTATGCAACGCTCAACTCATGCACCAGTTGCGCCAATGGCCCATGAGCCGTCGGATTAAAATGAAGGGACAAGACCTATCTACTATGTGGGCTGCTGGAACATTGCAGAAAGGGCCTTGTAGTGTCTCTAAATGATTCCGACTTCCGAGTAATCTGGACCGATAGCATCTTGTTTTCTTCTCGCCCTCTTGTGTACTGCTGGAACTTTGGGTTAGAAAATTTTACCCAAACCTAGTCGTATTCTCTTTCTCTCTGGATTGTACTGATAATCTCTGCCTATTGGATCTCGATCAGCTGTCGTACCATCTGAATCGGCCATGCACACTCGAGTTCTTTTTACAGTCGGCCGGCGGCGGCTCATTGAGAGTGTTTCAGTGTGGTCCATATGCAGGAGCTCTAAGAATCGAGGCGTGTTCTCTTCTTCGTTTATCAATGTTATGTACATATTTTCTTTCATACTTCTGTCATCCTTTGTTTTCCGTTTTGTTTTACTGATAGATAAGTATGACCAATGCTCCTCCAAATTTAATGATGTGCACAGTTAAGGCTTATGGTCCAGCGCTCTCTCTATCGATGTGTAGTCTGGATATTGTAACATATTTTTGCAGCTCTTGCATCCCAACCTTAAAAGCAGAATGTAACTTGTATCCCCCATAAAAACAGTTCGAATAGAAATAAACAAAGGGATCTGCTCTCTGATCCTTGATTTGTAAACAAATGTAAATGGAAAGTGTCAAACTGAACTTTGTGAAATCCAAACTAGTTGTACATTGTAGCGATCCTCTAAATTAATACCCTTGTTGGGTCCTGGGTGCTGCTTGTTCTTAGCTTAGTCATTTTGGTGCCTCCAGCTCAAGAAAACTCATCATGAGGACATGATGTTTGAACAACAGTGCTTAATTATGTCCCTGGCAGCTGTATTAAATCCGTAGAGATGTACTCGTTGTATATGTGAAATTTCATAGGACCAACACTCTATTTGATTTTATGCTTCTTCACCTGAACCACACAATTTTGTTAGGTACATAACATTTTCAAGTTACTGAAGAGGAATTTGAGGTTAGGATTCTTTCCTTTGTGGTTTGCATTTCCTGTAACATATATATCAGCTTACAAAGAATTAACAGAAAAGGAACAATAAAAGCTTTAACCTGTTCCCGCAAGTGAGAACAGATTCTTCTAATCGACACTCAAACATGATTTTAGTAGTAAGAACCATGATCTGGTACAGAAATCCGGACCAAATAGTACTGAATTTTCGGCACTATAAAGATAAATGTTATCCAATCAGATCACTTTTGTTTTATCCTTTTCTTTTGAATGTACATCAGAAAATAGGTGTTGTTTGTGTTTTTCAGGTCCTCTCCAAATGTTCACTTGCAAGCTCATCTTTAAACAAAAATTGTTTGCTCTTCAAGGTAATGTTCGACTTGCATCCATTTTCTCCTTTTTAGCATTTTAAGATATCTATTTCAACTTACTAGGAGTTGCATGGTGATCAATCTATCTGCGAATGCTTCTGTAAAAAAGATGTAGTGTATGTGTAGATAAACAGTTGCAGATACAAATGACGATGTTAAACTAGAGAGCAAGAGCACATTAGATCTTTGTTTTAGGAGATGATAATTATGTAATGTAAAACTAGGTTCTCCTTGTGATTTTATTACATTGTACATAATTTCTTACTCCATTTGTGTATACGAGTATAATGTACAAAGATATAGATATACACGCAGCACAACGAGCAACCTTTGGACGATTCCGGCTGTGGCAGCCGCTTGCATGTGTTGTTGCTTCAATGCCAATGAACGGTCACCCAGGAGAGAAAAGGAGAGAGACAAAGAGAAAAAGTGTGATAGGAAGGTATGTGTCGACTAGTACAGGAGAGCTCGAGAGGGAGACTGAGATGAGAACATATCTAGTGGAAACCATACATTCAGAGGAAACATGGAAACCCAAACTTGTGCCGTTGGATTGGATGCGTACGCTGTGAGATGGAAAGAGGTACAATTTGCAAATTGAACCCCAAAAGAATCCTGTAACTTAGGTACAGAAACATCCCATGGCGGCTGAGCCGTCCCGTGCCTTTCCCCATGGAGGTATCATCCCGATTCGAAAGGAAAAATCATCCAGATTCGAAATTCTTTCGCTAGGGTTAGGAGACCTGTTGGGAGATGATGCTTCCCTCTGGCAGGATCCCCTCGTTCCGTGCTGGGCTAACCCCTTTTCATTAATCACAAGTCATAATGGAAATAACCATTCTGTATGATATGATCATGCCCATTGGATCTCAAGGATGCTTGCAGCTCGAGTGATGAGCGCAACTGAATTAAAACAATCATTATGTGGAAATTAAACCACCTACCAAGTAGTATATGTCCAAGCATATTCTTATGGTATCACCATTCATGATGCAGATCTGTCAACACGCACGTCGCATTCATAATCCAGACAAGGATTTAAGTCCGTCATAATCGCCTAATTATGATTCCATGCTACTATTGATTACACTGTAATTTAGACACTGACATCGATTGGAAAGCAACACATGGTGTTGTTTTCTCCACCGCCACCAAGAGGTTCAAAACCATGAGTTTTATGTGGCTTCAGAAGTGGTGACAATGATGTGTATACTCCTACTGAAATATTTGGCTGGAAACTGTGGCAGAGATCAAGCAAATCAGTTTAGTACATAGCCATGAATTGGGACCAGAAAAATCAAGGAGTGCTGCCTGCCACTACACTATATTCAGGGTGGTTCACTGAATTCGTTTGGGAAAAGCAGCGAATCATTTAGCAACTTTATTAAATAAATGTGCAATTGATAAGCCGGCATCATCTTCACATCACTGTGATTACTATATAGCATTACTGTCTGCGACAATGCCGCATGGGTCACTTAACTAATAGGCATTGGTTATATACTTGTAGTTGGCTAAAAAAATCCTCATTTCATATGAAATGCGGAAACATAAGAAACATAGGATTAGAAAACCACGGGAATTTGGATCAAATAGCGTTTAATGTCATAGAAAAAACAAAAAATAATTATACAAAAAGGTTTGAGTGGATGAAAATTCTCCTCCAAATAGTGTGCAAAGTGGTCCTAAATTCCTAAGGATCCAAATCCTCTACAAA
Organism: Triticum dicoccoides; assembly: GCF_002162155.2. Taxonomy (NCBI): domain Eukaryota; kingdom Viridiplantae; phylum Streptophyta; class Magnoliopsida; order Poales; family Poaceae; genus Triticum; species Triticum dicoccoides. The sequence continues at coordinate 374,496,402 of NC_041388.1, read as the reverse complement.
TCATATGGAACTCTTTTAAAACCCAGGAGCCCATTGTGATTTGTGAGAACTGAGAACACAAGTTTTCTGCATTCGGTTGAGCCTGCATCTCATATTGAGTTAAGGCATATGAATTTTTCCAAGTTTGTGAAAAATTAAATCATGGATGCTGGGAATGACCTGCAAAACTCCATAAATAAAGATATAAAAATTGTGCACCAGATAAAGTATACAAGAGAGTATTTCTTAGTACAATTTTTGCAAGGGCAGGGCGGCAACATTCTTGATTTTTTTCTTTTAGAATTGTTATTACAAAGATAACTCATCCACCGGAGAACTGAAGCTAAGCATGAATTTATTTTGAAAGCGGTGTTCGTCAGATAAATAAACCGAGAGAACAAAAGGGTCAGAAGGATGTAATGGAGAGCAGTGCAAGCCATGGAAATGGAAGCAGGGAAGGGAACTGAGCAAGAATACTCTGCCATTATTTGCCAAATTTTCGTTTCTCCTGAGAGCTGAGACGAAGGCTGTTCATTTTTCAGCCTCGGCCCTCTTCCATGATACACATCACATACATATGACATGCCCAAATTGAAGGACAAAACTGTCATACCCACCTAATCACAGTCCAACAATCCTAACCACATTATACACATCAGGATCTCCATCTCTATAGTGACAGGTGCAGTTCCAATCCTGCCCTCCCCCGCCGCGCCCTCGGCGACGCCACCGCCGCGGTGACCTCGCCGTCCCACAGCCTTACGACGGTGCCGTCGAGCACCGCCATGTCAAGGTGGCGGTACCAGCCCAGATCCCCCCGCCTCCTCACGGCCATCTCCCTCTCCTCCCAGCAGGGCACCGCCGTCGAGGCCGCCGACCTGATCCTCATCGACGCCGTCCGTCTCGGCAGCGTCTCGCTCTGGTCGTCGACGAAGGGCACGCCGTTGTCGTCCTCGTCCCTGTCGGCGCATTTCCTGACGCCGTCAACTACTCCGTCGTCGCCGGCGTCAGCTCCGGCCCCGCCGTAGTACGCCGTGAACCGGACCTTGGACGGCGAGCTCGGCTCGCTAATCGGGGAAGCCGGCTCCACCGGCTCGGCGAGTCTGGGCCGTGGCTCGTCAGCGGCAGGCGACGAAACGGCCTGCGTCTGCTGCTTGTCGTCCACGAGGGTGCTGCCGTGGGCGCGGGCGCCGGCGACGGGTAGTTTGTTGGAGGAGCCGACCGCGCGGATGCGCCAGAGGCCAACGGCGGCGGCGAGGGCGGCGACGAGCCAGGCGAAGAGCGAGGCGACGGTGTTGGCCGCCGCGGGGAGGGAGTAGAGGGGGAAGGCCATGGAGTCCGCCGGCACCACGTTGAGCAGCTCCATTTGCGGCGACGGCGACGGGGAGGCCTCCCGGCGGTTGTTCAAGATAGGAAGGAGGAGGCTTGGTCTGTGAGTTTGTTGTGAATGATGAGGATAGTGAGGAGGGTGGGCTTGGGTGGGAAGTGTATATATAGGTGGCGGGATGCAAATGATGGAGTTTGCAGTTTAGTACCGAGAGCTTTTGCAATTTCTATATATATTTAGTGGATGTTGGATTAGGTAAACAAGTGCACTGATACACAACTTTTTTTGCAAAACTGATGCATGCAGAATGTGCTAGGCGGAACACAATCCAGTTGCTACTGAAAAAAAAGCCTTGAATATTTATTATTTAACCTTTCGGCTTAAAACTTTAAAGCTGCCGAGGCATTTGTCGTCCACTTTCTTGAAAAGTGTATTGTCTCCCAAAATAAAGAAATCCTTGGACCTGTAAACAGAAAACCGGCAAAAGTCGAGGTGCGTGCGTGCAAAAGAGGCAATCTTCAGTTAATGGGAGCTGTCAAACGTAATAGTGCGGGCAAAGATGCCCGGAATTGGCATCGGCGGGGATCTGCGAGGGAGATGCTCGGAATCGAGCCCGGGAGATGCTGCGAGATATCCCATTTCCGCAGCCTGAGCCAGCGTCAGCATGCGTGCGCGCGGTTTGCAACCGGCGGTCGAGATGGCAAGTTGACGGAACCGGCTGCATGTGGGCCTGCCTGAGATATGCTGGTACTACTTCGTGGCTCCTGTAGGCCGAGAGATACATCGGTCGAGAATTATTTTCTTGTTACGTATCGTGATATGTGATGTGCCGCGTTTGTGCTCCAATTTTTGGGAAACCGTTTCGCTCTTCTTCGGTCCGTAACCACAATTTCTTCCAACTTCGGCGTACCGGCCGAGGGCTGTGTTTGTGTTTGGTTTGAGAAAAGAAACCACCAGAGATACGGAGTATATCGGTTTGGCATGACACGAGCATCTCGTGTGATCAACGTGCTGCCCCACGTCTGAACGTTCTATCCAATCGATCACGGTTTGATCTAGGGCTAGGTGAATGGATCCTTTCTGTTGATCGTCCTATTCCGAATGTTCGATGGATCACACCCGAGACCGGACGATTGGAGCTGCGGCCTTGTGGTTGTGGGCATCTGTGTCTGCGATCCAGGTACCGGTACAGCAACAACACTTAGTCCATACCCCCGAAATCATTACATAAAAAAAAACACTCCACTTTTCCAGGTCGCGACAAGTGGCGCACATGCAGCGCGCTACTTGTCGCAACCTGAGAGTTTTCCCTTTTTTCGTAGATTCGCTTATTCAAAACGCTTTATCTTTTAAACCGTGCGTCCAAATCTTGAACCGTTTTCATCATTGGATTTCTCGCGTCGAGATTTTCAAAACTAGATCCCATGTTGATAGGTTTTGACGAACTTTTTTTTATGAAAAAAATAGACAAAAAAATGGGCGAAAAAACCGAACCGGGAGCACGGTTTTTTCCCTTTCCGAAAGAGGCACACCCGTACCTCTCGCGAAATCACACCCATGCCTCTCGTGGAAGCAAAACAATGACTCTCGTGGAAGGAAAAAACAGAAAACACGTTTTTTTTTTTCCATTTCCGAGAGGCACGGCCGTGTTTCTCGTGAAAGCACAACCATGCCTCTCGCGGAAGCAAAACCGTGACTCACAAAAGAAAAAAACACGTATTTTTTCCCTTTCTGAGAGGCACAACCGTGACTCTCGCGAAAGCACAATCGTGCCTCTTGCGGAAGCAAAACCGTGACTCTCGCGAAAGAAGAAAAAACAGAAAACGCATTTTATTTTTCCCTTTCTGAGAGGCACGGCCGTGACTCTCGTGAAAGTACAACCGTGCCTCTCGCGGAAGCAAAACCGTGACTCTCGCGAAAGAAAAAAAACAGAAAACGCGTTTTTTTCTGTTTCCGAAAGGCTTTCCATTTCCGAAGGTCACGGCCGTGACTCTCACTAAAGCACAAGCGTGCCTCTCGCGAAAAAATACCGTGACTTTCGCGAAAGAAAAAGAAACGTGTTTTTTTCGCGCAAAATTTTTTTTCCCAAAATTTTTTTGATTGAAAAGCTAAGGAAGACCGGAGGAAAACCAAAACATCGAAAAAACCTGGAAAAAACCGTTTAAAAAGCCGAAAACGCGTGCGGAAAAATAAAAAAAATAAAATCCGAAGGAAGCGTCCAGAGTGCGACACGTGACGAATGGCTGAGAGCGTGCCAAGTGGCGCTGATCGTTGCGAGGCTCCCGAAAAAGCGCTCGTTAACTAGTTGCTCCCCCATACCCCGCCGTCCCGCACGGCAGACCATCTATGTTAAGACTAAACCATGGGCTACTGCAGGAGACGACCCAACCGAAGAAGCCCAGGAGGTGGTTCGGCTCGACAAGCGACCGAGACAGCCCAGCCCAGCAATATGCATCGGACGAGTGGGTCAAGTGAACTTTATATCGACGTGTCCCAGCTAACGTGTCATTTGGGCCATTGGTTGAATGGCTCTGCCGCCAGCTTGTAAGAGGAGAAACTTGTAACTAGCTACTGCAATTCGAATATTGAAGCAATTCCCCTCTCGACCCCCTTTCCTCCATGGCAATTCCTTGAGATTCGTAGCTAGTTGCTAACAATTGGTACTCAGAGCCAAAAATTCCCCACCCACGCTGGAGAATACTCACGACACGCGGCTGGCGGCAGCGGCGGCGCGCCAGCGGCAGGAACTCATGGATCACCTAACGCCTGAGGGCAAGGCGATTTATGGGACGATTACTCACGCAAGCGAGGCGGCTCATCTCCGCCACCAGAAGGAGCTCGACGCGCTTATTGTGAAGACCGTGGGGAGCGCGGTGGAGGCGGCGGTGTCACGCTCGATTGGAGCGGCGGTTGATAAGGCCGTCGAGGCGGCGATGGAGACCGTTGTCAACGACCTCCAGACGTACACCGATGGCGCCGAGGCAAAGCTACTCAAGTAGATCCAAGACATGCGCATCGCCAAGGGCACCTCCTTCTGCGCTGGAGAGATGGATGGGTGCGAGCGCTCGCTGAAGGGGCCACCAGATGCAGGCGTCGCGGGGCTCTGTGCATCTATGCAAGTTCGGGGTACAGACATGTCTGCACCGTACATTCAACCTCCAGCTCAGGTACAGCAAAATTACCCCGCCCAACATCTTCCTTCTCCAGTTTACTGAATCGCGAGCGTCGGAGTGGTTCATCGTCTTCGTGAGGCCATTCCGGGCATGGGAAACTACCATCTGTCGATTTTCCGAGGTTTTGGTGGAGAAAATCCAAAGTTGTGGCAGACTCGGTGGGAGGATTATTTTGATATGTTTGACACTGATCCGGACTTGTGGATTGCGGTGGCTGCGATGCAGTTTGAAGGCCCGACAGCACGTTGGTTATCTTCAGTTCAACACAAGTTTGTTCGATCGCCTTAGGAAGATTTTTGCGCTGCTATGATCAACCATTTTGGCCGCAATCAGCACCAATCCCTAGTGCGCAAGCTGTATCGTCTGCTTCAGACCGGCTCTATGGAGGAGTACATAACTCAATTCTCTTAACTTATGGACCAGTTGACTGCATATGAGCCTGAACCTAGTATGCTACATTATACCACCCGGTTTGTGGATGGATTGAAGCACACCGTCAGAATGATAGTAGCTGTCCAACGTCATGTTGATTTGGACATGGCCTACTCAATTGCTTTGGTGCAAGAGGAAGTTGGTGACAGTGAGCCAGACTGCAACAAGCGCTCTTATTCTTCTGCTTCATCTAGACAGTACAGACAGCAACCTGATAATAAGGTACAAACATATGCTAGAATTGGGGATTCTCACAACGGAACAACTGCTTCAGAGGATAAGTTAGCGACTCTCAAAGCATATCGCAGAGCCAAGGGTCCGTGTTACATATGTGGTGAAAAATGGGGCAGAGAACATAGGTGCAATACTACAGTGAAATTACATGTAGTGCAGGAACTGTTGGAATTTTGTGCACCAGAATCGCCTGATTCTGATGAGAGTGATATGGATCCAATGGTGTTATCTGCAGAAACACAATCAGCTAGTCGAACTAACAGTGCTATTCGACTCACTTGTCAAGTTTCAGGACAGGAAGTAGTCTTCTTATTGGATTCTGGTAGCTCACATTAATTTCTCAGTGACAGGCAGGTTATTTAGTGGGTAAGCAACCTTTGAGCAAGGTACAGAAATTCAGGATCGCTGGAGGAGGACAACTAGAATGCTCTGCTTGGATTCCTAACTGTGGATGGTCAGTGGGGGACATCAGTTTGTTACTGATTTCAAAATCCTGCCTCTGCAACATTATGATGGGATTATTGGGATGGATTGGCTCTTGGCTCAGGGAACTATGAGTGTTAATTGGTTACAAAAATGGCTATCCTTTGATTACAAGGGCACAAAAGTGGTTCTACAAGGAGATCTGCCATCTGAGTGTGAATTCATTGTGGTAGAACTATAACTTATCCTAGACACATAAGAAACAAAGTGACTGTGATGGATGATGTACCTGAAGAAATTCAACAAGTCATTGCTTCCTTTGCTGATATTTTTGAGGAACCTACTGGTCTTCCTCCTCGTCGCTCTTGTGATCACAAAATGCCACTGGTGGAGGGAGCTTGTCCTGTTAACATTAGACCATACATGTATTCCCCTGAGCAAAAGACATAAATAGAACGACAAGTGAAAGAAATGCTAGCCTCCGGTGTAATTTCGCCTAGCACTAGTTCTTTTGCCTCCCCAATCATTTTGGTTAAAAAAAGGATGGCACATGGCGACTCTGTGTTGATTACAAACAACTGAACATGTTGACATGACACTGAAGACTAAATATCCTCTGCCCGTGATAGATGAATTGCTCGATGAATTATCAGGCGCCTCATGGTTTTCCAAATTGGACCTTCGTGCTAGGTATGATCAGATCCGTTTGGCTCCCGGGGAAGAATACAAGACAACCTTTCATACACACAATGGTCACTATGAGTTTAATGTGGTATTGTTTGGGCTGACGGGAGGGCCATCTACATTCCAAGGAGAGATGAATGTTACTCTAGCGCCCGTGGATCATGACTGTGCAGTCGTATTCTTTGATGATATACTGGTGTTCAGTGCTACCTTAGAGGAACATGTGCAACACCTCAAGCAAGGTTTGCAACTACTTAGGCAGCTGTGACGCCCCCGATTCAATCGTACACTAATCATGCACGCAAATGTGTACGATCAAGATCAGGGACTCACGGGAAGATATCACAACACAACTCTAAAACATAAATAAGTCATACAAGCATCATAATACAAGCCAGGGGCCTCGAGGGCTCGAATACAAGTGCTCGATCATAGACGAGTCAGCGGAAGCAACAATATCTGAGTACAGACATAAGTTAAACAAGTTGCCATAAGATGGCTAGCACAAACTGGGATACAGATCGAAAGAGGCGCAGGCCTCCTGCCTGGGATCCTCCTAACTACTCCTGGTCGTCGTCGTCAGCCTGCACGTAGTAGTAGGCACCTCCGGTGTAGTAGGGGTCGTCGTCGACGGTGGCGTCTGGCTCCAGGGCTCCAGCATCTGGTTGCGACAACCAGAAAGAAAGGAAAAGGGGAAAAGGGGGGGAGAAAGCAACCGTGAGTACTCATCCAAAGTACTCGCAAGCAAAGAACTACACTACATATGCATGGGTATATGTGTAAGGAGGCCATATCAGTGGACTGAACTGCAGAATGCCAGAATAAGAGGGGGATAGCTAATCCTGTCGAAGACTACGCTTCTGGCAGCCTCCGTCTTGCAGCATGTAGATGAGAGTAGATTGAAGTCCCCCAAGTAGCATCTCCAAGTAGCATCTCCAAGTAGCATCTCCAGTAGCATCGCAGTAGCATAATCCTACCCGGCGATCCTCCTCTCGTCGCCCTGTAGAAAAGCAATCACCGGGTTGTCTGTGGAACTTGGAAGGGTGTGTTTTATTAAGTATCCGGTTCTAGTTGTCATAAGGTCAAGGTACAACTCCAAGTCGTCCTGTTATCGAAGATCACGACTATTCGAATAGATTAACTTCCCTGCAGGGGTGCACCACATAACCCAACACGCTTGATCCCATTTGGCCGGACACACTTTCCTGGGTCATGCCCGGCCTCGGAAGATCAACACGTCGCAGCCCCACCTAGGCAAAACAGAGAGGCCAGCACGCTGGTCTAAACCTAAGCGCACAGGGGTCTGGGCCCATCGCCCATAGCACACCTGCACGTTGCGAGGGCGGCCGAAAGCAGACCTAGCCTAGTGGCGTTCCAGTCCAATTCGGCGCGCGCCGCTCCGTCGCTGACGTCTGAAGTGCTTCGGCTGATACCACGACGTCGGGATACCCATAACTACTCCCACGTAGATGGTTAGTGCGTATAGGCTCGTAGCCGACTCAGATCAAATACCAAGATCTCGTTAAGCGTGTTAAGTATCCGCGAACGCCGAACAGGGCCAGGCCCACCTGTCTCCTAGGTGGTCTCAACCTGCCCTGCCGCTCCGCCACAAAGTAACAGTCGGGGGCTATCGGGAACCCAGGCCCACCTCTACCGGGATGGAGCCACCTGCCCCTTCAGCCCCCATCTCCGAACAGTATCACAGGTAATGTAACTGTGTAAAGTATATCGTATATGCCCGTGATCACCTCCCGAAGTGATCACGGCCCAGTAGTATAGCATGGCAGACGGACAAGAGTGTAGGGTCACTGATGGAACACTAGCATCCTATACTAAGCAATTAGGATTGCGGGTAAGGTATCAATGACTGTAGCAACAATGACAGGCTATGCATCAGAATAGGATTAACGGAAAGCAGTAACATGCTACGCTACTCTAATGCAAGCAGTATAGAGAAGAGTAGGCGATATCTGGTGATCAAGGGGGGGGGGGCTTGCCTGGTTGCTCTGGCAAGAGAGAGGGGTCGTCAACTCCGTAGTCGAACTGGGCAGCAGCAGCGTCGGTCTCGTAATCTACCGAAGAGAAGAGGGGGAAGAAACAATAAATACAGTGCAAACATAAGCAAGACGACGCAAGACATGACAAAGAGCGGTGCTAGGTGTGTCCTAACGCAGTATGAGGTGATGCTGGCGAAGGGGGAAATCATCCGGGAAAGTATTCCCGGTGTTCCGTGTTTTCGGGCAGAGGAGCCGGAGGGGGAAAGTTGCGAGTTTGATATGTTAGGGGTGTGTGGCGGACGAACGGATTGCGTATCCGGATTCGTCTCGTTGTTCTGAGCAACTTTCATGTACAAAGTATTTTCATCCGAGTTACGGATTAAAAGATATGATTTTCTAAAGATTTTATTAATTTCTGGAATTTAATTAATTATTTAATTAATTCGAAATTGGATTTATGACATCAGCATGATGTCATGCTGACGTCAGCAGTCAGCGTTGACCGTTGACCTGGTCAACCTGACATGTGGGGTCCGCATGTCATAGACTGAACAGGCTAATCAGGTTTTAATTAAGTTAACTAGTGATTAGATTAATTTAATCAGGATTAGTTAAGTTAATTAATTCTTTAGTTAATTAATTAATATTTTAATTTTTATTATTTATTTATTATTTTCTTTTACATTTTCTGTTAAAACGTTATATGCGTTGGGCCCCTCTGGTCAGTGGCACAGAGGCCCTAGCAGGTCGGGCCAACGGGCACCGATAGCGGGCGGGGGCGTCGGACGCGCCCGAGCGGGCGCACGCCCAATACTGGCGGACCCGGCAGGGCACCGGTGCAGGGGAGGTCAGTGGCCATGGCGAGGCCATTG
>NC_041388.1:374479413-374486054 GCF_002162155.2 Triticum dicoccoides | reverse complement strand
GGGGGGGAGGGCGCCGGGCGGCATCGGGCAGCGCCAGGCGAGGAGATCGGGTCGATCTCGATCTGGATCACGGGAGGGGAGAGGAACGAGCGAGAGAGAGAGTGGGGGTCGTGGGGTAGTGGGGGGGAGAGGGGCTAGGGTTTCTGGCGAGTGGGGGAGGCCTATGTAGGCCAGGGGCGTGGGCCGGCCTGGCTGGGCCATGGCCCAGTTGGGCCAAGGGGGTCCAGGGGAGTCCTTGTCTCCTTTTTATTCTATTTTGTCTTTTCTTTTATTTCTTTTCTTTTCTGATTTAACTTTAGGTTTTAAATACCTTAGTTTTATAAAATACCTTAGTTGTACCTAATTTAGTATTAACAAATATAGGCCACTACCCAACTGGTTTTGACTCAATATTAAGTTAACTTAATATTCTTATAATTCAAAGAGCAATTAAAATGTTATTTAGCCACTGTTTTTTATTATTTTAGTGTCTTTAATTATTTTATAAAAATGTGGGTTCTCCACCATTATTACTAAGGATTTATTGGTCACATTTAGCACATTTTAGTTTTTATGTTCGAAAACTTTTATCGTTTGACTATAATTCAAATTTGAATTCGAATCGGTTTCGAACTAACACGAGGTTAGCAACAGTAACCGAGGTGACGTGGCATCGTTAACGCGGGATTACTGTAGTCTAATTATCCGGGCGTCACAATTCTCCTCCACTATAAGAAATCTCGTCCCGACATTTAAGAGGGGGACTAGGGGGAAAGGTCTGGTTACGAAATCCTAACGAATCTTCTCGTCTTTGGTTGCTCTTCTTGAAGAGATCAATCCATTACACTGATGTCTTCATTCCTCTGCTTCAGGTCATCAGGATGAAGTCGGCATCCTTTCTTCGGGATCTTCATCGTATTTAAGAATAGGTAACGAGGCAGATCAGCAACGACAGAATGCTATAAGGGTAATAATCTGGGATTAACCCATGAATGAGCATATGAGTACCTCTCGAGTTGAACAAAATAAAACACATCGAGAGTAAAGTTGGAAGGTACAATAAGAAGTTTCAAGCAGCCAGGCAATCGTTCATTGCCTAGGCAGAAGGTGAAAAGGGGTTTCAAGCAACGGAATAATTATTGTGTCCGATGCCAGAATTGACGATCTCATTGGAAGGTGGCTCATGAATTACATACGAGTCCACGCGGGAGGAATAACTTTGGGAACAGGGGGTGTACAGGAGAGTCAGGTTTCGATCCTGTGGAACTGTGGGTTATGGGCCCACCATGTGGGTTAAAGGTAGGAAGGGCGGAGACGTCTTGCGTGATCATGCAAGCAAGGTATGTCAGAGGATAGCCTATCAGTTATGTCGGCAACAACATCAGTACCAAGGACGAGGGACGAAGAGAACCATTTTCCTGCTCGTTGAACGAGGCGGACCAGTAGGCAAAGTTCTCGTCCATCGGTGGTTACCGAAATGTCACCAACAAAAGTAACAGGGTCTCACTGGCAGAGTTGTACACCGAGGTGTTTACATAAGCAGGAGAATATTACTGCTCGGATCATATAGATCACAAGAAAGGTTAAATCAACAATGGCAGGAAAACATGATCATCAGATTAAACAGATCAATGGAAAGGAAAATAGGTTTAAACACATATTTCAAGGGTATATCCTTCCCAAGGACAAGCAGCGCATGATATCCATGTCAGGATATAATGTAGAAAACTCTTTAGGTAGGGGAGAGGATTTTTCATGACATTACCCATACAGCGGTGTTTGGATAATTGGGCAGGAAATATTTAGCATTGGGCTTCAATGTACTTGTTGAAAATCAGAGTACCACAAACATGCTTCGAGATAGCATCGACATGGTCTTCGAGCAAAGGTCAGACTTTGGAAACATGAAGGATCCATCAGGAATAACTTGTAGAATAAGTCTTACAATTTCCTCATGGATGAATGGATAACCTTGCTGAAAAGGAATCTATAATGATAGGTCCTCCAGCCGGGGGGGGGGTGCTAGGCATGACATCATGTTACCTGGTCATCAAAGGATCAACATCATAACTCTTGGAAAGTTGTCCCATCCATCATATCGGACCGAGATTCAGATCCGATTGGTGTCAGGATACCTCAGACTTAGGATACCTGAGAAGAAAAGGTGCAACGCAAATTGACGAGATGACATTGTAAGATTCTCGGGGAAATGAACTATGAAGTGATTTCCGTTAACAAGAGTCCATCATTAACCCAAGGAGAGGACAAGGAGGTGTCTGGTGAACTCAACGGCAATTCACCGAGATTCCCAAAAGATGGATTTCCACAATTAAGTGAACAAGGAGATAACATTTGTCAGATCAAATGATATAAGGAAGTATGCTCGAGGAAAACATACACAATTAAACATTGGTTGAAAGGTGCGCCCGAAATATGGGTTGGGTTGCACGACCAATGTCAGAATGGTGATTCAATTAGCGAAGGACTTAGAATGAACTGTCACCCATTCACTTCAAAGCAATAGGGTTGTTAGAAGTTTTGAATTCACACGTCATAGCTCCATTGTCGGTATTCCGGTTGAAAACAATACGGGGACCAAGGAATGAACGAAGATGGCAAGAAGTATTATGATATCAAGAATTATTAAGAGGTGGTGAAATTCTCACCACATTCTTGACAAAAAGAGATGGTAATACTTCCGAGGTAAAGAAGAACAATTGCTGGATAGCAAGGAAACCAAGGTACAACACAAGTTGTGAACAAGTTTGTGTTGGGGGGGGGGAAGGCAAGAATGTTGCCGATGATAACTCAACTCATCGAGGGACAAGGATGGTATTTCCCATCATGAATTCAATTGATATCCTAGATGAGCTCAGAATGTTGATGATCACGACACCTTTGTCGCGAGAGTTCATGAAGATGTAATCGATCGGCGACGACATCAAGTCAAAGTAATGATGAAGTGAAAGGTTATTGGAACCAAGGGTACGACACAACTCGAAACCAAGCTTGTTGTTCAAGGCGAAATGGTATGACGATGAGGATCGACGTAAGGTTAGTTCATCGTCGAAAATTGTGCTCCGAGAAGAAGGACTGGGTAGCACAGTTAAAATCATCACGACAATGATATAGCCAAACAGGCTAGGAATGGCGTGATCGGGTACAAACTCGTATTTATAGAAGCTTACTGAAGAGTTGTTGAACCGTAGTGCGGACTCGGTTCAGTTATCGGTGTCTTTGAGTGTATAATAACTCAGAGCCCGTGAAAAATTGGAATTAGTTGGAAGGTAGCACTTGATGAAGAACTCATAAGAAGTTATGCAGTTCCATGATAATCTCGAGATACCAGGGGGGTAATACTCGATGACAGATCAAAGTAGAGGTTGGACTGGCGTATTGATCCATAGGAGACAATTGTTTTAAATTGTCCAAGAAATGAGATCAAAGAAGAACAATCATGGTCGGAACCACGGTTGCAAGGGATCAATTCACAGATACCATATGTTAGTTATCAAGGAAATAGTTATTGTTACAAGAAGCTTCCATGATAGGATATACATCGCGTCCATGGGCATGAACACAAAGTTCAAGGTCGACTCCCACTTCTCCAATGCATAACCTTTCATTCACTTCTCACTTTCGATGAAGTTATAGCGTTGAAATTTTATCTGGCAAAATACCAGAAGAGTACGACTCGTGAAAACTTTCGAGTTCACACATATTAAGGAAGGCATAGGTTCAACCCATCGGGGCATCTTAGAATCCTATACCAGAATCTTTTAGAAGTAATTAACTCAAGCTCGAAGACAGAGCATGGTTAAGAAAGCAGAGGATACAATTTACCAAAGGCATTATGTATCAGAGGAAAGGCTCACAAGGTTATTGAATATGAAGGGCGTTGTCAGATAAAATCCAACAAGGATCTGGTGGTCCACAAGGGATCTGACGTGAGCATCGGTACTCAACTAGAGGAAGAAGATTGCAAGGAGATCAGATCATAGAAACAACTGACTAACTCAATTGTCAAATGCCAAGGAATTATGATTTCCAAATCAAGGGATCAGGAGCAATGCTCTGAGTAGGGATGGATAAGTTGAATAGCCTTAGGGTACAATCAATGACAATTGGATTGGTCGAGAACCAATTCCAGTTAAAAGAATGGAAGCTCAGCCGGAAAGGTAATTTATAAGGATCAATGATGATTGCGTGTATTCGCAGAATATTGAGTCAACAGACTCAAAATGATAATGACAAGGAATGTCATTAATACTACGAGACTTATGGGATTAACCATAATGCAAGCAAGCAAGAATTTCAAGAGCCAAAGGCTCCAGAGGATTTTCGGAAGATCGAATATTATTTTGAAGACTTTCGTGAAACACATGAACAACTGGGGATGAGCGGATACTCGACAAGTGCGAGTATTTATTTGAAGGGGTATTCATGTGGCAAGGAACTGCTAGGCAGTAGGCACAAAGTATTCTCGAAACAATAGAGAAAACTTCGGGGTATCTTGTAATAACAAGATCAATGGGGGATGATCGTATGAATGGCAAGTGTAAGTAGTTTTCCATACGGATTTATCGGTGATCGGGAATAGCAAAAGTGATGGGCACAAAGTCTCGAGAGAATATCAAAGAGTATCTCCGAAATCTTCTGGTGCAGTCGGTGACCATCTGGACTGAAGGGGCTCTCCGGGAGAAAGTATTTTCGAGAACCTAAAGTTAGTTTTCAGTAAAAATCGTTTAACCCGAATAGAAGAGAGCTCAGAGTCCCAGAGTACAGATCGAGGAGTAAAAGATCCTAATACCACCCAATGGCGACGTGGGCCCATGGGCCACACAGCCAAGTTAGTAAAAGTTTTGTAAAGTCTAGACTCGACTTCGGCCAAGGAGTGTGGAAGGGGATTCCTATAGGCAGTCGGCTCTGATACCAACTTGTGACGCCCCCGATTCAATCGTACACTAATCATGCACGCAAATGTGTACGATCAAGATCAGGGACTCACGGGAAGATATCACAACACAACTCTAAAACATAAATAAGTCATACAAGCATCATAATACAAGCCAGGGGCCTCGAGGGCTCGAATACAAGTGCTCGATCATAGACGAGTCAGCGGAAGCAACAATATCTGAGTACAGACATAAGTTAAACAAGTTGCCATAAGATGGCTAGCACAAACTGGGATACAGATCGAAAGAGGCGCAGGCCTCCTGCCTGGGATCCTCCTAACTACTCCTGGTCGTCGTCGTCAGCCTGCACGTAGTAGTAGGCACCTCCGGTGTAGTAGGGGTCGTCGTCGACAGTGGCGTCTGGCTCCAGGGCTCCAGCATCTGGTTGCGACAACCAGAAAGAAAGGAAAAGGGGAAAAGGGGGGAGAAAGCAACCGTGAGTACTCATCCAAAGTACTCGCAAGCAAGGAACTACACTACATATGCATGGGTATATGTGTAAGGAGGCCATATCAGTGGACTGAACTGCAGAATGCCAGAATAAGAGGGGGATAGCTAATCCTGTCGAAGACTACGCTTCTGGCAGCCTCCGTCTTGCAGCATGTAGATGAGAGTAGATTGAAGTCCCCCAAGTAGCATCTCCAAGTAGCATCTCCAAGTAGCATCTCCAGTAGCATCGCAGTAGCATAATCCTACCCGGCGATCCTCCTCTCGTCGCCCTGTAGAAAAGCAATCACCGGGTTGTCTGTGGAACTTGGAAGGGTGTGTTTTATTAAGTATCCGGTTCTAGTTGTCATAAGGTCAAGGTACAACTCCAAGTCGTCCTGTTACCGAAGATCACGGCTATTCGAATAGATTAACTTCCCTGCAGGGGTGCACCACATAACCCAACACGCTTGATCCCATTTGGCCGGACACACTTTCCTGGGTCATGCCCGGCCTCGGAAGATCAACACGTCGCAGCCCCACCTAGGCAAAACAGAGAGGCCAGCACGCCGGTCTAAACCTAAGCGCACAGGGGTCTGGGCCCATCGCCCATAGCACACCTGCACGTTGCGAGGGCGGCCGAAAGCAGACCTAGCCTAGTGGCGTTCCAGTCCAATTCGGCGCGCGCCGCTCCGTCGCTGACGTCTGAAGTGCTTCGGCTGATACCATGACGTCGGGATACCCATAACTACTCCCACGTAGATGGTTAGTGCGTATAGGCTCGTAGCCGACTCAGATCAAATACCAAGATCTCGTTAAGCGTGTTAAGTATCCGCGAACGCCGAACAGGGCCAGGCCCACCTGTCTCCTAGGTGGTCTCAACCTACCCTGCCGCTCCGCCACAAAGTAACAGTCGGGGGCTGTCGGGAACCCAGGCCCACCTCTACCGGGATGGAGCCACCTGCCCCTTCAGCCCCCATCTCCGAACAGTATCACAGGTAATGTAACTGTGTAAAGTATATCGTATATGCCCGTGATCACCTCCCAAAGTGATCACGGCCCAGTAGTATAGCATGGCAGACGGACAAGAGTGTAGGGTCACTGATGGAACACTAGCATCCTATACTAAGCAATTAGGATTGCGGGTAAGGTATCAATGACTGTAGCAACAATGACAGGCTATGCATCAGAATAGGATTAACGGAAAGCAGTAACATGCTACGCTACTCTAATGCAAGCAGTATAGAGAAGAGTAGGCGATATCTGGTGATCAAGGGGGGG
>NC_041388.1:374478516-374479403 GCF_002162155.2 Triticum dicoccoides | reverse complement strand
GGGGGGGGGGCTTGCCTGGTTGCTCTGGCAAGAGAGAGGGGTCGTCAACTCCGTAGTCGAACTGGGCAGCAGCAGCGTCGGTCTCGTAATCTACCGAAGAGAAGAGGGGGAAGAAACAATAAATACAGTGCAAACATAAGCAAGACGACGCAAGACATGACAAAGAGCGGTGCTAGGTGTGTCCTAACGCAGTATGAGGTGATGCTGGCGAAGGGGGAAATCATCCGGGAAAGTATTCCCGGTGTTTCGTGTTTTCGGGCAGAGGAGCCGGAGGGGGAAAGTTGCGAGTTTGATATGTTAGGGGTGTGTGGCGGACGAACGGGTTGCGTATCCGGATTCGTCTCGTTGTTCTGAGCAACTTTCATGTACAAAGTATTTTCATCCGAGTTACGGATTAAAAGATATGATTTTCTAAAGATTTTATTAATTTCTGGAATTTAATTAATTATTTAATTAATTCGAAATTGGATTTATGACATCAGCATGATGTCATGCTGACGTCAGCAGTCAGCGTTGACCGTTGACCTGGTCAACCTGACATGTGGGGTCCGCATGTCATAGACTGAACAGGCTAATCAGGTTTTAATTAAGTTAACTAGTGATTAGATTAATTTAATCAGGATTAGTTAAGTTAATTAATTCTTTAGTTAATTAATTAATATTTTAATTTTTATTATTTATTTATTATTTTCTTTTACATTTTCTGTTAAAACGTTATATGCGTTGGGCCCCTCTGGTCAGTGGCACAGAGGCCCTAGCAGGTCGGGCCAACGGGCACCGATAGCGGGCGGGGGCGTCGGACGCGCCCGAGCGGGCGCACGCCCAATACTGGCGGACCCGGCAGGGCACCGGTGCAGGGGAGGTCAGTGGCCATGGCGAGGCCATTG
>NC_041388.1:374462970-374477677 GCF_002162155.2 Triticum dicoccoides | reverse complement strand
GGGGAGGTACGGCAAACGGGGGGGAGGGCGCCGGGCGGCATCGGGCCGCGCCAGGCGAGGAGATCGGGTCGATCTCGATCTGGATCACGGGAGGGGAGAGGAACGAGCGAGAGAGAGAGTGGGGGTCGTGGGGTAGTGGGGGGAGAGGGGCTAGGGTTTCTGGCGAGTGGGGGAGGCCTATGTAGGCCAGGGGCGTGGGCCGGCCTGGCTGGGCCATGGCCCAGTTGGGCCAAGGGGGTCCAGGGGAGTCCTTGTCTCCTTTTTATTCTATTTTGTCTTTTCTTTTATTTCTTTTCTTTTCCGATTTAACTTTAGGTTTTAAATACCTTAGTTTTATAAAATACCTTAGTTGTACCTAATTTAGTATTAACAAATATAGGCCACTACCCAACTGGTTTTGACTCAATATTAAGTTAACTTAATATTCTTATAATTCAAAGAGCAATTAAAATGTTATTTAGCCACTGTTTTTTATTATTTTAGTGTCTTTAATTATTTTATAAAAATGTGGGTTCTCCACCATTATTACTAAGGATTTATTGGTCACATTTAGCACATTTTAGTTTTTATGTTCGAAAACTTTTATCGTTTGACTTTAATTCAAATTTGAATTCGAATCGGTTTCGAACTAATACGAGGTTAGCAACTGTAACCGAGGTGACGTGGCATCGTTAACGCGGGATTACTGTAGTCTAATTATCCGGGCGTCACAGCAGCATCAGTGGAGAGTTAAAGAGTCAAAGTGTGCATTCGCCCAGCGTAGCATATCCTATCTGGGTTTGTGGTCAGTGGGAACAGAGTGTCAATAGACCCAACTAAGGTGCAAGCGGTCCTTGAGTGGCCATTGCCCCAATCTGTTAAGGAGCTTCGAGGGTTTCTTGGACTTTCAGGGTACTATAGGAAATTTGTGCGCAATTATGGTGTTATCAGCCAGCCCTTAACTCATCTCCTACGCAAGAATGTGCCCTTTGTATGGTCTACAACAACACAGACTGCTTTTGAAGTGTTGAAAAAGGCTCTAACATCAGCACCTGTATTTGCTTTGCCAGATTTCCAGGTTCAGTTTGTTGTTGAAAATGATGCTAGTGACACTAGGGTAGGTGCAGTGTTGGTACAAAAGGGACATCCAATAGCATTTGTGAGTAAGGGGCTGGGACCAAAGAATCGTGGATTGTCTACTTATGAGAAGGAATACATGTTGATTTTATTGGTTGTTGAACAATGGCGCACATATTTGCAACATTCTGAGTTTTTGATTTTTACTGATCACCTCAGTTTGGCCCATCTGGAAGACCATCGCTTACATACTCCCTGGTAGCAGAAAGTGTTCACTAAGTTGCTAGGTTTGCAGTTCAAGATCAAATACAAAAAAGGGTCTGAGAATCAGGTTGCTGATGCTTTATCTCGCAGACCACATCCCGAGTCTGAATTGTTAGCGATCACTTGTCAGCACCCAGCTTAGTTGCGGGATGTGTGTGACACCTACCAACATGATCAAGAAGCGCAAGAATTGCTTACGAGATTGGCTATTCGCTCTGACTCTAAAGATGATTTTTATCTGCAAAATGGACTGATCAGGTACAAGCAGCGATTGTGGTTGCCTAATGGCTTGCCCATGACAGTGAAAATTATTGAGGCTTTCCATGCTAGTCCCCTGGGAGGACATTTAGGTGTGCCAGTCACCTTGCGCAAGCTCAAGAAATTATTCTATTGGAAGGGCATGAGTAATCAGGTGCATAAGATGGTGCAAGAATTCTTGATCTGTCAATGTGGGCTACTACAGGAGACGGCCCAACCGAAGAAGCTCATGAGGTGGTTCGACTCGACAAGCAACTGAGACAACCAGCCCAACGATATGCATCAGACAAGTGGGTCAAGTGAACTATATATCGACGTGTCCCAGCTACCGTGTCATTTGGGCCATTGGTTGAATGGCTCTGCCATCAACTTGTAAGAGGAGAAACCTGTAACTAGCTACTGCAATTCGAATATTGAAGAAATTCCCCTCTCGATCCCCTTTCCTCCATGGCAATTCCTTGAGATTCGTAGCTAGTTGCTAACAATCTAGTGACGACTACAAGAACTAAAGCGAGCCGAAGGCGCGCCGATGTTATAGCCCCTCGCTCACCGGAATCGGGCACAACTTGTTGTAGTAGACAGTCGGGAAGTCATCGTGCTAAGACCCATAGGACCAGTGCACTGCTACCTCTTGAGCACTGCGTTGGATTTCCCCGAAGAGGAGAGGATGATGCAGCAAAGTAGCGTAAGTATTTCCCTCAGTTTTTGAGAACCAAGGTATCAATCCAGTAAGAGGCCACGCACAAGTCCCTCGTACCTACACAAAAACAATAGCTCAATGCAACCAACGCGCTTAGGGGTTGTCAATCCCTTCACGGTCACTTACGAAAGTGAGATCTGATAGAGATGATAAATAATATTTTTGGTATTTTTGGTATAGAGATGCAAAGTAAAAAGTAAAAGCAAAGTAAAAGCAAAGCAATAATAAAGTGATGGAGATTAATATGATGAGAAAGAGACCCGGGGGCCATAGGTTTCACTAGTGGCTTATCTCAAGAGCATAAGTATTCTACGGTGGGTGAACAAATTACTGTTGAGCAATTGACAGAATTGAGCATAGTTATGAGAATATCTAGGTATGATCATGTATATAGGCATCACGTCCGAGACAAGTAGACCGACTCCTGCCTGCATCTACTACTATTACTCCACTCATCGACCGCTATCCAACATGCATCTAGAGTATTAAGTTAAAAACAGAGTAACGCCTTAAGCAAGATGACATGATGTAGAGGGATAGTTTCATGCAATATGATAAAAAAACCATCTTGTTATCCTCGATGGCAACGATACAATACGTGCCTTGCTGCCCCTTCTGTCACTTGGAAAGGACACCGCAAGATCGAACCCAAAGCTAAGCACTTCTCCCATGGCAAGAACAACCAATCTAGTAGGCCAAACCAAACTGATAATTCGAAGAGACTTGCAAAGATAATCAATCATACATAAAAGAATTCAGAGAAGATTCACATATTATTCATAGATAGACTTGATCATAAACCCACAATTCATCGGTCTCAACAAACACACCGCAAAAAGAAGATTACATCGAATAGATCTCCACGAGAGAGGGGGAGAACATTGTATTGAGATCCAAAAAGAGAGAAGAAGCCATCTAGCTACTAACTATGGACCCATAGGTCTGAAGTAAACTACACACACTTCATCAGAGAGGCTTGGATGATGATGTAGAAGCCCTCCGCGATTGATGCCCCCTCCCGCGGAGCTCCGGAACAGGCCCCAAGATGGGATCTCATGGATACAGAAAGTTGCGGCGGTGGAATTAGGTTTTTGGCTCCGTCTCTGATCGTTTGAGGGTACGTGGGTTTATATAGGAGGAAGAAGTACGTCAGTGGAGCTTCGAGGGGCCCATGAGGCAGGGGCGCATCCTAGGGGGGGGCGCCCTCCACCCTCGTGACCGCCTCGTGACTTTCTTGACGGAGGGTCCAAGTCTCGTGGATCTTATCTGATGAGAAAATCACGTTTCTGAAGGTTTCATTCCGTTTGGACTCCGTTTGATATTCCTTTTCTTTGAAACCCTAAAACAGGCAAAAAACAACAATTTTGGGCTGGGCCTCCGGTTAATAGGTTAGTCCCAAAAATAATATAAAAGTGGATAATAAAGCCCAATAATGTCTAAAACGGTAGATAATATAGCATGGAGCAATCAAAAATTATAGATACATTGGAGATGTATCATGCACCAAAACAACAACCGTCGCCGATGAAGAATAACGTAGATCGAATCGCCCGTCCCTCGCCAGAGTCGGGCATAACTTGTTGTAGTAAACAGTCAGGAAGCCATCGTGCTAAGGCCCATAGGACCAACACAGTAGAACAACAACCATCGCCGATAAAGAATAACATAGATCGAATCGCACCTCCCTCACTGGAGTCGGACACAACTTATTTAGACAGTCAGGAAGTCATCGTGCTAAGGCCCATAGGACCAGCTGTAACGCCCTTGATGCGGCTATATCTCCTACGTGTCGAAGCACGACTTAGAGGCATAACCACATTGAAAGCAATGTCACAAGTAAGGTAATCTTCACAACAACCCATGTAATATATAAAAGGGGAAAGGATACATAGTTGGCTTACACTCGCCACATCACACAAATACATGAATAACATTACAATCATCCAATACACTCATGGTCCGACTACGGTACCAGAATAAAGATCAACCCCCACATGCGACAAAGTCCCCGATCGCCCCAACTGGGCACCACTACTGATCATCTGGAAAAGACACATAGTAACGACGAGAGTCTTCATCGAACTCCCACTTGAGCTCAAGCGCATCGTCTGGAATGGTATCATCGGTCCCTACATCTGGTTTGTAAGTAATCTGTGAGTCACGGGGACTCAGCAATCTCACACCCTCGCGATCAAGACTATCTAAGCTTATAGGTAAGGCAAGGTAATATGTGGAGCTGCAGCAAGCGACTAGCATATATGATGGCTAACCTGTTCGCAAAAGAGAGCGAGAAGAAAAGGCAAAGCACGACCGAAGAACTATGATCAAGAAGTGATCCTAGAAAAACCTACACCAAGCATTACTCCAACACCGTGTTCACTTCCCGAACTCCGCCGAGAATAGAACATCACGGTTACACACGCGGTTGATTCATTTTAATTAAGTTAAGTTTCATGTTATCTACAACCGGACATTAACAAATTCCCATCTGCCCATAACCGCGGGCACGACTTTCAAAAGTTCAAATCCCTGTAGGGGAGTCCCAACTTAGCCCATCACAAGCTCTCACAGTCAACGAAGGATATTCCTTCTCCCGAGACATTCCGATCAGGCTCGGCATCCCGGTTTTACAAGACATCCTCGACAATGGTAAAACTAAACCAGCAACACCACCCAGATGTGCCGACAAATCCCGATAGGAGCTGCACATATCTCGTTCTCAGGGCACACCGGATGAGCAAGACGTCGGGTAGGCCAGCCCAGAGTTTCCCCTGGTAGCCCCGGACATCGCTCAGTTGGACCAACACTTAGAGAAGCACTGGCCCCGGGGGGGGGGGTTAAAATAAAGATGACCCTTGAGTCCGCGAAACCCAAGGGAAAAAGGCTAGGTGGCGAATGGTAAAACCAATGTTGGGCATTGCTGGAAGAGTTTTATTCAAGGCGAACTGTCAAGGGGTTCCCATTATAACCCGACCGCGTAAGGAACGCAAAATCCGGGAACATAACACCGATATGACGGAAACTAGGGCGGCAAGAGTGGAACAAAACACTAGGAAAAAGGCCGAGCCTTCCACCCTTTACCAAGTATATAGATGCATTAAGATAATCAAGATAATATAGTGATATCCCAACAATAAACAATGTTCCAACAAGGAACGATCTCCAATCTTCACCTGCAACTAGCAACACTATAAGAGGGCTGAGCAAAGTGGTAACATAGCCAATCAATGGTTTGCTAGGACATGGTGGGTTAGAGGTTTGACAAGGCAATTTGTGAGGCATGATAAGCAAGTGGTAGGTATCGTAGCATAGGCATAGCAAAAGAGCGAGCATCTAGCAAGCAAAGATAGAAGTGATTTCGAGGGTATGGTCATCTTGCCTGCAAAGTTGTCAGAGTTGACTTGATCCTTGTAAGCAAACTCAATGGGCTCCTCGTTCGCGAACTCGTCTCCCGGATCCACCCAAACAAGAACAACAAGCAAACGGAACACAATCAACCACGTGCAATGCTCAAGCAACATGATGCAAACATGGTATGATATGCAGGATGCGGTATGTGATGTATATGCAAGATTTGACAAGGAATGATTGAAACTAGACTCAACTTAGAAATCCAAGAGTGCCACTGGAAAGGTGAGGTGATTTTGGTTGAAATCGATATAAAGATCACTGGAATCGGATGCACGGTTTGGAAATGGCAAGCAAAACAAATATGACACCGGTCTGCGATAATCAGCAAGTAGCCATCTAAATGCACCAAGATAATTATGCTACAACACTCAAACATTACAACAAAATACATGGCAGGGATCCACGCATGATGCTTGACAAAAGATGAACACTGAGCTAGGGCTAATTCATCCATTAACAGGTTCAAACAAGCATGGCAAAAGTGCAAATGATAACAGGTTTCAGACTTTGTGAAATTAACACAAGTCTGGAATTTATCATCAGGAAGCATACTTCAGAGCATGAAAAGTACATGCTACAGGAACTTAACATGGCAAAGCAAGGCATGGCATGAGGCTACTCAAATAACTTAACAAAAGTCCCTTAGTGACCTTGAGCCAAAAGGGATCAGAAAATACAATTGCAAGCATGTGAACATGGCAAAAACATAAACAGAACTCAGACTTAGTGAAAAACTGGAGCATGCAAATCGGTTAACGAGTAGGCATGTTCACGAGCTCGATGCACTCACTACAGAGCATGGCATGACAAACTAAGCATACACCCATCAAGAATACATGACATAGAAGCTAGATAAGGCAAGAACAACAACATATCATGCACGGATCAATAACAACACCCTCGGCAAAATCGCTAATCATGTCAACAATTTGCCAGGATTCACGATATAGCAAAAGTAGAGCTTGATTGACTCAAGCTAAGATGCTCCATAAATATAACCAAAGACATGGATGGATAGAGCACCACAATGTTAACAAATCATCCTTACTGATCATCCTCTAAAGAGGCATGGATCACTAGGAAACAACATGAACATATGGCATAACGACAAAATCAGGACAAGGACTTAGAGAAATTCGAAGTCCCTGAAATCAGCATTACCGATTATGCTACTTTGCAAGCTTGTGCTAGTCACCACAAATATCACAAAAATAAATGGTAAGCACCTCTGTAAAGATGGCATGGCATATAACTAAACTCATGTAGAGCTCAGGAATAGCATGCACACATTAATCATGGCAAAAATGACAAATAGCTATTTGACGAAACAGATCTGACCAATTCACCGCATAGCCCTCTTCCAACAGTATTTCGGGCATCACGATGAGCTCAAATGAAAATGATGCAATGAGATGAAATGATGTACTTGTCGAGGCGAACATTTTGATATGCTACACGCACAAATCAGATCTACGATGAGAGAGTTACGGCATGATGAAAAAGCCTAAAAAATTAGGGTTACGGAATAAAAGTCAACCGAGAGTTTTTCTCAGATCCAGATCCAGCGCGCGGATTACGAGGTTCGCCGGAAGTCCTGTTCACCGGAGACGAAGAACTCGCCGGAGAGAGTCGTCGGCGTCGAGGAAGGAGGCCGGAGCTCGGGGACGGGGTGGAGGAGCTCGCCGGTGTCGACGGCCGGAGTAGGCGCCTGGCGCGGGCGGTGGTCGGTTCGCCGGCGACGAGCGGGCTGGGCTGCGCGGTGGGGGCGCCGGTCGCCGGAGGGTTGGAAGAAGGCGGCGTGGGCTGTCCGGGCGGCGAGGCAAGAGGCAGGCGGCGGCGGCGTGGTCCTGGGCCGGGAGGGCTCGCTACGGGCCTCCCGGGCCGGCGGCGCGCAGAGTGTGGTGGCGACAGGTGTCGGCGGCGGACTGGCTGAGGCGGCGGCGGCGATTTCGTCTGCTAGGAGGCGGACATGTCCGATGGCGGAGAGTGGATTTTTGCTAGGGTTAGGGTAGAATGACCCGAAAATTTCGGGGAGGGTCTTTAAATAGGGGTAGAGAGAGCTAGGAAGCTCCAAATGGAGTGCGGTTTGCGGCCACGTGATTGTGATCGAACGCTCTAGATGATGGAAGGGTTTTTGGTGGGTTTTGGGCCAAATTGGAAGGGTGTTGGGCTGCAACACAAATGAGGCCTTCTCGGTCCCTCGATTAACCGTTGGAGTATCAAACGAAGTCCAAATGGCACGAAACTTGACAGGCGGTCTACCGGTAGTAAACCAAGGCCGCATGACAAGTCTCGGTCCAATCCGAAAACGTTTAACCCCCACACACGGAAAGAGGTAGAAAGGACCACCAGAGGAGATAGGAGCGCTGGAATGCAAAACGGACAACGGGGAAAAGCTCGGATGCATGAGACGAACACGTATGCAAATGCAATGCACATGATGACATGATATGAGATGCATGACAAAGGCAACAACACACGGAGACAAAAACCCGACAACGGAGAAAAATAAAATAACTTAGGCCGGAAACGGCAAGAGTTGGGATACATATAAGGTAAATTACATCCGGGGTGTTACAACACTCCACCACTACGAAAGGATCTCGTCCCGAGATCTAGGACTGGAAAACGCCCGGTACTCAGAACGGAGGTGATCCTCACGTTCCCAGGTGGCTTCACGGTCGGAATGGTGTGACCACTTGACTTTGAGGAATTTGATTGACTTATTGCGAGTCTTGCGCTCAGTTTCTTCAAGAATAGCAACTGGGTGCTCACGATAAGAAAGGTCTTCTTGGAGATCAATGTCTTCGAAGTTGACGGTGCGGTTAGGGGTCTTGAAGCACTTGCGAAGCTGAGAGACATGGAACACGTCGTGCACATTTGCAAAGTTGGAGGGAAGCTCAAGTTGATAGGCGAGATCGCCTCTCTTGCTGACGATCTTGAAAGGACCCACGTATCTGGGGGCAAGCTTCCCTTTGATATCGAAGCGACGAGTACCTTTCATTGGAGAGACGCGGAGGTAAACATGGTCTCCGATCTCGAAAGCCAAATCACGATGCTTACTATCATAGTAGCTCTTCTGGCGCGATTGCGCTGCTTTGAGATTGTCACGAATGGCTTTGCATATTTCCTCTGCCTCTGTGATCAAGTCATTTCCATGAAGTTGACATTCACCGGTCTCTGACCAGTTAAGAGGAGTACGGCACTTCCTGCCATAGAGAATTTCAAATGGGGCCTTGCCCGAACTCGCTTGGAAGCTGTTGTTGTAGGAGAATTCGGCATATGGAAGACAATCTTCCCACTTCATACCGAAAGAGATAACGCAAGCCCTGAGCATATCTTCAAGAATCTGATTGACACGCTCGACTTAACCGCTAGTTTGAGGATGAAAAGTTGTGCTGAAACGGATGTTGGTGCCCATGGCCTTCTGAAAAGAATCCCAAAACTTGGAGGTAAAGATGCTGCCATGATATGAAGAGATCAACTGTGGAATGCCGTGCAGAGAGACAATCCGAGAGGTATAAAGCTCCGCCAATTGAGCTACAGTGATTGACTCTTTGATAGGTAGAAAATGAGCCACTTTAGTGAGTTTGTCCATGACAACGAATATAGCATCATTGCCACGGTTGGACTTTGGAAATCCCGTCACGAAGTCCATCTCAATGTGGTCAAACTTCCATTCTGGAATGGCAAGAGGTTGGAGGAGACCA
This sequence comes from Triticum dicoccoides, assembly GCF_002162155.2. Classification (NCBI taxonomy): domain Eukaryota; kingdom Viridiplantae; phylum Streptophyta; class Magnoliopsida; order Poales; family Poaceae; genus Triticum; species Triticum dicoccoides. Next base: position 374,468,278 of record NC_041388.1, on the reverse strand, counting down.
GCTGGTCGTTGGTGTTCTGCCTTCACTCTTCTGCAGACATCACATTCGTTCACGAACTGAGCAATCTCACGCTTCATTCGAGTCCACCAATACGCCTGCTTGAGGTCATGGTACATCTTTGTACTTCCAGGGTGGATAGAGAGGAGTGAATTGTGAGCCTCGTTCATAATGACTTTACGAAGGTCACCTTTAGGCACAACAATGCGATCCTCGAAGAAGAGAGTATCCTTGTCATCAAGGCGATAGCACTTGTACTTGGATTGACTCTTGGCAATCCCAATCTTCACCTTCTTCACCCTAGCATCAAGAAGTTGAGCCTCACGAATCTGATCTTCCAAAGTAGGAGAGACTTAGAGGTTGGCGAGGAAACCTTGAGGAACAACTTGCAGATTGAGTTTGCGGAAAGCTTCACAAAGCTCGGGTTAGTGAGACTTGAGAATCAGACTGTTGCAGTAAGCCTTCCTGCTCAGTGCGTCAGCAATTACATTGGCCTTGCCTGGAGTATATTTGATACTCGGATTATACTCTTGAATCATTTCGACCCAACGAGTCTGCCTGAGGTTGAGATTAGGCTGAGTGAAGATGTACTTGAGACTCTTGTGGTCAGTGAAGATGTCCACTTTTCTTCCCAATAAGAGATGTCTCCAAGTCAAAAGAGCATGCACAACTGCCGCCAACTCGAGGTCATGAGTGGGGTAGTTCTTCTCGTTGGGCTTCAACTGGCGAGAAGTATAAGCCACAACTTTCTTCTCTTGCATCAACACTGCACCAAGACCTTGAAGAGAGGCATCGCAGAAGACCTCGAACGGTTTGGATTCATCAGGAGGAGTCAGAACTAGAGCAGTGACTAATTTCTTTTTTAGGGTGTTGAAAGCGATGTCACATTCCGGAGACCAAACGTACTTCACGTGCTTCTGGAGAAGGTTTGAAAGAGGCTTCACAATCTTTGAGAAGTTCTCAACGAACCTTCGACAATAGCTTGCGAGACCAAGGAAGCTGCGGAGTTGCTTCACGTTCCGAGGTGGTTCCCAATTCACAATTGCAGACACCTTCTCAGGATTCACCGCTATGCCCTTGGCAGAGATGATATGCCCGAGATAGAGAACCTCATCGAGCCAAAATTCGCACTTTGAAAACTTGGCGTAGAACTGATGTTCTCTGAGCTTATCGAGCACCAAACGCAAGTGCTTGGCATGATCTTCCTTGTTCTTGGAAAAGACCAAAATGTCATCGAGATAGACCAAGACGAATTCATTTGTGTAGGCGTTGAAGATGAAGTTCATCATGCGAGAGAAAGTCGGAGGAGCATTGACGAGGCCAAAAGACATGACAGTGTATTCATATGAACCATAGCTTGTTCTGAATGCCGTCTTGGGGATATCTTGCTCACGAATTCGGATCTGGTGATAGCCCATACGAAGATCAAGCTTGGAGAATACTTGAGCACCTTTGAGTTGTTCAAACAGCTCATTGATGTTGGGAACTGGGTAGTTATTCTTTATAGTCTTCTTGTTCAATGGACGGTAGTCAACACAAAGTCGGTCCGTTCCATCCTTCTTCTTCACAAAAAGAACTCCACAACCCTACGGAGAAGAACTAGGTCGGATGAGACCCATTCACTCTTGAATATCGAGTTGCTTCTTCAGCTCCTTCAACTCCTCAGGTCCAAGCTTGTAAGGACGTTTGCAAACAGGTTCCGTACCAGGCTCAAGATCGATGACAAATTCAACTTGCTGGTGCGGAGGCACTCCTGGAAGCTCTTCTGGAAAGACGTCTTGATATTCGCAAACGACTGGAATTTGCGAGATGGCCTCCATCTCATCCTTCTCATTGAGAGAAAACAGACGAATGGTATCATCCCTTGCGGCAAAGACAATTACATCCTCAGACGAATGAGTCAATTGAATCTACCTGGCAGCACAATCAAGCTGAGCCTTGTGCTTAGAAAGCCAATCCATACCAAGAATAAGATCAATATCCGTGTTACCAAGGACCATTGGAGAAGAAAGAAACTTGTAGTCACCCAACGTGATAGTAACATCCGGAGCCATCATTTTGGTGTTCATGAACAAACCCGGAGAAGAAACTGCTATCGGCTTAGGCAAATCAACAGTATGCACATCATGCATGGATGTAAAAGGCTTCGATAAAAATGACAAAGATGCACCAGTATCAAAAAGAACTCTTGCGGGAATGTCATTAATAGGAAGGTTACCCATAATCACATCTGGCGAGTCCTCTGCCTGAGCTGCGTTCAACAAGTTGACCTTAGCAGACTTGGGGTTATGCTTGACCACAGCTGTACTTGCCAATCTCATAGGAGGAGGAGGAGGGAGACGCCTCTGATTGAAGCATTTGTTGGCATAGTGACCCTTCTGTTGGCACTTGTTGCACGTGACCTCCGAGAGTGGACGGTGATACGGAGCACTTGATCTTGAAGCTTGAGACGAAGTCTTGTTCTGAAAGCCAGGGTTGGGTGGGTGGGAATATCCACTGCCACCTTTGCTCTTCTGCTGATAAGGCTGACGGAACGAAGGAGGAGGAAGCCAATACTTCTGCTGCTTAACCACTTGAGTTGAGGAAGAAGGAGTTGCATCTCTGATTCGCTTCTTGGAAGCATCGCACTTGAGTTGAGTAGTCTCTTGCTTCATTGCCATGTTGTAAAACTCATCGTACCTCCTGGGCTCAAAGAGGACAAGAGCTAGCTGGATTTCTTCTCTGAGACCACCCCTGAACTGGTAAATAATGCTCTTCTCGTCAGGGATGTCTTGCTTAGCAAAACGGGCGAGCTTCTGAAACATCTTGTTGTACTCGTAAACAGACATAGAGCCTTGCTTCAGGTTGCGGAATTCCTCCCGCTTGCTCTCAACCACACTCTGAGGAATATGATGAGCTTTGAAGTCTTGACAGAATTCATCCTAGGTAATCACACGGCCTCCTCTGGAATCTTTGTACTGCTGAAACCATTCGGCAGCTTGGTCTTTGAGTTGGAAGGAGGCGAACTTGACAAAGTCCTCATGCCTGACGTTACTGCACTCGAAATGCTTGCATATGTCCACGAGCCAATCATTAGTGTCTGTTGCCTCAACACAATTGCTGAAGGTCTTTGGCTAGTTAGCAAGGAACTGGTTGAGTGTAGCAAAGTGGTTCTGATTGTTGCCATGACCCTGGTTCCCTTGGTTGCGCTCTTGAAGAAGTTGCATGATCAACTGCGTGTTTGCATTGGTAGCGGCCATCACAACTTGCCATGCCTCCGGAGGTGGAGGTGGTGGTGGCGGATCAGGATTTGGAGTCGTGCGCGTTGGAGGAGCCATCCTGAAGAGGTTGACATCCATTAGCACATTGACAGACAAAAATCGAAGCTGAATCAAACGGGTTGAAATTGCAACATATAGTCTTCACATCCGAACAAAATGAACGAATGCATTCCAATTGAAATGGTCACATATCCATAAATTGAGAAGCCACTTAGAATTGAGGTAGAAGAAAAAAACAACAAGGTACAGACAAGAACGAATACTCGGTAAGGATCACCCAATCTCAAACCAAATATCCGTGGAAGAAGAACTAGAGCTACAAGAATTCCCACCTATGAAACTCCCGAACCTTTCCGGTTATGCAATTAGGTGTTGGGGATACAGGGGAAGCATAATATCTCACCCAAATCTAGCAAATCCTACATCCAGTTGTATCCATCCTTCAACAAATAACCGAGAAAAACTTCGGAAATCATTTACCTCAACCTTCGAAAAGCATCTGTTATACGAGTTATGGCAATACTCCCGAACTCCCGCTCCAGTACTGGGTGGCGTCGAGGTTATCTCACCAACAACTGCATAAAAGAGATTTTCGATGTCGGCGAAACTCAGGTATTCCAGAATCTCAATGATAAAATTGTGACGACAACACCTGGGAGCTCAACTCCCCGGGACACTGCCACAACCCCTAAATGACAGGAGGCACAGAGAACAATGTTCTCGTCACAAATCGATCGGAACGATTCCAAGATACCCGCGTGATCCTAAATTTTTTTAGTGAAATTTGAGAAGAGAAGAGTCAAAACTCTACGCCAGGATGCCTTACCAGAGCGATGAAGGGACTGGGAAGTAAAAAGAATTCCTAACTCTCCGATATATATAATCCTAAATGACTCAAAACATTTTTTTTCTAGACTCAACAACGCCAGCGATTCAATCAAGCAGGGGGCTCCTAAGGTCGGGGAAGGCTCTGATTACCAATTTGTAACGCCCTCGATGCGGCTATATCTCCTACGTGTCGAAGCACGACTTAGAGGCATAACCGCATTGAAAGCAATGTCGCAAGTAAGGTAATCTTCACAACAACCCATGTAATATATAAAAGGGGAAAGGATACATAGTTGGCTTACACTCGCCACGTCACACAAATACATGAATAACATTACAATCATCCAATACACTCATGGTCTGACTACGATACCAAAATGAAGATCAACCCCCACATGCGACAAAGTCCCCGATCGCCCCAACTGGGCACCACTACTGATCATCTGGGAAAGACACATAGTAACGACGAGAGTCTTCATCGAACTCCCACTTGAGCTCAAGTGCATCGTCTGGAATGGTATCATCGGTCCCTGCATCTGGTTTGGAAGTAATCTGTGAGTCATGGGGACTCAACAATCTCACACCCTCGCGATCAAGACTATTTAAGCTTATAGGTAAGGCAAGGTAATATGTGGAGCTGCAGCAAGCGACTAGCATATATGGTGGCTAACCTGTTCGCAAAAGAGAGCGAGAAGAGAAGGCAAAGCACGAACGAAGAACTATGATCAAGAAGTGATCCTAGAACAACCTACGCCAAGCATTACTCCAACACCGTGTTCACTTCCCGGACTCCGTCGAGAAGAGACCATCACGGTTACACACGCGGTTGATTCATTTTAATTAAGTTAAGTTTCATGTTATCTACAACCGGACATTAACAAATTCCCATCTGCCCATAACCACAGGCACGACTTTCGAAAGTTAAAATCCCTGCAGGGGAGTCCCAACTTAGCCCATCACAAGCTCTCACGGTCAACGAAGGATATTCCTTCTCCCGAGACATTCCGATCAGGCTCGGCATCCCGGTTTTACAAGACATCCTCGACAATGGTAAAACTAAACCAGCAACACCACCCAGATGTGCCGACAAATCCCGATAGGAGCTGCACATATCTCGTTCTCAGGGCACACCGGATGAGCAAGACGTCAGGTAGGCCAGCCTAGAGTTGCCCCTGGTAGCCCCGGACATCGCTCAGTTGGACCAACACTTAGAGAAGCACTGG
>NC_041388.1:374406564-374462727 GCF_002162155.2 Triticum dicoccoides | reverse complement strand
GGGGGGGGGGGTTAAAATAAAGATGACCCTTGAGTCCACGAAACCCAAGGGAAAAAGGCTAGGTGGCAAATGGTAAAACTAATGTTGGGCATTGCTGGAAGAGTTTTATTCAAGGCGAACTGTCAAGGGGTTCCCATTATAACCCAACCGCTTAAGGAATGCAAAATCCGGGAACATAACACCGATATGACGGAAACTAGGGCGGCAAGAGTGGAACAAAACACTAGGCAAAATGCCGAGCCTTCCACCCTTTACCAAGTATATAGATGCATTAAGATAATCAAGATAATATAGTGATATCCCAATAATAAACAATGTTCCAACAAGGAACGATCTCCAATCTTCACCTGCAACTAGCAACACTATAAGAGGGGCTAAGCAAAGCGGTAACATAGCCAATCAATGGTTTGCTAGGACATGGTGGGTTAGAGGTTTGACAAGGCAATTCGGGAGGCATGATAAGCAAGTGGTAGGTATTGTAGCATAGGCATAGCAAAAGAGCGAGCATCTAGCAAGCAAAGATAGAAGTGATTTCGAGGGTATGGCCATCTTGCCTGCAAAGTTGTCAGAGTTGACTTGATCCTCGTAAGCGAACTCAACGGGCTCATCATTCGCGAAATCGTCTCCCGGCTCTACCCAAACAATAACAACAAGCAAACGGAACACAATCAACCACGTGCAATGCTCAAGCAACATGATGCAAACATGGTATGATATGCGGGATGCGATATGTGATGTATATGCAAGATTTGACAAGGAATGATTGAAACTGGACTCAACTTTCAAATCCAAGAGTGCCACTGGAAAGGTGAGGTGATTTCGGTTGAAATCAATATAAAGATCACCGGAATCGGATGCACGGTTTGGAAATGGCAAGCAAAACAAATATGGCACCGGTCTGCGATAATCAGCAAGTAGCCATCTAAATGCATCAAGATACTTATGCTACCACACTCAAACATGATAACAAAATACATGACAGGGATCCACTCATGATGCTTGACAAAAGATGAACACTGAGCTACGGCTAATTCATCAATTAACAGGTTCAAACAAGCATGACAAAAGTGCAAATGATAACAGGTTTCTGACTTTGTGAAATTAACACAAGTCTAGAATTTATCATCAGGAAGCACACTTTAGAGCATGAAAAGTACATGCTCCAGGAACTTAACATGGCAAAGCAAGGCATGGAATGAAGCTAATCAAAGCACTTAATAAAAGTCCCTTAGTGACCTTGAGCCAAAAGGGATCAGAAAATACAATTGCAAGCATGTGAACATGGCAAATCAGTTAACGAGTAGGCATGTTCACGAGCTCGATGCACTCACTATAGAGCATGGCATGACAAACTAAGCATACACCCATCAAGAATACATAACATAGAAGCTATAAATGGTAAGAACAACAATATAGCATGCACGGATTAATAGCAACATCCTCAGCAAAATCGCTAATCATGTCAACAATCTGCCAGGATTCACGATATAGCAAAAGTAGAGCTCGATTGACTCAAACTAAGATGCTCCATAAATACAAACAAAGACATGGATGGATAGAGCAGCACAATGTTAACAAATCATCCTTACTGATCTTCCTCAAAAGAGGCACGGATCACTAGGAAACAACATGAACATATGGCATAACGACAAAATCAGGACAATGAATTAGAGAAATTCTAAGTCCCTGAAATCAGCATTACCGATTACGCTACTTTGCAAGCTTGTGCTAGTCACCAGAGATATCACAAAAATACATGGTAAGCACCTTTGTAAAGATGGCATGGCATATAACAAAACTCATGTAGAGCTCAGAAGCATAGCATGCACACATTAATCATGGAAAAAATGACAAATAGCTATTTGACGAAACAGATCTGACCAATTCACCACATAGCCCTCTTCCAACAGCATTTCGGGCATCAAGATGAGCTCTAATGAAAATGATGCAATGAGATGAAATGATGTACTCGTCGAGGCGAACATTTTGATATGCTACACACACAAATCGGATCTACGATGAGAGAGTTACGACATGATGAAAAAGCTTAAAAAATTAGGGTTACGGGATAAAAGTCAACCAAGAGTTTTTCTCAGATCCAGATCCAGCGCGTGGATTACGAGGTATGCCGGAAGTCCTGTTCGCCGGAGACGAAGAACTCGCCGGAGAGAGCCGTCGCCGTCGAGGAAGGAGGCCGGAGCTCGGGGACGGGGTGGAGGAGCTCGCCGGCGTCGACGGCCGGAGTAGGCGCCTGGCGCGGGCGGTGGTCGGGTCGCCGGCGACGACCGGGCTGGGTGGCTGGGTGGCGGCGCCGGTCGCCGGAGGGTTGGAAGAAGGCGGCGCGGGCTGCCCGGGTGGTGGGGCAAGAGGCAGGCGGCGGCGGCGTGGTCTTGGGCCGGGAGGGCTCGCTGCGGGCCTCCCGGGCCGGCAGCGCGGAGTGTGGTGGCGACAGGTGTGGCGGCGGCAATTTCGTCCGCTAGGAGGCGGACATGTCCGGCGGCGGAGAGTGGATTTTTGCTAGGGTTGGGGTAGAATGACCCGAAAATTTCGGGGAGGGTCTTTAAATAGGGGTAGAGAGAGCTAGGAAGCTCCAAATGGAGTGCGGTTTGCGGCCACGCGATCGTGATCGAACGCTCTAGATGATGGAAGGTTTTTTGGTGGGTTTTGGGCCAAATTTGAAGGGTGTTGGGCTGCAACACAAATGAGGCCTTCTCGGTCCCTCGGTTAACCGTTGGAGTATCAAACGAAGTCCAAATGGCACGAAACTTGACAAGCGGTCTACCGGTAGTAAACCAAGGCCGCATGACAAGTCTCGGTCCAATCCGAAAACGTTTAACCCCCCCACACACGGAAAGAGGTAGAAAGGACCACCGGAGGAGATAGGAGCGCTGGAATGCAAAACGGACAACGGGGAAAAGCTTGGATGCATGAGACGAACACGTATGCAAATGCAATGCACATGATGACATGATATGAGATGCATGACAAAGGCAACAACACACAGAGACAAAACCCCGACAACGAAGAAAAATAAAATAACTTAGGCCGGAAACGGCAAGAGTTGGGATACATATAAGGTAAATTACATCCGGGGTGTTACACCAGCGCACCAGAACAACAACAGTCGCCGATGAAGAATAACGTAGATCGAAAGGATCCAATCCGAAGACACATGAATGTAGACGAACAACAACCAGATTGATGCGAAGCATCCCAAGGTCATACACATGGACCTACCTACGTCTCCCACGACACCACTTGGACCAATGACAAGAGCACGAGCCAAGGCTATCTAAGATAATGTGAACTCGCTCCTCTCCGAACTACCACTTTCTATGCATGAGACATGGCTACTACCTCAAAGCGGAAACCCTATGTGTGATGAGGTACTTGGAGAAAAGCCACGGATCAGCTACACCCAACGGACAAGATGGCAAGGACACCAAGCTCAATGGACAAGAAGAAGGACTGCTCGAAACGCCCAGTCACCGGACGACCGGCGACCCTCGGACGTTCGACGAACTCCAGGCACTAGGCGACCGGCGCTACCACACCTGACCCAAAACATGGACTTCCAAAGACTACCGGACGATCGACGCCCCGGACATCCGCCCCCGACCGGATGTCCGACCCCAGCCCATCCGAGCCGAATCTACGGACGCCCGACAAGCACCGGGCGTCCGAACCCTCGCGAGCCTCCAGACGACCGGTAACCACCAGACGTCCGACGCCTGTGTGCTGATTTCGTGTTGGGCCGAAGCCCATGTACCCCTTCGACCTCTAAGACTATATATAGACCTCCTCCTCCTCTTTTCTAGGGTTAGCATTGTGATAGCTCATATTAGAGATAGAGCCTCGCTCATCCACATCGGATCTACTCCTTGAGAGAGACCGCGGCCCCTCTACGGAGAAGATCGCCTTGGATTCAAGACCCCCTTTTGGGTGGCCCCATCAAGACCTCCTTTGGAGAAGAACTGGTTACCGTGTATCGTCCCTTGTTGATCGTGGATCATGTGAACTCTTTTGTGTTCGAGAATCTAGCATATGTGTGTTCATTCTTGTTGGTTTTAGTGTTTCTCTCGTGTTTCCCCTTGTGTTTTCCCTCGTGTTTCCCTTCGTGTTCTTCGTGTTCATCACAGGATCCGCTCCTTTCATGAAAGATCGACCACCTAGGGTTCCACCCTACAACATCTTGGTATCTAGAGCCACGTTGATCACGATTTCGGAGCCTTCCCGTTGTGTTTTCTAACCTTGTTTTGTTGATTTTGTCCCTAATTCAAAAATTCCCCACAAAATAGCCCCAATTTTTTTTTGTGATTTGTTGGTGTGATGAAATTTTGTTGGATTTGATCCGAGGATTTGCTTTGCCTTGAGTGGATCTAGCTTTCCCCCATCATCCCCACCTTTTCCATCCACAAAATCGCCCGGATTCAACGGATTTTGACCTCTCCACCATGAACCCTAGTCGCTCATCCCGTGCCCGAAATTCACCCAGGCATCGGACGTCTGACGACCGGATGACCGAAAAACCCCGGACGTCCGTAAAACCCTGACGAAACTGAATTCCCCCCGCCCCCAAAAAATTTCATCCACCGCCCCACTTCCACATACGCATACCAATACTACCACCACTTCCGCATACATCCACCATTGCTTACTCACTTCGCACTCCGATACGTTTTTACCGCATTGTGCTTTGGGAATTTGAGTTGCGATTCTGTGTCCTATTGTGTTTCGGCTATTTAGGTATGGTTCGACGCCAACATCACCGCCGCTCATCTTCGCCACGGACTCGTCATCAACAACGACCTTCTCGGTAACCTCATCTTGGTTTCGTGACACCCTCAACCGTAAGCAAGGATGGTAACTTCGACGACATCTTTGTCCACTCCTTGCCATTACATTGATAACCACCATAGCCTTACTTTTGCGTCGCTTACCCATCGAGACTAGCCTTTGAGTATTGCTGGCAACATCACTTGTGCACATTAGTGATCATACTTCCCATAGCATACATACATACCATTGGTGCATATCTTGGTATTACCTCTTGTGTCACAAAGTTGTCATCGCATACACAATTGCTACCTTGGTTAGTGAAGCATTGCATGAGAAAAGAGCTCAAACACAAAGAGCCAAACAAGCTTTTAAGCAAAAAGAGGAAAGATAAGCAAAGAGCTTTTAAGCAAGAACCATAGCATCATACAACATTAAGATTGTCATACTAGAACATCTTGGATCATATCATCGGAACACCATACATAGAGCATACTTGGGAGAGAGACCATTGCATTTTTGCTTAGTAGGTTGTGCACAAGTATTCGTATCCGCCTATTGTGCAATCGTACTAGCGTCTCTCTATTGTTGTGCAACAAGAGCATTTTTGTGGATCCCACATTTTGGCTCCTCCTTGGTTGCACGACCCCATTCATCTCTTTGCGTGTGTGTTTCCGTGTACCATATTTTGCTATTGGTCTACTTGTTGCATTGCAAACCTGCGAATCTTTTCCAACATTATTGAAGCTCACTAACAATTGCATCAAATTTTGTGCCACCATCCTAACCGAGCTCCACCATAAGCTTTCACTTGTGTAGGTGTGAGAAACCGGCAAGAATTGGTACCAATTGTGCTATTTTCTTGTTCCACATTGAGTGATCATTGATCCACCTTCAACATTGGTCAAGGTACATTTGGTATAAGTTCTTCTCCTTCTCCCACTCACATATTTGTTTGGAATGATGGATAGGCCAAGTACTTCTACCAACCCACTCTACATCGAACAAGACGACGACATGAACTCCTACGTCACAAAGAGTCACCTCTTTGGTGCACAATGTGCTTTGCATCAAGAGCAACAAGCAATGAGTGAATGCATCGACAACCTCGCCACCGACTTGTGACTCTCCGAGCAACGCACAAGAGACTATTTCGACCACAAGCTCGACGACCACAAGCAAGAGAATGATGCGAGAATGGACGAGATCCGTGCTTTGTTGCTCAACCGCTCTTCTTCCACTTCGTCCTCATCAAGACAGAGCCGCTCAAGTCGACACTCTGACTACACCATCTACGGCTCAAGTACACTGACATCCAATACTCTTCGACGTGCCGCGCGCCAAGATCGTCAAGAAAACCGCAACCCTCTACACGACAACAACTCTCAAGAACAACAACATCGTCAAAACCAGGCTACTTTTGCGCAAGCACGAGAATGGAAATGCCAACTCCAACACGAAGAGGAAGAGCAAGCGCGCCTACACCAAGATGCACAAGATGCCGAAGCACAACATCAAGAGCAACAATTGCGAGAAGCTCAAGAACTTGAGGCGCAACAAGCCCTCCGAGAATCAAGTCGAGCCGTAGCCAACCGAGGCCGACAAGCTCATGAGCATCAAGAAGCGCTCCGTGATGAAGTCCATGAACGAATATACCAAGCTCGCATGCATCGTCAAGCTCGACAAGTTCCTCCACAATCTCGCCAAGAACACCAAGTTCAACAAGAGCAACAAGACATTGGGAATCCTCCATGACAAGAGAAAGTTGTGAGAGACGATCCTCCTCGTCAAGGACGTCAACATCCCCGACCCGAACACAATGAAGAGCAACACTATGGCAAGTTAAAGTTCACCATGCCCAAGTTCAATGGAAGCAATGATCCCGAAGAGTACCTTTCATGGGCATTGAAGGTCGACAAAATATTCCGTTTGCACAACTATGAAGAAGAGAAGAAGATCGTGATGGCATCCCTTGAGTTCCAAGACTATGTCATCATTTGGTGGGAACAAGTCATTGAGCGTCGAGAGGCAAGAGGTGAACCACCCATCACTACTTGGGCGCAAATGAAGGATGTCATGCGAGCACGCTTCGTGCCAACCTACTACAATCATGACCTCTTCAAGAAACTCCAACTTCTCAAGCAAGGAACCATGAGAGTTGAAGAATACTACAAGGAAATGGAGATTGCAATGTTACGAGCCAATGTCACGGAAGATGACGAGCAAACTATGGCACATTTCTTGAATGGACTCAATCACCCTATAAAGAAGATCGCCGACTTCCAACCATACTCGAACCTCATCGAGCTAGTGCATCAAGCTACCAAAGCGGAACGTCAAGTGCAAGATGACTTAAAGTATGCCAAGTTCTCATCCAAGTCCTATGGTTTCTCCAACACCCAAGCTTCAACGACTCCAACACCTTCTTCATCAACCAAGCCTTCTACAAGCAACATCGACAAGTCGAGTTACAAGAAAGCTTCGACAACCTCAAGTCATCCTCCTACAACGAGCAACTTCAAGCCGAGAGCTTCATCATCATCTACCCCAACCGATGAGATCATAAAGACAAGTTCCTTCAAATGCTTCACATGTGGAGGCCGAGGCCACAAGTCCTTTGAGTGTACCAACAAGCTAACCATGATCCTCAATGACGATGGTACATATGACTCCATGAGTGAAGGAGAAACAGAAGCACTTGAGCAAGTCGCCATGCACCGGCAAGTGAACGGTGAAGAGGAACACATCTTTTGTGACGAAGATTCAAGTCCCGCTCTCGTTGTCTCCAAGGTATTGACTCTTCATCATCAACAAGAAGAAGACCAAAGATGCCATATCTTTCATACCAAGGCCGACATCAATGGAAGGTCCGTCAAGGTCATCATCGATGGAGGGAGTTGTCATAACTTAGCAAGTGAAGAACTTTGCTCCAAGATCCAATTGCCCAAGACGAAGCACCCACATCCCTACAAATTTCAATGGCTAAGCGACTCCGTCACTATTCAAGTCGATCATAGATTGCAAGTCTCCTTCCAAATCGGAGCTTACGAAAACACTTTGGAGTGTGATGTCGTTCCAATGACTGTTTGCCACCTTCTTCTCGGACGACCATGGCAATTTGATAGAGGTGTCACCCACAACGGTCGAACGAACCACTACATCTTCAAGATGAAAGGAAAGGAGTACGTACTTCACCCTATGTCTCCAAGCAAAGTGATCGCCAACAAGCAAATCACCCATCATGGAGAGAATAGTGAGAGAGCGAACCACAAAAAAGAGAGTGAGCGCCACAAGCCCAAATCGAGTGCCTCCACGATGAGCGAAAAGAAGAACTTAGTTCTATTTGCCACCAAAAGTGAGATAAGAGAAGTGTGTGAGAACCCATCAAGTGTCCTACACTATGTCCTTTTGTGCAAGGACGAGGCACCAAAAGGTAACACCTCTCACACTCTACCTTTAGTGTTGTCTTCTCTTTTGCAGGAATTCCAAGATGTTTTCCCTGACGAACTACCTCTGGGACTACCTCCACTACGAGGCACTGAACACCGCATCGAACTCATCCCTGGAGCACCACTTCCAAAAAAAAGCCCCCCACCGCGTCAACCCCAAAGAAACCAAAGAAATACAAAGGCAAGTAAAACATCTCATAGACCATGGACATGTGCGTGAAAGTTTGAGTCCTTGTGCCGTTCCGGTCATTCTTGTGCCAAAACGAGACGGTAGCTTTCGCATGTGTTCCAATTGTAGATCCATCAATGCTATCACCGTTCACTATAGGTACCCCATTCCACGCCTTGATGATATGCTTGATGAACTTAGCGGTGCCACTACTTTTTCCAAAATTGATCTCAAAAGTGGTTACTATCAAATCCTCATACAAGAGGGTGATGAAAGGAAAACCGCTTTCACAACAAAGTTTGGTTTGTATGAGTGGTTAGTCATGCCTATGGGTTTGTCGGAAGCACCGAGTACTTTCATGCGTCTTATGCATTATGTGTTTCGCCCTTACATTGGTGAGTTTGTTGTGGTCTACTTCGACGCTATCCTTGTTTATAGCAAATCTCTCAAAGATCATGTCACCCATGTTCGAACCGTTTTGCAAACTCTTCGAAAAGAGTGTCTCTATGCTAACATGGAAAAATGCCTTTTTGGCGTTGATAAGACCGTTTTCTTGGGTTTTGTTGTGTCCTCTAAGGGTGTTCATGTTGATGACTCTAAGAGCAATGCTATTAAAACTTGGCCACAACCAACCAACTTGCAAAAAGTGCGTAGCTTCCTTGGTTTAGCCGGTTTCTACTGTAGATTTGTGAAGGACTTTAGCACCATTGCTTCACCTTTGCATGCTTTGAGCAAGAAAAATGTGCCTTTTGTTTGGGGACCATCCCAAGATACCACATTCAATGAGCTTAAGAATTTACTTACCCATGCTCACGTGCTTGCATTACCCAACTTTGACAAACCCTTTGAGATTCATTGCGATGCTAGTGGTAATGGCATAGGAGGTGTGTTAACGCCAGAGAAGCGCCCCATAGCTTACTTTAGTGAGAAACTTTCCAGAGCGCAACTTGATACGTCTCCAACGTATCTATACTTTTTGATTGTTCCATGCTACTATATTATCCATCTTGGACATTATTGGGCTTTATTATACACTTTTATATTACTTTTGGGACTAACCTATTGACCCAGAGCCTAGGGCCAGTTCCTGTTTTTCCCCTTGTTTCAGTGTTTCGAAGAAAAGGAATATCAAAGGAGTCGAAACGGAATGAAACCTTCTGGAGAAGTTATTTTTGGAAGGAAAGCTACCCGATAGACTTTGAGTGCACGTCAGGAAAGAAACGAGGGAGCCACGAGGCAGGGGGCACGCCCACCCCCCTAGGGCGCGCCCTCCACCCTCGTGGGCCCCTCATGGCTCCCCTAACGTATTTCTTCCACCTATATATATCCATATACCCTAAAACGATTGGAGAGCACAATAGATCAGGAGTTCCGCTGCCAGAAGCCTCTATAGCCACCGAAAACCAATCTAGACCCATTCTGGCACCCTGCTGGAGGGGGAATCCCTCTCCGGTGGCTATCTTCATCATCCCGGCGCTCTCCATGACAGGAGGGCGTAGTTCTCCCTCGGGGCTGAGGGTATGTACCAGTAGCTATGAGTTTGATCTCTCTCTCTCTCTCTCTCTCTCTCTCTCTCGTGTTCTTGTGGTGACACGATCTTGACGTATCGCGAGCTTTGCTGTTATAGTTGGATCTTATGATGTTTCCCCCCTCTACTCTCTTGTAATGGATTGAGTTTTTCCTTTGAAGTTATCTTATCGGATTGAGTCTTTAAGGATTTGAGAACACTTGATGTATGTCTTGCGTGGGATAGCCGTGGTGACAATGGGGTATTCTATTAATTCACTTGATGTATGTTTTGATGATCAACTTGCGAGTTCCGCCCATGAACCTATGCATAGGGGTTGGCACATGTTTTCGTCTTGACTCTCTGGTAGAAACTTTGGGGCACTCTTTGAAGTACTTTGTGTTGGTTTGAATAGATGAATCTGAGATTGTGTGATGCATATCTTATAATCATACCCACAGATACTTGAGGTGACATTGGAGTATCTAGGCGACATTAGGGTATTTGTTGATTTGTGTCTTAAGGTGTTATTCTAGTACGAACTCTAGGGCTGTTTGTGACACTTATAGGAATAGCCCAACGGATTGATTGGAAAGAATAACTTTGAGGTGCTTTCGTACCCTACCATAATCTCTTCGTTTGTCCTCCGCTATTAGTGACTTTGGAATGACTCTTTGTTGCATGTTGAGGGATAGTTATGTGATCCAATTATGTTATTATTGTTGAGGGAACTTGCACTAGCGAAAGTATGAACCCTAGGCCTTATTTCCTAGCATTGCAATACCGTTTACGCTCACTTTTACCATTAGTTACCTTAATGTTTTTATAATTTCAGATTACAAATACCTTTATATACCATCCATATTGCACTTGTATCACCATCTCTTCGCCGAACTAGTGCACCTATACAATTTACCATTGTATTGGGTGTGTTGGGGACACAAGAGACTCTTTGTTATTTGGTTGCAGGGTTGCTTGAGAGAGACCATCTTCATCCTACGCCTCCTACGGGTTGATAAACCTTAGGTCATCCACTTGAGGGAAATTTGCTACTGTCCTACAAACCTCTGCACTTGGAGGCCCAACAACGTCTACAAGAAGAAGGTTGTGTAGTAGACATCAAGCTCTTTTCTGGCGCCGTTGCCGGGGAGGTGAGTGCTTGAAGGTATATCTTTAGATCTTGCAATCGAGCCTTTTAGTTTCTTGTTTTATCACTAGTTTAGTTAAAAAAGAAAACTACAAAAATAATATGGAATTGAGTTTGCCTCATACGCTTCATATTTTTAATATCTTTCGTGAGTATGATGGAAAGGAAAATTGTGCCAAAGTGTTAGAAGAAGAATGCATTAAAATGTTTGGCACTAAGTCTTTGAATGATGAGCATGATTGCAATTTTGTTAGTATGAATTCCTTGAATATCCATGATGCTAATGATATGCAAAGCCACAAGCTTGGGGAAGGTATGTTTAATGAAGATGGTATTTTTTGTCCCCCAAGTTTTGATGAGAAAATTTATTATGATGATAGCATGCTTCCTATTTATGATGATTATATTGATGAAAGTGGATTTGGAGAGGTCATGACTTTATTTAGTAATGATTCCACTATTCCGGAAGAGGTTCCAATTGATTATGAGAACAAAGTTGCTATCTATGATGATTATTGTGATGACTTGTATGCTATTAAGAATAATGATAACCATGAAACTTGTCATCATGATTTTATTTTTCAATTGGATTATGCCTCACATGGTAATTATTATGTTGAGTTTGCTCCCACTATTATTCATGAGAAGAATTTTGCTTATGTGGAGAGTAGTAAATTTTCTATGCTTGTAGATCATGAAAACAATGATTTAGGTGCTGGTTATATTTTTGAATTCATTCATGATGCTACTGAAAATTATTATGACGGAGGAATATATGCTTGTAGGAATTACAATAATATCAAGTTTCCTCTCTATGTGCTTAAAGTTTTAAAGTTATGCTTGTTTTGCCTTCCTATGCTAGTTGATTATTGTTCCCATAAGTTGTTTGCTCACAAAATCCTTATGCATAGGAAGTGGGTTAGACTTAAATGTTTTAGTCATATTCTTCATGATGCTCTCTTTATGTTTCAATCCTTATCTTCTATACGAGCATCATTGAAATCATCATGCCTAGCTAGGGGCGTTAAACGATAGCGCTTGTTGGGAGGCAACCCAACTTTATTTTTGTTCCTTGCTTTTTGCTCCTGTTTAGTAATAAATATTTTATCTATCCTCTGTTTAGATTTGGTTTTATGCTTTAATTAGTGTTTGTGCTAAGTAGAACCGTTGGGAAGACTTGGGAAAGTCTTGATATCTTGTTGTAAAAAACAGAAACTTTAGCGCCCACGATAACTGCTGCCATTTTTATTTGGAAAGTTCTATTTAGTTAATTATTTTTGAATATGATTAATAGATAAATTCCTAACGTCCAGCAATTTATTTTAGAATTTTTGGGGTTCCAGATCTTGCGCCAGATACAGATTACTACAGACTGTTCTGTTTTTGACAGATTCTGTTTTTCGTGTGTTGTTTGCTTATTTTGATGAATCTATGGCTAGTAAAATAGTTTATAAACCATGGAGAAGTTGGAATACAGTAGGTTTAACACCAATATAAATAAATAATGAGTTCATTACAGTACCTTGAAGTGGTCTTTTGTTTTCTTTCGCTAACGGAGCTCACGAGATTTTCTACTTTAAGTTTTGTGTTGTGAAGTTTTCAAGTTTTGGGTAAAGATTTGATGGATTATGGAACGAGGAGTGGCAAGAGCCTAAGATTGGGGATGCCCATGGAACCCCCAAGATAATCTAAGGACACCTAAAAGCCAAAGCTTGGGGATGCCCCGGAAGGCATCCCCTCTTTCGTCTACTTCCATCAGTAACTTTACTTGGAGCTATATTTTTATTCACCACATGATATGTGTTTTGCTTGGAGCGTCTTGTATGATTTGAGTCTTTGTTTTTTAGTTTACCACAATCATCCTTGCTGTACACACCTTTTGAGAGAGCCATACATGATTTGGAATTTGTTAGAATACTCTATGTGCTTCACTTATATCTTTTAGAGCACGGTGGTGGATTTGTTTTATAGAAACTATTGATCTCTCATGCTTCACTTAGATTATGTTGAGAGTCTTAAATAGCATGGTAATTTGCTTAAATAATCCTAATATGCTAGGTATTCAAGAGTAAAAAAATTCTTATGAGTGTTTTGAATACTAAGAGAAGTTTGATGCTTGATGATTGTTTTGAGATATGGAGGTAATAATATCAAAGTCGTGCTAGTTGTGAATTTGAGAAATGCTTGTGTTGAAGTTTGCAAGTCCCATAGCATGCACCTATGGTAAACATTGTGTAACAAATTTGAAACATGAGGTATTATTTGATTGTCTTCCTTATGAGTGGCGGTCG
Source organism: Triticum dicoccoides (assembly GCF_002162155.2). Classification (NCBI taxonomy): domain Eukaryota; kingdom Viridiplantae; phylum Streptophyta; class Magnoliopsida; order Poales; family Poaceae; genus Triticum; species Triticum dicoccoides. Next base: position 374,449,388 of record NC_041388.1, on the reverse strand, counting down.
AGGACGAGCGATGATCTTTTCCTACCAATCTATCCCCCAGGAGCATGCGCGTAATACTTGGTTTTTGATGACTTGTAGATTTTTGCAATAAGTATGTGAGTTCTTTATGACTAATGTTGAGTCCATGGATTATACGCACTCTTACCCTTCCATCATTGCTAGCCTCTTCGGTACCGTGCATTGCCCTTTCTCACCTTGAGAGCTGGTGCAAACTTCGCCGGTGCATCCAAATCCCATGATATGATACGCTCTGTCACACATAAACCTCCTTATATCTTCCTCAAAACAGCCACCATACCTACCTATTATGGCATTTCCATAGCCAGTCCGAGATATATTGCAATGCAACTTTCCACCATTCCGTTTATTATGACACGCATCATCATTGTCATATTGCTTTGCATGATCATGTAGTTGACATCGTATTTGTGGCAAAGCCACCATTCATAATTTTGCATACATGTCACTCTTGATTCATCGCAATCCCCATACACCGCCGGAGGCATTCATATAGAGTCGTACTTTGTTCTAGTATCGAGTTGTAATCATTGAGTTGTAAATAAATAGAAGTGTGATGATCATCATTTTCTAGAGCATTGTCCCAAGTGAGGAATAAAAAAAGAGAGAGAGAGAAAGGACATAAAAAAAGAGAAGGCCCAAAAAATGAGAGAAAAAGAGAGAAGGGACAATGCTGCTATCCTTTGCCACACTTGTGCTTCAAAGTAGCACCATAATCTTCATGATAGAGAGTATCTTGTTTTGTCACTTTCATATACTAGTGGGTATTTTTCATTATAGAACTTGGCTTGTATATTCCAACAATGGGCCTCCTCAAGTGCCCTAGGTCTTCGTGAGCAAGCAAGTTGGATGCACACCCACTTAGTTCTTTTGTTGAGCTTTCATACATTTATATCTCTAGTGCATCCGTTGCATGGAAATCCCTACTCCTTGCATTGACATCAATTGATAGGCATCTCCCTAGCCCATTGATTAGCCGCGTCGATGTGAGACTTTCTCCTTTTTGTCTTCTCCACATAACCCCCTCATTATATTCTATTCCACCCATAGTGCTATGTCCATGGCTCGCGCTCATATATTGCGTGAAAGTTTATAGGTTTGAGATTACTAAAGTATGAAACAATTGCTTGGCTTGTCATCGGGGTTGTGCATGATGAGAGCATTCTTGTGTGACGAAAATGGAGCATGACCAAACTATATGATTTTGTAGGGATGAACTTTCTTTGGCCATGTTATTTTGAGAAGACATAATTGCTTAGTTAGTATGCTTGAAGTATTATTATTTTTATGTCAATATTAAACTTTTGTCTTGAATCTTATGGATTTGAATATTGTTGCTACAATAAAGAGAAATACATGATGAATATGTTAGGTAGCATTCCACATCAAAAATTCTGTTTTTATCATTTACCTACTCGAGGATGAGCAGGAATTAAGCTTGGGGATGCTGATACATCTCCAACGTATCTATAATTTTTTATTGTTCCATGCTATTATATTATCCATCTTGGACATTATTGGGCTTTATTATACACTTTTATATTACTTTTGGGACTAACCTATTGACCCAGAGCCCAGTGCCAGTTCCTATTTTTCCCCTTGTTTCAGTGTTTCGAAGAAAAGGAATATCAAACGGAGTCGAAACGGAATGAAACCTTCTGGAGAAGTTATTTTTGGAAGGAAAGCTACCCGATAGACTTGAAGTGCATGTTAGGAAAGAAACGAGGCAGCCACGAGGCAGGGGGCGCGCCCTCCACCCTCGTGGGCCCCTCATGGCTCCCCTAACGTATTTCTTCCGCCTATATATATCCATATACCCTAAAACGATCGGAGAGCACAATAGATTGGGAGTTCCGCCGCCAGAAGCCTCCATAGCCACCGAAAACCAATCTAGACCCGTTCCGGCACCCTGGCGGAGGGGGAATCCCTCTCCGGTGGCTATCTTCATCATCCCGGCGCTCTCCATGACGAGGAGGGAGTAGTTCTCCCTCGGGGCTGAGGGTATGTACCAGTAGCTATGAGTTTGACCTCTCTCTCTCTCTCGTCTTCTTGAGGTGACACGATCTTGATGTATCGCGAGCTTTGCTATTATAGTTGGATCTTATGATGTTTCCCCCCTCTACTCTCTTGTAATGGATTGAGTTTTTCCTTTGAAGTTATCTTATCGGATTGAGTCTTTAAGGATTTGTGAACACTTGATGTATGTCTTGCGTGGGATACCCGTGGTGACAATGTGGTATTCTATTGATTCACATGATGTATGTTTTGGTGATCAACTTGCGGGTTCCGCCCATGAACCTATGCATAGGGGTTGGCACACGTTTTCGTCTTGACTCTCCGGTAGAAACTTTGGGGCACTCTTTGAAGTACTTTGTGTTGGTTTGAATAGATGAATCTGAGATTGTGTGATGCATATCGTATAATCATACCCACGGATACTTGAGGTGACATTGGAGTATCTAGGTGACATTAGGGTATTGGTTGATTTGTGTCTTAAGGTGTTATTCTAGTACGAACTCTAGGGCTGTTTGTGACACTTATAGGAATAGCCATACGGATTGATTGGAAAGAATAACTTTGAGGTGGTTTCGTACCCTACCATAATCTCTTCGTTTGTTCTCCGCTATTAGTGACTTTGGAGTGACTCTTTGTTGCATGTTGAGCGATAGTTATGTGATCCAATTATGTTATTATTGTTGAGGGAACTTGCACTAGCGAAAGTATGAACCCTAGGCCTTATTTCCTAGCATTGCAATACCCTTTACGCTCACTTTTACCATTAGTTACCTTGCTCTTTTTATAATTTCAGATTACAAATACCTTTATCTACCATCCATATTGCACTTGTATCACCATCTCTTCGCCGAACTAGTGCACCTATACAATTTACCATTGTATTAGGTGTGTTGGGGACACAAGAGACTCTTTGTTATTTGGTTGCAGGGTTGCTTGAGAGAGACCATATTCATCCTACACCTCCTACGGATTGATAAACCTTAGGTCATCCACTTGAGGAAAATTTGCTACTGTCCTACAAACCTTTGCACTTGGAGGCCCAACAACGTCTACAAGAAGAAGGTTGTGTAGTAGACATCACAACTCAATTACCCCATCTATGACAAAGAGTCATATGCTTTAGTGCGAGTTTTGCATGAATGGGAACATTATCTTCGCCCTCATGAATTTGTCATTCATACCGATCATGAAACACTTAAATACCTCAAGGGTCAAACTAAGTTGAACAAGCGTCATGCTAAATGGAGTGAATTCATTGAGTCATTTCCTTATATCATCAAGTACATCAAAGGTAAGTAAAATGTTGTAGCGGACGCTCTTTCCCGCATATGCATGCTTGTTACTCAACTTGAATTGGATGTCATTGGCTTTGAGAACATAAAAGACTTATATGCGCATGATCCTACTTTTGCTATTCCTTATGACAAGTGTTTGACGCATACCTCTTGGGATTGCTATTATATCAAAGATGGTTATTTTATGAGAGCTAACAAACTATGCATCCCCGAGTCTTCTCTTCGTTTGTTGCTTTTGCAAGAATCTCATGGAGGAGGACTAATGGGACATTTTGGACGTGACAAGACTTTTGCTACACTCTCCAAGAACTATTATTGGCCCAAGATGTTTTGCGACGTCAACCACTACACCAACCAATGCTCTACATGTCGCAAAGCTAAGTCTAACGCTCAATCCCATGGTCTCTATTTGCCTCTTCCAATTCCGTATCAACCATGGGAAGATATTAGCATGGATATTGTGCTTGGCTTACCTAGAACTCGTAATGGAAAGGATTCGGTATTTGTTGTTGTGGACCGATTCTCTAAGATGGCACATTTCCTTCCTTGCAACAAGATAGACGATGTGTTGGGGATATAAATATTAGGTATGACCCACCCAGGAGGGGCCTGGTTATACCTATGGTGATTCATGAAGCCCAAGATAGCTTTTGAAGATGGCGGTTCAGTTAAGGGCCCAAGACCCGAAGGCGACTCAAGGCCCGTAGAGATAACCCGCCATATGTGCATAACTTGTATTGTAAGGCAGGAATAGTTAGAGACCGAGCTGGCCGGGATTCTATGAGCCGACGGGGGCAGCCTCTGTATATAAAGGGACGACCCGGCGGTGGTTCAGGGCAAGTAAGATTAGATTGAAAGCTAGGTCAAGCGGATTCGCTCCCTAGTAATCGAAACATAAGCAATACCACCTCAAACTGGACTAGGCTTTTACCTTCACCGCAAGGGGCCGAACCAGTATAACCCTCGTGTCCTTTGTCCCATTTTAACCCCTTTAAGCTTCCTAGTTGCGATGGCTCCATGATTAAGTCCTTCCACTAGGACATCTGCCGTGACAATTCCACGACAGTTGGCGCCCACCGTGGGGCCTGCACACGGTGGATTTGAGTTCTTGAAGGGCAGCTTCAAAGGGCTCAAGGGATACGTTGTGGGCCGGATGACCAAGAGTCGTCGCGGCAAGCTCTACATCAACGACGCAGGCTGGGGCCCCGACGCCGGCTCAATTGAGTACGGGTACCGGGTCCCCTTCGGTGGAATCCATGTCTTCATCGGCTAGATCGGCGAGCCGGGCCCTGAGCCAGACATCTGCACCGACATCATCGAGACGTCTCAGCGTGCGAGACCCGCCCGGACTCAGCCCGCCATGAAGCGTGCCTTCATGGGATGCATCCATGGAGGAGAATTTTCTGAAGGATCTGTGTCTGGCGGTGAGACGGCCATCTACTCTGACGATGGGTCGTCCACAAGTGAGACGGATTCATTGTATCAATTACAAGACGATGGGCTTCGGGGTTGTTCCGATGGCAGCAGTATTCCGGACCCCTTTGAGCCGCCAAGTAGGGCAGGGATCTTCATGACTGGCACGCAACCCATTCAAAACTCTACGGCTGTGGCAGCGATAACCTCCAGGTCAGTGGCAGCCGGGGCAGGAGGCCCTGCGCGCCCACCGGCTAAGGTACTGATGGATCTCATGGATAGGATGAAAGCCCTGTTAATTTTCATGGTTAACCCGGCGGATCAGGCTCAACATGATGCAGAAGTGGCACGGTTACGTGAGGAGGTACTACAAGCCAAGGAAAACCTAGCAGCAGAGGACGTCAGGATGGCCGCAGAGCGGGCGGCTTTGGATGCTCGAGCTCAGCAGATTCAATCAGAGGCTTTCCAGCTTACGATGGATCTGAACGCATCAAATAAGGTCATGAGGAGAAGACACCAGAAGGCTCAATCCCGTCTGCCTCTGACTTATGATCCTAGAAACCTCTTCCGCACACCCGGTGCAGGCCCCAGTAACCCGTCGGAGGTAAACCGGGTTGCAACGCCCGGGGCTGGGGCGCCAGTTCAACCACGGGTGATGGAACCTCCTCGTATGAATACTGCTCCACCTCCTTATGTACCAATGCCACCGGGTCATTATTCTAACCCTTTGGAGAACATGATCGCTGCTGCGGCGCGATTGGTGGCTCTCCCAGTAGAGGGTGATTCTCCGACGGTGATTGAAACCCGAAGAGGTCAGAGAACTACTTCAGACGGCTCTGGCGCAGCAGGAGGCATATTCTTATAGTCGAGATAGGGTTCATTCGACCCCTCACCCAAGCTGGAGCCTGAGTTATAGCAGGCACATAGATTCAACAGCCGTTTCAAGCAACACCCGGCGCCATGACCAGCCGTGGGGTCATGACCCGACGCGTGATGGAGCTCCTAACTTGGTTGACCAGGACAGGATTCGCCAAGACGTTGAGCGGGCGGCTCAACGGGCAGCTGAGCAGGCGGCTCAGCGAGCGGCTCACCAGTATTTTCCGGTTCATCCGACGACCTCTATTGAGGCAAGCGTGGCCACAAGGACTGGAGGTGTCCCTTGCTTGGTATCGGCTCTGCGTAATGAGCGTTTGCCCAAGGATTTTAAGGGGCCTCGAAAGGTGCCTAATTACACGGCCAATTTACAGCCAGGGGCATGGATTGAAAGCTATGAGATGGCCATGGAGCTAATAGAGGTCAGTGACGCGGCAATGGCCAAGTACTTCACCATGATGTTGGATGGAACGGCCCGCACTTGGTTGAAGGGGCTGCCACCCAATTCCATTGGTTCATGGGCAGAATTAAAAGCTCGGTTTATTCAGAATTTTAAAGACACATGCAAGCAACCCATGTCAATTATGAATTTGACTAATTGTAAGCAAGAGGAAGGTGAGTCCACGACCCATTGGGTGCGCCGGGTCAAAGCCATAATACATTCATCTGATAAGATGGATGTCGGCTCTGCAGTTTTAATGTTGGAGAAAAATTGCCATTTTACGCCTCTGAAACAGAAGCTGGGACGGCTCAAGCGCGATTGTAATGACATGGGCCAGTTAATGGTGGCTCTAGTCAAGTGCGCTGACGCAGATAGTACCAAGGATCCCGAGTCTGACGATGAGAAGACAGGGAAGGGGAAGAAGAATGACAATGCCAAGGGTCATCAGCATAACCCGACGAATCAAGGAGGCAATAATAAGCATAAGGCTGACGGTAGCTCGGAGTTTGTGGCTAACACCAATGCACAGGGCAACAATCAGCGACGTAAGGGGAGACCACCTCCTCGGTCCGGTGGGTCAGGTCCTACTCTTGAGCAGCTGTTAAATGAGCTCTGTCCAAGGCACGGTACTCAGCAGAAACCGGCCACTCACCTATGGAAGGACTGTACGATCATGAAGGCTTTCAAGAACTCTAACATGTTCAATAGCAATCATGGGTCGAGCGGCGGCTCAGGTGGCGGCGATTTTCATGGCCCGGGCGGCGGTTCAAATTCCAACTTTCAAGGCTCTCAAGGAAATCAAGGTGGCTATAATCAGCAGTCTGGCCAGGGAGGTCAGCAGCAGCAACAATCTGGATATCAGAGCAATCCAAAGCAGTTGAATAGTGGACAGTATCATGTGTTCGCCACCAGTTTGTGCAGACGGGGCCAGAAACTTCATAAGAGGGTTGTGAATGCTGTTGAGCCGGCAGTCCCTCGTTATTTGAGATGGTGTGAGCAGGCTATTCTATGGAGTAGGGAAGATCACCCTCCCCGGGTTGACAATCCGGGTCACCTGGCTTTGGTGGTGGCACCTCAGGTTGGTGGACATAAATTCACTAAAGTACTCATGGACAGAGGCAGTAGCATCAACATCCTCTATTATGAGACTTTCCGTCGCATGGGGTTAACTGACAAAAATCTTAAGACGTCCAACATTGTTTTCCATGGAGTGGTGCCTGGTAAGTCGGCGTACCCAGTGGGTAAGATTGAACTGGAAGTGGCCTTTGGAGATGAGCATGATTCTAGGGCCGAGAAGTTAACTTTTGAGGTGGTCAAAATCAAGAGCCCGTATCACGCCCTGTTTGGACGACCGGCTTATGCCAAGTTTATGGCACGGCCGTGTTATGTTTATTTGCAGCTTAAAATGCTGGGTCATAAGGGCACCATCACAGTGCATGGGAGTTAGAAGATAGCCTTGGAATGTGAGGAAGGCGATGCTGCTTACGCTGAATCTATTAGTGCAACAGAAGAGTTGAAGTTCTACAAGGACAATGTTGACCCGACGGACATGACGTCTTTGAAAAAACTGACTACAGAACATGAGCCAGTGCTGAAGTTTAAATCGGCTGATGACACCAAGCTTGTTGATTTTGTTCCAGGTGATTCATCTAAGCAGTTTAGTATCAGTGCTAATCTGGATCCCAAATAGGAAAGCGCGCTCATCAAGTTCGTCCATGAGAACCGGGACATCTTTGCATGGAAACCTTTTGACATGTCGGGTGTATCGAGAGAACTCGCTGAGCACACTCTCAATATTGACCCAAAATTTAAGTCGGTCAAGCAGTTTCTTCGGCGGTTCAGTGAGGAGAGGTGCAAGGCCATTGGTGAGGAAGTGGCCCGGCTATTGGCGGACAGGTTCATTATTGAAGTTTTTTGTCCATAGTGGTTGGCTAACCCGGTGCTCGTGCTTAAAAAGAACGACACCTGGCGTATGTGTGTGCATTACACAGACTTAAACAAGGCTTGTCCGGCTGATCCTTTTGCTCTCCCTCGTATTGATCAAATAATAGATGCTACGGCGGGTTGTGAGCGTTTGAGCTTTTTGGATGCTTACTCTTGTTATCATCAGATCAAGATGGCAGTTAAGGACCAGGAGAAGACGGCTTTTATTACTCCATTTGGAGCCTTCTGCTATGTGTCTATGCCTTTTGGGCTTAAGAGTGCCTAGGTGACTTATCAGCGATGTGTGCAGAACTGTCTTCACAATCAGATTGGGCGCAATGTTCATGCTTATGTGGACGATATTGCGGTGAAGTCTAGAGAAAAGGAGACCTTGATAGATGATCTGAAGGAAACCTTTGATAACCTCCGGGACTACAAGATGATGCTTAACCCGGCCAAGTGCATTTTTGGAGTACCAGCGGGCAAACTTTTGGGTTTTCTGGTTTCTAACAGAGGCATCGAGGCTAACCCGGAGAAGATCAAAGCAATCACTTCTTTGGCTAAGCCAGCATGCATCAATGATGTTCAGCGTTTGGCGGGTCGTATTTCTGCTTTAAGCCGGTTCATAAGCCGGTTAGGTGAGAAGGCCATACTGCAGTATCAAATGGTGAAGAAGACAGACAATTTTCTCTGGAGTGATGCTGCTAACGCCGCCTTTGAAGATCTGAAGAGACAGCTCGCTGAGCCGCAGGTCCTTGCTGCTCCTATTGATAAGGAGCCATTATTGCTATATGTGGCTGCTAACACACGTGCAGTCAGTGTGGCCATTTTAGTAGAGCGCAAAGAAGCTGGCAAGGAATATCTGGTTCAACGGCCGGTTTACTGCGTCAGTGAGGTGCTTATTGAGTCCAAACAGAGATATCCACATTGGCAGAAACTTGTTTATGGGGTGTTCATGGCGAGCTGGAAGCTTAAGCAATATTTTCAGGGTCATCCCATCATTGTGGTTAGTTCTACTCCTTTAGGAGATATCATTCAAAATAGAGAAGCCATAGGATGAGTCGCCAAGTGGGCCATTGAGCTTGGGCCTCATGGCTTAAAGTATGTGCCACACACTACTATCATGTTTCAAGCACTAGTGGATTTCATCAACGATTGGACAGAGATGCAGATGCCTGAAGAGAAGCCGGTCAACACATATTGGACTATTCATTTTGATGGGTCCAGGCAATTAGACGGCTCGGGGCTGGAGTTGTTTTAGCTTCCCCTCGAGGTGACAAATTTTGTTATGTGCTACGGTTGATATTTCCCTGTACTAACAATGCAGCTGAGTATGAGGCCTTGCTCCATGGTCTTCGGATGGCTAAGGAGATGAGTTTGAGACGGGTAAGGTGCTTTGGTGACTCAGATTTGGTGGCTCAACAAGTATCAGGCAAGTGGGATTCCAAAGATCCTCTCATGGCGGCTTATCGCCGTGAAGTTGATGCCATTGCTCGACACTTCAAGGGTTACCAAGTGGAACACATTGATCGCAGAAATAATGAAGCGGTTGATGCTTTAAGCCGGCTGGGGTCTCAGCGTAAGCCGGTGCCACCTAACACTTTCTTAGATGTTCTGCATAACCCTTCTGTCAAGTTGCCTATGGAGGAAGACTTGGCTGTTCCAGACCCGGAAGCACAATTGGTGGTGGCTCTTCACGTCATCCCAGATTGGACAGTGCCATATTTGGCTATATGACCCGGGGCGAGTTTCCTAAGGATGAAACCTTGGCTAGACAGATAACTCGGCGGTCTAAATCAATGACAATTGCCAATGGTGAGTTGCACCATTGCAGTGTCACAGGGGCATTTCAACGTTGTGTCTCTCCTGAGGAAGGTCAAGAAATTCTTCGTGAAATACATGAAGGAGATTGTGGCCATCATGCCGGTTCAAAGTCCCTTGTAGCCAAAGCCTTCCGTCATGGCTTTTACTGGCTGACGGCTCACGCTGATCCGGAGGATCTGGTCAGTAAATGTGATGGTTGCCAGAAATTCTCACGGCGGGCACACGTGCCGGCTCAAGAATTACGAATGATTCCAATTACTTGGCGTTTGCAGTCTGGGGGCTCGACATGGTTGGACCTTTCAAAACATCCAAAGATAAAAATACACACCTTTTGGTGGCAGTTGGCAAAGTGGGTTGAGGCAGAGCCGATTAGTAAGTGTGATGCAGCCAAAGTGGTTCAATTCATGAAAAAGGTGATCTTTCGTCTTGGCTTTCCACACAACATTATAACTGATAATGGTACTAATCTGTCCAAGGGTGCTATGGAGGAATTCTACCAACGTGAGCATATCCGGCTTGATGTTTCATCAGTACCTCACCCCCAATCCAATGGTCAAGCTAAAAGAGCCAATCAGGAAATCTTGAAAGGTCTCAAGCCCCGACTTATGGTTCCTTTACAATGGATGCTGGGTTGTTGGGTGGAGGAGTTACCCTCTGTGATATGGAGCATCAATACTACCCCTAACAGGTCTACGAGTTATACACCTTTCTTCATGGTTTACGGAGCAGAGGCAGTCCTGCCTAGTGACATCCGTCATGACTCGCCCCGCGTGGCGGCTTACATTGAAACGGATAACGAACAAGCCCGTCAGGATGCACTTGACCTGTTAGATGAAGAGCGTGACTTAGCAGCATCCCGTTCGGTGATATACCAACATGACCTGCATTGTTATCACAACCGCCGAGTTAAGTTGAGAACCTTTCAGGAAGGTGACTTGGTGCTCCGGCTCATCTAGGATCAAACTAATGCACACAAGTTATCCCCACCTTGGGAAGGACCTTTTGTGGTCAGCAGGAACTTGAACAACGGGTCATACTACCTTATCGATGTTCGAGAGCACAAAGACTCACGTAAGTCGGAGGAAGAGACCCGCCGGCCGTGGAATATCGCTCATCTTCGGCCTTACTATACTTGAGCCACCGTCTCTCATGATGTACATACTTTGATGTTGTATATATTATGATAAGTAATAAAGCAGGACCACTGTCCTTTTCATCCTCAATAATCACATGTCTTCATCATTATAATTTCAAAATGACCAATTGGGGGCTGATTGTATTCAAATCTAGCTTAACCCTTTGGTCCGGCTCATGATCATATTCGAATCTAGCCGTTAAACCATATGATCACTAGGGGGCTTCCTGTTCAAACATAGGTCATATACGAACCAAAGAGAACATAGCTGTCGGTACCCTCTTGATCGGCGCAATGCCAAACTCACTAGGGGGCTTCTTGATCGTATTCGAATCATAGCTTAACCCCTTTTGGGTCCGACTTTGATCGTATTCGAATCAGAGTCATTAAAAAATTCTCAAGGTCATTTGGGGGCTTCCTGTTCAAACATAGGTCGTATTCGAACCAAAGAGAACATAGCTATCGGTACCCTCTTGATCGGCGCAACGCCAAAGCCACTGAGGGCTACATGACCAGTAAAGCCCTTTGGTCCGGTTTACTGGTCATATTCGAATCAGAAGCCTCCAAATTTTTCTTTTTATTTGACTTACGTTTTTGAAAGACAATCTTTGTTTTTTTATTCTGCGGCTTTTCATCTAGATCTAAGTATAAGTATGGTTTCAATTTAACCCGGCTTGGTTTTTGACGTTAAGTCGCCAGTGCATGACAATTATCATACATGTGGAAGTGTTGGCTTCTAAAAGATTGGGTTATCACCCTTACTGTTTGGATCACATGAACCGGCAGTGCAAATTCAAAATCACAGGTATGATATTGCCGTTGTGTTTCAAAGTTAAAATTCATAACAGGCTTATCTGTGTCTCTTCTTTCAATATTAATGGTCGTATTTAAGATATTATGACCCACCCTGTGGTAAGACACCAATATAATTCAATATCATAGGAATGATATATTTCATGTTGATTATTCTTGCATCCAGCCTTGGTTATACAACTATGTTGGTTTCCATGGCATTATGACCCGTCCGGCGATAAACCACCATGATAGTTTTTATATATTGCATGCAGCAATAGATTCAACACTACTGATATTGTAAGGGATGTAAAGCATATCTTCACATGACGGACAAAAGTGTTGTACGCAACACAATATGCACGATGGCATAAGAAGAACATGAAGTTTTAAGTTAGCCTATTACAAGGCGCTTGTAGCCCAAAAGGATAAATACTGTTTTTATTCTCGCACATAGCAGATGATAAGCTGGAGTTGGTTCATGAATCCTGGCCAGGTTGACTGGATGGTTGCGACTCATCCCTTGCCGGTTCGTCCGCCTCCACCATTTGGAAATTAGGTTTGGACCAATCAAAGCCATGAAGGGCGACGAACTCAGCCTCGTCGTCAATCAGACCAGACGGGTCAATTTCAGGGGCGAAAGTGTGTTGCCAAACCGGCGGGATTAAGTCCGTCACTTTATAGGAAGGAGTGGCCATCTTCTTATTTTCTGCATCAAAACCCGGCTGATACTTGGTGAGATTGGTTTCTTCAGCAATAATGGTGGCATGAGGACGAATCTCTTTCACACAGGCAGCAGAGTCTTCTTGATTGAAGGGACTTCCATCTTCCTTAAAGCTGGGGTACCCCCTGGCTACGTCTGTTGGGTCTAACTCCGGCACCCAGGCTTTGGAGCGGCTCAAAGCAGTTACGGCTCCGGCTCTCGCACAAGAACGCTTGACTTCATGAAACCTGGCGGGTAAGATGGACAGCTTCTTCAAGACATCACTTAATAAGTTTGGTCCTTGGTTCGCTGGGGAGATAATGGCAAGAGCCCGCTGAGCTCCAGTATATAATTGCTCCACCAGAGTGTAAACCGCCTTGAGCTTTATCAGACTATCTTGACTCAGATTGCTGCTCCGGGGGCCTGCGAAGTATTTCCAATGAGTTAAGTAAGCGGCTTACATTATGGTGACAAATATAGACTTTGAGTAAGTAATAAAGTAATTTACCGAAGATTGCAGAAACCATTTGAGACACACGATTCTTTAAACCGGTGAGTTCAGCGGTAACTTCTTTCAGAGCCGCCTCGGCCGTTTCAGCATGCTGCGTCAGGGCAGTCTTCTCATCGGCCCAAGCCTTTTTCTTTGCACTAAAACTGGTCTTCAGTTTCTCTGCTTCAGATACACTCAATTGGAGTTTGGATTCAGTTTTCTTTGTTACAGTCTCCTGAGTCGACAGCCGGGTCTTAGCTTCAGACAATTGAGATTCCAGTTCTGCGGTTGCAGCCTGTATATAGAATAAGGTTGTTAGTTTCATGGCGTATTATAAAAGCAAGTCCCAAGTGCTTTTGCAAGCAATGACACTTGGCACTTGGGGGCTAATGTCTGTCAGCGCAATTTTATTGTCAAAGGAATTGGATTTTTTCCAGAAGTCCCAAGTGCTTTGCAAGCAAGATCACTTGGCACTTGGGGGCTAATGCATTTTGCTGTTTTTCCTACCAAAGGTAAGCTGGATATGTTATTAATAGCCTCAGCCGGCTCATAAGGATATCTGGTCAAAGTATTTGTCTCTTCCATATTGGCTACAAGGATCGGCTCATTCATACTGATTAAACCGGCCCTTGGGGACTACACATGCAAATTGAAAAAACTATCAGCATCCGGTTTGGTTGTAAACCAGGAATCGAAAGGAGTCTAAGGCAAAAGCTTATAAGTCTATTAAAAGTCTACAAATCATTCACTCTTATCATACTCCGCAGACTTGGGGGCTACCAGGGTACATAACTTATATAAACCAGAGAACATACCTCATATTTTTGGTACATCTGTTTGACCATTCCAATCTCTGAGTCATGGCTGGAGTTGACTTGGCTAAGATAGCCAGATAGTACTTCACCAATACTCAGATGGGTGTAGTGGGAGACATCAAACCTCACTTTCTGCCTCTCTATGACTTCTTGCTTTGCGGAGTGTCTCGCCAGCATAGTCGGATTGCCCGGTTCAATGAATCTAGTACCAGTGATTAAAACATCATTGTCGTAAGTCTCTGGCGGGTTAGCTGAGCTTGACGGTTCAGCAGTGGGTGGATTAAGAACGGTTTCGTCAACAGACGGCTCATGAAGATCTGATTGAACGTTGATAGCAGGGTCTTCCGGTGCTTCAGTTTGTTCCAGGGCAAGAGTCGGCTACGCCAGTTCAGCGGCTTTTGGATCCTCAGCCGGTTTTGCCACTTTTGCTTTCTTGGGCTTTGCTTGACCACTAAGAAGAATTTGATGAGTCAGTATAACGATACGGGTATAAAGGTGCAAAAGAAGGATAATTATCTTTACCCGGGGGCGGTCTTAAAAGCCGGCAGCTGAGTTTGTGAAGAATCACCACAGGAGGAACGAGCAATCTCCTGCAAAGTGGAATTATAGTTAAGTAACTTATAAAAGTGACTCGTTCATCAGAGTTAAGATTTAAAAGAACCTCATTTTGGCGTTTCTGATGGGTTTTCGGTAAGCCAGAGGGTAACTCATCGTCTCCACTGGTTCGCGTCTGACGGCGGCTCTCATGCTGCTGTTGTTTCAAAAGAAAATGAGGACCCAAATAAGCCAAGGGGTGTGAAAACCTTACTTTCCGGGTTACCCGCCGAAGTTTCTGCCTTGGTAAAGGTTCTGAGTCGGAGGAAATAATAGTTACCTCTTCTTCAACTGCCTGGCTAGCCCCCGTGTCCTCCTGATAATAGTCAGTGTCAATAAGGTTGTGAAAAAGTAGGCCAAGAGAGTCAAGGGCTACCTCCGACTCAGAGAGTCATCCAACTTGAGTAAGTCAGAAGCAGTTGTTTTCTTCCTAGACTTTCCGGCGGTTTTCTTGGCGGCTACTGCAGCGGCTCTAGCTTTCTTAGCAGCCTCATGATCATATTTGGCCTTCCAAAAGTCAGATTTAGCCTATAGAAAAATAGCATGTTGAAACTCATGCAAATACTTAACTGCTGAGGAAAAAGGAGTCAAGAGGATTTACCTCTGGTGCCGGGTTAAGCTTGCAGAAAGGATTCAACCCTACTTTGTTGCAGTCTTCATATTTGCTGTTGACGAGGGTGGTCGCCATTTCAACAATGGCTTCTTCGGTCAGACGTAGGGAGCTATGACGTAATGGACCATCTGTTCCTCCGGTAAAGTTGCACGTCAAGTCAGATCGGTGGCTCGGAGGGATGATCCGCCATGCGATCCAACAACGGATCAAGTCAACTCCAGTTAAGCCATTTCCCAGCAAGGCTTGAACCCTTTTGATTGTTGGGATAAGTTTCTTGCGTTCAGCAGTAGAAAGTTTATCAGGGAGTAAATATTTAGCATTAATACGCTCAGCGCGATAACCCGGCATTGGTTTATCATCAGCCGACGACGTGTCTTTGCAATAGAACCAGGTTTGGTTCCAGTCCTTGGGATGGCTTGGCAAGACTACTAGAGGAAAGAGAGCATCCCGTCCGTGCTAAATCGAAATTCCGCCAAGTTCCAAGCTGGGGTCGTTGGTGTACTCATTCTAGCGGTTCAAATAGAAGTATTCTCTGAAGAGTTCAACAGTAGGTTCTTCTTGAAGATAAACCTCGCAGAAAACTTGGAAGTTACAGATGTTTGATATGGAATTGGGTCCAATGTCTTGCGGATGAAGCTTGAAGAAATGCAGAACATCTCTAAAGAATTTTGAGCCGGGTGATGACCCACAAGTATAGGGGATCTATCGTAGTCCTTTCGATAAGTAAGAGTGTCGAACCCAACGAGGAGCAGAAGGAAATGATAAGCGGTTTTCGGCAAGGTATTCTCTGCAAGTACTGAAATAAGTGGTAACAAATAGTTTTCTGATATGATAAATTGTAACGAGCAACAAGTAACAAAAGTAAATAAAGTGCAGCAAGGTGGCCCACTCCTTTTTGTAGCAAAGGACAAGCCGGAACAAACTCTTATAATAGGAAAAGCGCTCCCGAGGACACATGGGAATATCGTCAAGCTAGTTTTCATCACGTTCATATGATTCGCGTTCGATACTTTGATAATTTGATATGTGGGTGGACCGGTGCTTGGGTGCTGTTCTTACTTGAACAAGCATCCCACTTATGATTAACCTCTATTGCAATCATCCGCAACTACAACAAAAGTATTAAGGTAAACCTAACCATAGCATGAAACATATGGATCCAAATCAGCCCCTTACGAAGCAACACATAAACTAGGGTATAAGCTTCTGTCACTCTAGCAACCCATCGTCTACTTATTACTTCCCAATGCCTTCCTCTAGGCCCAAATAATGGTGAAGTGTTATGTAGTCGACATTCACATAACACCACTAGAGGCTAGACAACATACATCTTATCAAAATATCAAACGAATACCAAATTCACATGACTACTAATAGCAAGACTTCTCCCTTGTCCTCAGGAACAAACGTAATTACTCACAAAGCATATTCATGTTCATAATCAGAGGGGTAATAATATGCATGTAGGATCTGAACATATGATCTGTCACCAAATAAACCAACTAGCATCAACTACAAGGAGTAATCAACACTACTAGCAACCTACTAGCACCAATCCCGGACTTTGAGACAAGAATTCGATACAAGAGATGAACTAGGGTTTGGAGATGAGATGGTGATGGTGAAGATGTTGATGGAGATTGCCCTCTCCTGATGAGAGGAGCGTTGGTGATGACGATGGTGATGATTTCCCCCTCCCGGAGGGAAGTATCCCCGGCAGAACAGCTCTGCCGGAGCTCTAGATTGGTTCCGCCAAGGTTCCGCCTCGTGGCGGCGGAGTCTCGTCCCGAGAAGTTCCTCTCTATTTTTTTCTCATCGAAAGACTTCATATAGGAGAAGATGGACGTCGGAGAGCCACCAGGGGGCCCACGAGGTAGGGGGGCGCGCCCTAGGGGGGGCGCCCCCCACCCTCGTGAGTAGGGTGTGGGCCCCCTGGCCTTCATCTTTGGCGAGGATTTTTCTT
Source organism: Triticum dicoccoides (assembly GCF_002162155.2). Lineage (NCBI taxonomy): Eukaryota > Viridiplantae > Streptophyta > Magnoliopsida > Poales > Poaceae > Triticum > Triticum dicoccoides. The sequence continues at coordinate 374,432,479 of NC_041388.1, read as the reverse complement.
TATTTGTTTTAAGATGTTCCGTGGAGTTTCAGGACTTTTGGAGTTGCGCAGAATAGGTCTCTAATATTTGCTCCTTTTCCAGCCCAGAATTCCAGCTGTCGGCATTCTCCCTCCTTATGTAAACCTTGTAAAATAAGAGAGAATAGCCATAAGTATTGTGATGTAAAGTGAAATAACACTCCATAATGCGATAAATATCGATATAAAAGCATGATGCAAAATGGACGTATCAACTCCCCCAAGCTTAGACCTCGCTTGTCCTCAAGCGAAAAGCCGATAACAATAAATATGTCCTCATGTTTAGAGGTATAGGCGTCGATAAAAATAAAATACAGACATGAAGGCATCATGATTATTCTCATAACAGCAACATATATAGATTTTGTCATATGATTACTTATGTTGAAGTGATGATCTATTCACAATGCAAAAGTATAAATCATAAACCTTATTGAGCTCCGACAAACTATAATCTCAGTCATTGAAGCAACTGCAATTTATCATAACATCGGAAAGAGTCTATGTCAGAGCTAAAAAGCAAGTCCACATACTCAACTATCATTTAATCCTCCATAATTGCTAACACTCACGCAATACTTGTGGCTACGGAGTTTTAATCGGACACAGAGAAAGATAGGGGCTTATAGTTTTGCCCCACAACCTTTTACCTCAAGGGTAATGTCAACAATAATGGTTTGTGCTCCCCTACATCCAATTAGATATATATATCATGTTCTTTCCAACATGCTGAGCTTGCCAAAGGATAAAAATGAAAAAGAAAAGGTGAAGATCACCATGACTCTTGCATAAGGTAGAAGATAATAATAAAAGATAGGCCCTTCGCAGAGGGAAGCAGAGGTTGCCATGCACTTTTATGGTTGGATGCATAAAATCTCAATGCGAAAGAACGTCACTTTATATTGCCCCTTGTGATATGAACCTTTATTATGCAGTCCGTCGCTTTTATTACTTCCACATTACAAGATCGTCTAAAGCTTATTTATCCCACACCAATCAATCATACATATTTAGAGCAATTTTTATTGCTTTGCACCGATGACAACTTACTTGAAGGATCTTACTCAATCCATAGGTAGATATGGTGGACTCTCATGGCAAAACTGGTTTAAGGGTATTTGGAAGCACAAGTAGTATTTCTATTTGGTGCTGAGAATTTGGCTAGCATGAGGGGGAAAGGCAAGCTCAACAAGTTAGAGGATCCATGACAACATACTTTATCTCAGATATAAGAAAGACATAACTCATTACGTTTTCTTCCTTGTCCAACATCAACTCTTTAGCATGCCATATTTTAATGAGTGCTCCCAATCATAAAAGATGTCAATGATAATATATCTATATGTGAAAACCTCTCTTTCCTTATTACTTCTTATTAATTGCAACAATGACCAAAGCTATGTTTGCCAACTCCCAACAACTTTTAATCATCATACTCTTTCTATGTGAAGTCATTACTCTCAATAAGATCAATATGAACTTTTTGTTTCTTTTTATTCTTTTATTCTTTCTTTTATTCACCCAAGGTCATGGCAAAATAATCAAGCCCTTGACTCAACACTAATCTTTATTATATATAGCTCACGGACTCGATTACAAAGAGAGATCATAAAGCAAACTCAAAACTAGATCATGCCATAAACTTTATTCTACTAGATCAAGATACTACTAATAGGATCAAACTAAGAAAAACGGTAAAGATAAGAGTTGTGATTGTGATACGATACCGGGGCATCTCCCCCAAGCTTGGCAGTTGCCAAGGGGAGTGCCCATACCCATGTGATTATATCTCCTTGGTTGGTGAAGAAGGTGGAGGTGTTGTTGATGATGCAGGCTTGTCATCCATCTTCCAAGGCATAGGTTCACCATCATAGAAGGATGATCGAGTCTCTGGAATCCTCGAATCTGTAGCCAAACTCATTCTTTTGAATCTATATTCATACTCACAGTTTTGGTTTTGCAGGTCATGGATTTGGGCTTGGAGGTGCTCGATCTTCTCATATAGCTTGAAGATGGCCTCCTCGATGTTCTTGGCATCCGACTTGTAGTTGTTAGTGAACTCCATGAGCATCGTGTGGCTAGCGTTGATTCCATGCTCCACCATCCCTTGGCACTTGAAAACTTGCTGCTCCACTGCTTCGAGCCTCGTCTCCATGCTTCCGGTCCCCTTTGGTCCCTCTTCATTGCGGATGTGCAACAACCCATCACGCAACTCAATGGTTTGAGGGTGTCGCAGCACCTCCGCGAGGTAAGGGTTGATGACCTTCTCGAAAAACTTGTCCTTGGGGGCGCTTGGGGCCGTCATGATAACCTAGATCTGTCAAAAAACAACTCGAAACAAGAATAGAGGAGGTTTGCATGATACGGGAGTCAAAACCTTCGGGAGGTTATATAATGAATTTTTACCGACCAAAATACGTATCGTGCAAGAAAACGGAGTCCGGAAGGCACACGAGGTGCTCACGAGGTAGGGGGGCGCACCCACCACCCTCGTGGGGCCCTCGTGTCCTTCCCGGACTGCTACTTATTTTTCTATTTTTCTAAATATTCCAAAATGGAGAAATATTGCCTTAAAAATTATTTTGGAGTCGGTTTACTTACCGTACCACATACCTATTCCTTTTCGGAGTATGAAACGTTCCAGAAAGTGTCCCTTATGTATTCCTCCGGGGTTACGGTTTCAATAATATTGGTTTCAACATTTATGGGATTACCTGAGATATAATGTTTAATTCTTTGACCGTTTACCACCTTCGGATTTGTGCCCTCGAAGTTGTTGATCTTTATGGCACAGGAATGATAGACCTCTTCGATAACATAGGGGCCTTCCCATTTAGAGAGAAGTTTTCCTGCAAAAAATCTTAAAAGAGAGTTGTATAGCAATACATAATCACCTACATTAAACTCACGCTTTTGTATCCTTTTGTCATGCCATCTTTTAACTTTTTCTTTAAACAACTTGGCATTTTCATAAGCTTGGGCTCTCCATTCATCAAGTGAGCTAATATCAAATAACCTCTTCTCACCGGCAAGTTCAAAATCATAGTTAAGCTCTTTAATATCCCAATATGCCTTATGTTCTAGTTCGAGAGGTAAGTGACATGCTTTTCCATAAACCATTTTATACGGAGACATACCCATAGGATTTTTGTATGCAGTTCTATAAGCCCATAATGCATCATCAAGTTTCTTGGACCAATTCTTTCTAGACCTATTAACAGTCTTTTGCAAAATTAATTTGAGCTCTCTAACTCTACTTGACCACTAGACTGTGGGTGATAAGGAGATGCAATTCTATGATTAACATCATATTTAGCAAGAATTTTACGGAAAGCACCATGAATAAAGTGTGAACCACCATCAGTCATTAAATATCTAGGGACTCCAAACCTCGGAAAAATAACTTCCTTAAGCATTTTAATAGAAGTGTTATGATCAGCACTACTAGTTGGAATAGCTTCTACCCACTTAGTAACGTAATCAATAGCAACTAAAATATGTGTGTATCCATTAGAGGCAGGAAAAGGTCCCATATAATCAAAGCCCCAAACATCAAACGGTTCAATAACAAGAGAATAATTCATAGGCATTTCTTGACGTCTACTAATATTACCAATTCTTTGACATTCATCACAAGAGAAGACAAACTTACGGGCATCCTTGAAGAGAGTAGGCCAATAAAAACCAGATTGCAATACCTTATGTGCAGTTCTATCTCCAGCGTGGTGTCCTCCATAAGCCTCGGAATGACACTTGCGTAGGATCTGTTCCTGTTCATGCTCAGGTACGCAATGTCTAATAACACCATATACTCCTTCTTTATAAAGACGTGGGTCATCCCAAAAGTAATGTCTTAAATCATAGAAAAACTTTTTCTTTTGCTGGTATGTGAAGCTAGGTGGTATAAATTTAGCAACAATATAATTAGCATAATCAGCATACCATGGAGTACTACGAGAAGTACTTATAACATTTAATTGTTCATCAGGAAAGCTATAATTAATAGGTAGTGGGTCATTAAGAATATTTTCTAACCTAGACAAGTTGTCTGCAACGGGGTTCTCAGCTCCCTTTCTATCAACAATATGCAAATCAAATTCCTATAGCAAGAGAACCCATCTAATAAGTCTAGGTTTAGCATCTTTCTTTTCCGTAAGATATTTAATAGCAGCATGATCAGTTTGAATAGTTACTTTAGAATCAACAATATAAGACTAAACTTATCACAAGCAAATACAACTGCTAAAAGCTCTTTTTCAGTAGTAGCATAATTTCTTTGAGCATTGTCTAGAGTCTTACTAGCATAATGAATAACATTTAATTTCTTATCAACTCTTTGCCCTAGAACAGCACCTACAGCATAATCACTAGCATCACACATAATTTCAAAGGGTAGGTTCCAATCAGGTGGCTGAACAACAGGTGCAGTGACTAATGCTTTCTTAAGTATTTCAAATGATTCTACACAATCATCATCAAAGACAAATGGTATATCTTTTTGCAATAAATTAGTCAGAGGCCGAGAAATTTTTGAGAAGTCCTTAATGAACCTCCTGTAAAATTCGGCGTGACCAAGGAAACTTCATATACCTTTGATGTCCTTGGGACATGGCATCTTTTCAATAGCATCAACCTTGTCTTTATCAACTTCAATACCTCTTTCAGAAACTTTATGCCCCAAGACAATACCTTCATTAACCATAAAGTGACACTTTTCCCAATTCAAGACAAGATTAGTTTATTCACATCTCTACAAAACTCGATCAAGATTGCTCAAGCAATCATCAAAAGAGGAACCATAGACGGAAAAATCATCCATGAAAACCTCACAAATCTTTTCACAAAAGTCAGAGAATATAGCCATCATGCATCTTTGAAAGGTAGCAGGTGCATTACATAAACCAAAAGGCATACATCTATAAGCAAAAGTACCAAAAGGGCATGTAAAAGTAGTCTTTGATTGATCTCTAGCCGACACAGGTATTTGAGAGAAACCAGAATAACCATCTAGAAAGCAATAGTGTGTATGTTTGCATAATCTTTCTAGCATTTGATCAATAAAAGGTATGGGGTAATGATCTTTTTAGTAGCTTTATTTAATTTGCAGAAATCAATTACCATCCTATAACCTGTGATAATTCTTTGTGGAATCAGTTCATCTTTATCATTAGGAACAACAATAATACCTCCCTTCTTAGGGACACAATGGACAGGACTTACCCACTCACTATCAGCAATGGGATAGATTATACCTGCCTCCAGAAGCTTGAGTATTTCTTTTCTTACCACTTCTTTCATTTTAGGATTCAGACGTCGTTGAGGATCACGAACTGGTTTGGCATCTGCTTCCAAATTTATTTTATGTTGACATAGAGTGGGACTAATGCCCTTAAGATCATCAAGAGTATATCCAATAGCAGCACGATGCTTCTTCAGAGTTTTCAATAATCTTTCTTCTTCATGCTCTGAAAGGTTAGCACTAATAATAACAGGATATATCTTCTTTTCATCAAGATAAGCATATTTAAGATTATCAGGCAAAGGTTTAAGCTTAAACACGGGATCACCCTTGGGTGGAGGAGGATCCCCTAAGATTTCAACAGGCAAATTGTGTTGCAGAAGAGGTTCCTTTTTAAAGAATACTTCATCTATTTCCCTTCTTTCATTCATAAACATATCATTTTCATGGTCTAGCAAATAGTGTTCTAAAGGATCACTAGGAGGTACGGCAATAGAAGCAAGACCAATAATTTCATCCTTACTAGGTAATTATTCCTCACGATGTTGTTTACTAAATTTAGAGAAATTAAACTCATGAACCATATCATCCAAGCCAATAGTAATAACATTCTTTTTGCAATCTATCCTAGCATTAACAGTGTTCAAGAAGGGTCTACCAAATATAATGGGACAAAAGCTATCTTGCGGAGAAGTAAGAACAAGAAAATCAGCAGGATATTTAGTTTTCCCACGCAAGACTTCAACATCTCTAACAATTCCAATTGGTGAAATAGTATCTCTATTGGCAAGTTTAATTGTGACATCAATACCTTCTAACTCAGCAGGTGCAATTTCATTCTTAATTTCTTCATATAATAACAGGCATGCCTACCACGGGTCTATGTTTAACTTTATCACAAGGTTTAGCAATTCTAGCAGTTTCACCTTCGAACTGAATAACATGCCCATCAATATTTCAGACAAGAGATCTTTAACAATAGCAATATTATGTTCTACTTTAACTTGCTCAGGAGGTGTATAAGTTCTCATATTGCTTTTACGAACAACAGTTGAAGCTTTAGCATGATCCTTTACTCTAACAGGGAAAGGTGGTTTCTCAACATAAGAAGTAGGAACAATAGGATCATTATAAGTGATAGTCTTTTCTTCAACTTTAATAGGTGCAGCTACTTTTACTTCTATGGGAGGATGATATTTAAACCACTTCTCCTTAGGGAGATCAACATAAGTAGCAAAAGATTCACAGAAATAAGCTACTATCTCAGAGTCAAGTCCATATTTAGTGCTAAACTTACGGAAAATATCAGTATCCATAAAAGATTTAACACAATCAAACTTAGGTGTCATACCTGACTCCTTACCTTCGTCGAGGTCCCAATCTTCAGAGTTGCGTTTAATTCTATCCAATAAATTCCATCTGAATTCAATAGTCTTCATCATAAAAGAGCCAGCACAAGAAGTATCGAGCATGGTGCGATTGTTATCAGAAAGCCAGCATATAAATTTTGAATAATCATTTCTCTTGAGAGCTCATGATTGGGGCACGAATATAACATTGATTTAAGCCTCCCCCAAGCTTGAGCGATGCTTTCTCCTTCTCGAGGCCAGAAATTATATATATAATTGCGATCACGATGAACAAGATCCATAGGGTAATACTTTTGATGAAATTCCAACTTCAATCTTTTATAGTCCCATGATCTCATATCATCACATAGCATATACCATATCAATGTGTCTCCCTTCAAAGATAAAGGGAAGACCTTCTTCTTAGCAACATCATTGGGTATACCTGCAAGCTTAAATAATCCACAAACTTCATCCACATATATTAAGTGCTCATCAGGATGCTTTGTTCCATCTCCTGTAAAAGGGTTAGCTAGCAGTTTTTCCATCATACCTGAAGGAAATTCAAAAGGAGTTTCATTTTCAATAGGTTCAGTAGGTTGAGGAGCAACTCTTTGCTCTACTGGACGGGGTGAAGATACCCCGAACAACCCCCTCAGAGAATTACTTTCCATAGTAACAAGTGACAGTAAATTTCAGCACACTATATAAATTTTTCCTTACCAAATTTGACCTACCAAAAGCGCTACACTCCCCGGCAATGGCGCCAGAAAAGAGTCTTGATGACCCACAAGTATAGGGGATCTATCGTAGTCCTTTCGATAAGTAAGAGTGTCGAACCCAACAAGGAGCAGAAGGAAATGATAAGCGGTTTTCGGCAAGGTATTCTCTGCAAGTACTAAAATAAGTGGTAACAGATAGTTTTCTGATATGATAAATTGTAACGAGCAAAAAGTAACAAAAGTAAATAAAGTGCAGCAAGGTGGCCCAATCCTTTTTGTAGCAAAGGGCAAGCCGGAACAAACTCTTATAATAGGAAAAGCGCTCCCGAGGACACATGGGAATATCGTCAAGCTAGTTTTCATCACGTTCATATGATTCGCGTTCGATACTTTGATAATTTGATATGTGGGTGGACCAGTGCTTGGGTGTTGTTATTACTTGAACAAGAATCCCACTTATGATTAACTTCTATTGCAAACATCCGCAACTACAACAAAAGTATTAAGGTAAACCTAACCATATCATGAAACATATGGATCCAAATCAGCCCCTTACGAAGCAACGCATAAACTAGGGTTTAAGCTTCTGTCACTCTAGCAACCCATCATCTACTTATTACTTCCCAATGCCTTCCTCTAGGCCCAAATAATGGTGAAGTGTTATGTAGTCGACGTTCACATAACACCACTAGAGGCTAGACAACATACATCTTATCAAAATATCAAACGAATACCAAATTCACATGACTACTAATAGCAAGACTTCTCCCTTGTCCTCAGGAACAAACGTAATTACTCACAAAGCATATTCATGTTCATAATTAGAGGGGTAATAATATGCATATAGGATCTGAACATATGATCTTTCACCAAATAAACCAACTAGCATCAACTACAAGGAGTAATCAACACTACTAGCAACCTACTAGCACCAATCCCGGACTTTGAGACAAGAATTGGATACAAGAGATGAACTAGGGTTTGGAGATGAGATGGTGCTGGTGAAGATGTTGATGGAGATTGCCCTCTCCCGATGAGAGGAGCGTTGGTGATGACGATGGTGATGATTTCCCCCTTCCAGAGGGAAGTATCCCTGGCAGAACAGCTCTACCGAAGCTCTAGATTGGTTCCGCCAAGGTTCCGCCTCGTGGCGGCGGAGTCTCGTCCCGAAAAGTTCCTCTCTATTTTTTCTCATCGAAAGACTTCATGTAGGAGAAGATGGATGTCGGAGAGCCACCAGGGGGCCCACGAGGTAGGGGGCGCGCTCCCCACCCTCGTGAGCAGGGTGTGGGCCCCCTGGCCTTCATCTTTGGCGAGGATTTTTCTTTATTTGTTTTAAGATGTTCCGTGGAGTTTCAGGACTTTTGGAGTTGCGCAGAATAGGTCTCTAATATTTGCTCCTTTTCCAGCCCAGAATTCCAGCTGCCGGCATTCTCCCTCCTTATGTAAACCTTGTAAAATAAGAGAGAATAGCCATAAGTATTATGACATAAAGTGAACTAACAGTCCATAATGCAATAAATATCGATATAAAAGCATGATGCAAAATGGACGTATCACTGGGCGACGAAAAGCCCCGGTTCATATGATCAGTGAAGACGATGATTTCACCATCCTTTGGCTGAGGTATCTCTTCGGCCAGGTCAGGGGCGCGAGAATACATAACACTCTTCTCTGGTAAGTACCCGACAGTGACAAAATCCTTTAGAGTATCTTCAGTGACTGTAGAAGTGACCCAGTTGCAAATTGTCGTCGTCTTCGGCGGCATGGCGAAAAGACAATCTAAAAGGAAGTAATTTGCTGGATCAAATTAATTGGTGGAGTTACAAGCTAATGACTGCAGTATAGATGTATAATGGCGGCTTAAATAAGGGCTAATGGTATATTAAGGAAAAAATAAGCAGGCATGGTAAGCCGCCATGAATAAATATACTCAAGAGTTGCCAGCAACGAAAAATTGGCTAAGTACTAAGATAAATCTAGACCTAAAATCAGTACAGATGAGTTCATGAGCTTGCACAAGATTTCTTCTTCCAGAAAAGGGGATCTACTGATATCAAAGGTAGAAATAAAAGGACTATTGCATTGGTCTAGCGCCGTTTTTAGATCAAAGAAGCTCGCAGTGCAGCCTGAAGGATGAACTGCGACGAACTACGAAGACCACAAAGAAGCTCGCAAACCCTAGTGCAGATCTAAGGTATGAGAAGGCAGAAACTTACAACTGCAGATCTGCTGCGGAGGGTCGCCATCGTTATCTCGATCGACTCAGGTTGATGCAGCGGCCGAGGTTGATGAAGACGAGGTGCTCTGCGACGGCGGTGGAGCTCGAGCGGCAGAAGGGTTGCGAGAGAAAGAAGGAAGAAGGAGAAAATGGGAGATGGTTTCGGATCCTATTTATAAGGAGACAGGGAACAGGCAGGTGCAAAATACGAGGAAGCCGAAAATATGGTCATCCAGCTACCAGGGCGCCTCGATTCTCAGGATAATCATTAAGATAAAGATCCGTTGAGATATGTTGGATGAAGTGTGAAGTAATGGCAGATAACGTCATGGCGGGTTATCACAAAATCCTGGAGATGATGTCATGGCGGGTTACAAATTTTTGCGCAATAAAGAGTAGAAGATTTCCTATAAGTGTTGAAGATTGACATGAACCAGTTCAAATCAATCTGGGGCCTAATGTTGGGGATATAACTATTAGGTATGACCCGTCCAGGAGGGGTCGGGTTATACCTATGGCGATTCATGAAGCCCAAGACAACTCTGGAAGATGGCGGTTCAGTTAAGGGCCCAAGACCCGAAGGCGGCTCAAGGCCCGTAGAGATAAACCGCCATATGTGCATAACTTGTATTGTAAGGCAGGAATAGTTAGAGACCGAGCCAGACACTGTTCATGAGCCGGCCGGATTCTATGAGCCGCCGGGTGCAGCCTCTGTACATAAAGGGACGACCCGGCGGCGGTTCAGGGCAAGTAAGATCAGATCGAAAGCTAGGTCAAGGGGATTCGCTCCCTAGTAATCGAAACATAAGCAATACCACCTCAAACTGGACTAGGCTTTTACCTTCACCACAAGGGGCCGAACCAGTATAACCCTCGTGTCCTTTTCCCGTTTTAACCCCTTTAAGCTTCCTAGTTGCGATGGCTCCACGATTAAGTCCTTCCACTAGGACATCTACCGTGACAATTCCACGACACGATGCTTCACATGTTGCCAATCTCTTTTGTAGGGAAATCTTACGACTACATGGAGTGCCAAAGATGATAGTCTCGGACCGCAACGTCAAGTTCCAAGCTACTTTTGGAAAAACCTTATCCGCCAAGCTCGGAATCAAGCTACTTTTCTCCACGGCTTACCATCCTCAAACCGGCGGCCAAACGGAGGTGACCAACCGCACACTCTCCACTCTACTTAGCGTGCTAATCAAGAAGAACATCAAGGAGTGGGAGGAGTGTCTACCTATCGCCGAGTTCGCCTACAACCGTGCAAGACACTCAACTACCGGCAAGTCCCCTTTTGAGGTTGTCTACGGATTCAACCCAATGTCCCCATGGGACATTATCCCTCTACCACTACAAGAGCGCATCAATATGGACACAAGTGCAAGTGTGAACCATCTCAAGAAGGTGCATGAAGATACAAGGCACACCATCGAGCGCCAAGTACAACGACTTGCGACCAAGCTCAACATCAACAAGCAACCCCATGGTATTCAACATTGGTGATCTTGTGTGGCTACACCTTCGCAAGGACCGCTTCCCCACCGAACGCGAATCCAAACTCCTACCACGAGTGGATGGACCCTTCAAGGTGCTTGCATGCTACAACAACAATGCTTACAAGATCGACCTCCCGCACGACAAGTACAACGTGAGCGACGTCTTCAACGTCAAGGATCTCTCGCCCTACCGTGGTGATGAAGAATTCGATCCGAGGTCGGATCTTTCCCGAGGGAGGGGAGATGCTGCAGAGCATCCCAAGGTCATCCCCATGGACCTACCTACGTCTCCCACAACACCACTTGGACCAATGACAAGAGCACGAGCCAAGGCTATCGAAGATAAGGTGAACTCGCTCCTCTCCGAACTACCACTTTCTATGCATGAGACATGGCTACTACCTTAAGCGGAAACCCTATGTGTGATCAGGTACTTGGAGGAAATCCATGGATCAGCTACACCCAACGGACAAGACGGCGAGGACACCAAGCTCAATGGACAAGAAGAAGGACTACTCGAAATGCCTAGTCACCGGACGACCGGTGACCCTCGGACGTTCGATGAACTCCAGGCACTGGACGACCGACCCCCTCCGGACGACCGACGCTACCACACCCGAGCCAAAATGCCAGACTTCTGAAGACTACCGAACGACCGACGCCCCGGACATCCGCCCCCGACCGCACGTCCGACCCCAGCCCATCCGAGCCGAATCTACGGACGCCCGACAAGCATCGGACGTTCGGACCCTCATGAGCCTCCGGACGACAGGTAACCACCATACGTCCGACTCCTGTGTGCTGATTTCGTGTTGGGACGTAGCCCATGTACCCCCTTCGACCTCTAAGACTATATATAGACCTCCAATCGGACGTGTTGGGACGTTGGGACGTAGCCCATGTTCCACCCTACATCACAGATCCAAGCAAATCCAATGAGGATAGATCCGCCGGAGACACACCTTCACACACCCACTAACGATGCTAGACGCGTCACTGGAACGGGGGCCAGGCGGAGACCTTTATTCCATCTTCAAGGAGACGTTGTCATCTCGCCTTCCTGAGCAGGACACAAATCCTAACAAAAATCAAAGAAACGACTAATAACGGAGCCCTCTCGTCGGCCCTTGCTAGGATCCATCGTGCCTGCATGGCCCCTAGGGCCAGTGGAGACAAGGCGGACCTGTGGTGGTGCTGGCAAGAGGCACAAACCCTAGCTTTTTTGGAAGTGGAGGAGGCGGCGATTATGTGACCTTGATTTGATGTAATACTATTAAGGAACCCTCCTTCCTCGGGGAATCCAAAGTTGTATATCAACCATTTCTTCGAAAAGACCCCCCCCCCCTCGTAAAAAAACTCCAAGTCCCTGTTACGTCGTAACCGCTACATTTTCAGTTGTTCCAGGTATAAGTTTTCGTCGCCGGAGGCTGAGAAGATAGTGTTTTTCTTAGGCAAGAAGGTAGTCTTTTTAGTGAACTCGATGATACCCCGCACGTTGTTGCGGGGATATTTTACAATATTTCAGTGTGATTCGTTGCATGATACATGAATATTTGAAGTAATAATATAAAAAGCTCAAACTGAAAATAAATATAATTTATTATGTTAGATTACTATATAGTTGTAATTTTTTTATTAATTATAAATAGCATAATAGAATGAAATTTCTTATGTATGTTTGGATGTTGAGATGAGTCTTTTGTTTCATGCATGTTTAATGATGAAGTGACATGCTTGCATGTAGAGAAATATGATATTGGGGGTGGGCATTTTCTCATGCATGTTGTGGGATGATGTTGCATGCTTGCATGTTGACAGAAATAGTTAGTGGGGGATAGCTATTTAGATATAGAAGATTGGCTTTCTTTTTGAGCAGATTTTAGTGAATTGGCTAACAAGATAATTAAGCCTAGTCTTTTTTAATGAATTGGCTAACAAGACAATTAAGCCTAGTTATTAGATTAAAATGGCTCATTACCCCAGCCAGGCCAATCAGGCCAGATCATATTCCCTGGGTAGGCCCTGGAATAGCAGCAAAATCATTAGTTAAGGGTTATTCCTTGCAAAGTTCACTTTCCATCTTCTTTCATGGTGATGTGGCGCATTGCATGTATATTACTTGTCGCAACCTTGGAGCTTTCCATATATTTTTTTCATAGATTTATTTTTTCATAATGGTTTATCTTTTTAGTCGTTCGTTCAAATACCAAATCATATTCACTGTTGTATTTCTCGTTACGAGATCTTCGAAATTAGATCCCATGTTAATAGGTTTCGATGAACTTTTTATCACGAAGAACGAACCCCAAAAACTGTAAAAAATGAAAACCGGAAGAAAAAATTGAAGCCCAAAAGCACAACCGCATTTTTCATTTTTTTGGGAAGCGCAAACTGTGTTTTTATCTTTTTCAGGGTTTGTACTTCTTGCATAATAAAATTCGTGCTTCTTGCGGAAGCACAATGCTTCCCATAAAAGCACACGCTATGCTTTCCCCTTTTTTAGAGGGAAGCACAACATGTGGTCTCGCAGAAGCACATAAGCATAGACTGTGTTTTTTTTTTTTACTTTTATGGTGGAAGCAAATCAACACTTTTCTCTTTTCGGAAGCACGGTAGAACTAGAGTTGAGTTGTGCTTCCCATGGAAGAAATGTTGTGCTTCTCCTGGTTATGTTTTTTTTCCTTTTTTGGAAGTACAATTGTGCTTCTTGCAGAAGCACATGTTGTGTTTTTCGCAGAAAAATATTGCTTCCCGAAAGAAGAAGAAACTTGCACCAAAACCTAGGGAAAACCAAGCAAAAATCAAAAGACCGAAAAAACAAAAATTAATGATCCAAAAAGGTGTGCAAAAAGAAAACAAAGATCCCAAGGATAGGCTAGAGGATGACACATGGTGGCATCTGGACGCATCACTTTGCACGCTTTGACCTCCAAGGCGACGAAAATGACCCTTGTGGTTGGCCCCAAAAGGGTAACCGTGAGCTATTCGCTCCTGAATAGCGGGAAAAAGATATAGCCCGGTGTATGGGCCGACCCATTCCTGTTTCCTCCCCACCGGTTCTTGGAAGGTTGATTCTATAGCATTCCTTGAAGATATTGATTTTTTTCTCCAGACACTTTTCTATTTGTTTTTTTTTGGGGGTTTCTTGTTTCGGTTTCCTTCTATTTATGCCTATTTTTTTCATTTCGTGAACATTTTCAGAAAACATTGGAACAATCAGAAAATTGTTTGGAATCTAATAATATTTGAAATTCATGTGCATTTTTGGAATCTGAAACATTTTTGAAATATGTAACATTTTTCAAATTGATGATTTTTGTTAAAACCAAGTTTTTCAAATATGTGAATATTTTTTAAAATTTGGAACACTTATTTTGTATAAATACATTTCAAATTCATGAACATTTTCTGAACTTCAAGATTGTTTTTGAACCTCAAAGCATTTTTAAATTTGTGAACACTGCTTGAAATTTGAAACATTTTTAAATCCTAGACCATTTTTCATATTCATAAACATTGTTTGAAAGCTAGGAACATTTTCCAAATTCTATAATTTTTCTAAAATTTGTAAACATTTTCCAAATTCATTAACTTTTTATTAATTCAAAATATTTTTGAAATACTGAGCATTTTAAAGAAAAACAGAAAACAAAACAAGATGGAAAAGATTAAATAGGCGCGACCGCCCGGCACATGGGTCGGCCCAAAGCACGGGGGTGCGGGGTGCACATTTGGTGGTTATTCCCTGACCCACGCGCGTTATAGGAGGTCTCGCCTTTGGGGGCGTGTCTTTTGCACCTGGACTATATCTCGTTTTAAGTGAGCCCTAAGCTAACGTCGCCTGAACATTTGCCCTCATGTAGTTTACTGCCCCTCGTTTTCTTTCTTGCTGCTGGTTTTCTTTCTTGCTCACTCGCTGGTTAGGCTTCTGTCGTTCGTTTTTGCCCAGCAATTTGTCGCAGTTCCCTCTCTCGCTGCACAGCTTCTGTCCGTTTCTTTCTTTTTCTTTTTTTTCCTTTTCTTTTTTTCTTTATTGTTTTCTTTGGTTTTCTATTTTTCTATTTTTATCGGTTTTCTTAAATTTCACAGTTCTTGACGGTTCCTTTTGCTTATTCACTGTTTCTTTGGGTTTTTGTTTTTTATCAGTTTTTTTGTTTATTTCTTGGGTTCACCGAGTTTTTTCTTTTCTTTTTCTTTATTTTTTTGTTTCTTTCTTCATTTTCTTAGGTTTTTCTTGTTTCTTTTGTTGCACTGGTTTTCTCCGGTTTTTGTGCTTTTTCTTTGCTTTCTCATGGATTTTCATGCTTGTCTTCGGGTTTTTTCATTTTCTTTGTTTCTAAGGTGTATCTTTTGTTTCTTTCTTACTTTCTTCGGTTTTCTCCGCTTTTCTTTGTTGTTTTTATCTTTGTTCTCAACACATGTCTACATTTTTTCAGACAGATTTGTACATTTCATGTATATATCAAAACAGCTTATTATACTTTTTAACATTTTTCATATACATGATTACCAATTTTAATTAGATGATTACATATAAAAAAATGTTTGATTACTACTTTTCTCATAGACATTGTACATTTTCTCTATGTACCATGGACATTTTTAATATTTTTAAATATTGTACAAAAAAGTAGAAAAAGGGAAAACAATTTAAAAAGAAACAAGGCTGTGCCTCCAGCGAGCTGGGGCGTCCATCTGGCACTCGCCTTCACACGAGGGTTCCTACATTTTGCTTTGAGCGGGACATAGAGGAGCCCCAACTTTTGTCTCGCTTATTATAGCGAGACCAGCAGGTGCATCTGCTACAACGTCAGCCTCAATAGGCCAGGTTGAACAGCGAGACGTGCATCACGAGCTGGACATTAAATCTTCAAGCATCTTTCCGTTTTATTGATTGTGAGGCGTACATTTTTTATTTTCCTTAATTTTATTTATTTACTAAAACGTTTTAAATACGTATATGAAATTTATTATATAATTTAAAATTTTGAAAGTGTTCATCTTAAAATTGTTCATGCAATGTAAAAAGTTTGCTCACGTAATATTTAAAAATTCCATTACAGTTTTAGAATTTTTTTATGATATTCAAAGTATGTTCACGCATTTCAAAAAAAATTATCTACATTTTTTAAATTGTTTCTAAATGTTTAAAAGGTTCACGTAATTTAAAAACCTTTGACCACTCATAAAAAAGATTTTGTATTTTTTTTTAAAATGTTCACCTATTTCAAGAAATATAGAGTGTTTATACAATGTAAAACGATTTTAATTTAGTTCAATAAATGTTTTGTATCATTCAAAAAATGTTTATGATATTTAAAAATGTACTAACTCTGAAAAAAATGTTTTGCATGCTTATGTGAAAATGTTCATGTTCATGAAAAATGTCCAATGTGTGTTACAGAATGTTCACCGTGTATTAAAGAAAATCTTCAATGTGCATTTGTTAAATGTTCAATGTGTAATTTCAAAAAATGCTCAGTGTGTTTCTAAATAATGTTCAACCTGTATACGAAAAATGTTCGACGTGTGTTTGGAAAAGCTGAAGTACTTGAAAAATGTAAAGCGAAACAATGAATAGAAAAACATATAGAAAACTAAAGGAAAATTGATAAGAACCAGTAGAGGCACACGGAATACTTTTTTTGTGAAAGAGGCACACAGAATACTTTTTTTGCGAAAGAGGCACACGGAAAACAATTAAGACAAAAATAAAGAAGACGTAGAAAAAGCAGAAAAGGGGGTGGGGATGCAAGAATGTTCTAACACAGGTCCGTACCAGTATGTAGAATCTTCCAAACCGCTCTATTGTGTGAGGCCACTAAGGCAAGAAAACGCACCAAGCATCAGAGGCGAGACGAGTGTATGTCTTGCAGTAAGCGAGACATAGCCCTGTTGGGCCTTTGATTCAAGTTAAAATGCGGCCTAGCTTCAAGTCAGCTAGCCCTTTGAGTCAAGTCAAATTGCAACTCAGCTATAGCCTAGCACGAGACTTGTATCTCCTTATAAAAAGGTTGGTCATAGTGAATCCATCATCGGTCTTGTCATAATCAAAGCTTTCGATTTTGGCAACAAGAGCCTTGCGACCACCATTGCAAGGGCATTTCCTGCTTTAGAGTTTTGGTGATGATGACAACACACGTGTGGACTAATTATGCGCCATAGTTTTCTCAGGTACACATTGAGTGGCGCAAGACGTTTAGGCCTTCCCTCTATGCGGAAAAGATCGAAGACGGAGTATCCGACGTTTCTATTCCTTTGGTCGTAGGATATTCATACTATTAAGAGGGAATCCATGTCGGAAGGTATTGGTTGAATCTCGTCACGTACACATTCTCTGCACCCACCAAACACCCTCCATTTGAGGAGAGAGAGGTTTCCCTTTGTCCTCTGTCCCGTGCAGTTCTGACCATGGCGGTAGTACCGCTCCATTGAGCGGTTGTACCGCTGGCCGGTAGTTCCGGTCCTACCAGCGCTCTAAGTACCGCTCAAGGGTAACTCCCTTCTGTACTGGGTACGGTGGTAGACCGGTGGTGGAACGGAAGTTTCGGTTTGTCTTGACAAACCGGTACTACCGGTGTTCAGGGCGGTAGTACCGCCTCGGACTCCACCATCCAGGGACTGCTGGCCCAGCGGTAGCTCCAGCGTAACCACCGCTCTATCTACCGGCCTGAGGTATAAACCTTCTGGATGAGATGCGGTAGTCGAGTAGTGGTGGAGCGGTAGTTCCGATTTATTCCGATAAACCGGTACTACCGGGTGCGCCACCGGAAGTACCGCCCTGGTGCCCTAGCACGGGTTTCCCACATTCACCGGTTGTACCGGTGTCTATTGCGGAAGTACCGCTCCTATGCATTTCTGCATATAACGGTTGGATCTGAGGGGACCCTATTTAAGAAGCAGCTTCTCCTACCTCCCACCTACCTTTTTCCTCTTACTCTCCTCCATTACTGTCATTAAAGCCCTCTTGCCCGATCTCTCTCTCTAGCCACTCAAACTTGTTGATTTGCTAGGGATTGAAGGAGGAGACCTAGATCTACACTTCCACCAAAGGATATTTGATTCCCCCATACTTTCTTGTGTGGATTTTGTTACTTCAACCTTGTAGGCTATTCGGACTCCGATTGGGTCGAAGAAAAAGTGGATAGGAAGTCAACTTCCGGAGGGTGCCAATTCCTTGGTTGCTCTTTGGTGAGTTGGTCTTCTAAGAAGCAAAGTCGTGTGTCTCTCTTGTCCACCGAAGCGTAGTATGTGGCCGCCGGTAGTTGTTGTGCACAACTTCTATGGATAAGGTAAACTTTAAAGGATTACGGTGTCATTTGTGAAAAAGTGCCTCTTTGGTGTGACAATGAAACTGCCATCAAGATTTCTCTCAACCCGGTGCAACACTTCAAGACGAAGCATATTGAGATTCGTTATCACTTCATCCGGGATCATATTAGGCGAGGGGAGATCGAGCTGAACTATGTCAACACTCATGATAACCTTTGCAGACATATTCACGAAGCCTTTGGATGAAGCAAGATTTCATGAGTTAAGACATGAACTAAATATCATTGATTCGAGCAATGTGGCTTGAACCTTTGCACACCCCACCATACTCATCATGATGTCTTGTTCTAGGTGTAAGCATGGACATAGGGGGAGTATTGTTCTCTCACTGAACTCTTCCTCCCCCCATTATCCATAAGTTGATCAACTCTTTCACATTAGTCATTTTTGATGGTACGTGCGCTTCAAAGATGAGTTTTGGTCGTGGGCCCAAGGATAATTCTTCGCGGTGCCATACCTGTTGACTTAAACATAGGTGGCTTCGGCCACTGCCCTTGTGCAAATAGTATTTTCCTTGTTGTATGTTTACTTTTGCCTTGCTCTTTTGGTTTTCTTAGATGTTTGAATTCTCTAAAGAGTGGCTTTTATTGTTTGCTTCTTGCACTCTTGAGAGACTTAATCATCATAATTCAGTGTCGTGCTTCCATCCTAAGCCTTCTCCTCCCAAGCCATATTTTCCAAATGTACACAAGTTTGATCTCTTTGTGCATGGGCTGATGCAACTTGGCGGTACAACCGGTGGTCAGAGCGGTTCTACCGGTCTTCCACTATGTTGTGTAGTCCCAGCGGTACTTCCGGTCTTGCACGAGTGGTTCTACCGCTCCTGCCTGCACCTGTGCCACCGGCCTGTACTACCGGTATTTGGAAGCGGTACTACCGCTGCTTCTGGAGCAGAAGTACCGCTCTCAAACATTGGGTAGCTACAGGACCGGTACTACCGCTCCTCGAAGCGGTACTACCGGCTGACATCTAGGGCTTATATAAGGGGCATGGGCTGAAGAGGTTTTCTTTTTTCCCTTCGCGCTTGTCCCTCCTCTAATCCCTAGCCGTCGGTTGCTCCGCCCATCGCCCCGGAGCGCCCTCAGGCCTTCCGGATCGGTCGGCCCTTTATCGGATCCGCTCCATTGAGGTCGCCTCCTCTTCGATCTACTCCCATGGATGCCGGTAATGCCCTGTTTCTTCTCGTTCTTCGGGTTCCTCTTGTTGAATCCTTTCTCTAGGGCATTGCTTGTACTCCCGCATTTTTGGCCAAATGTTTGGTAGGAGAGATCCGTATAAAATCCTTCAGTTTCCTGTGCGTAGGTAGAAGTAGGAATATTGCATCTAGATTCGAGATAGGGTGGTTCCCGTTCTTCCACTCGGCGGATCCGCTCTCAGCGGTACTACCTCTCCTTGTGAGAGGTACTACCGCTCGGGTGGTTCTACCGGTGGAACAACCGAAACAACCGGCTTCTCTGAACCTATATGCACTGTTCTTCTTATACTTACATACATGAGATGTATTCCTCTGCTCTTGTGTGCATTCTTCTCATCTTTATTGGGGTTTCTGTGTGCTCTCTGTGTGCGTTTGCAGGTGGCTCTAGCTCTCGTGCTGCTCGGAAGCCTCAGAACACCAAGAAGAGGGCCCGCAGGGGCAAACCTTCGGATGACAATGAAGATACTCACGAGGTGGTGATCCCTACCAAGGCCACTCGTCGGGAGAAGTCTACTGCTGCCAAGAAATGTGTTGTGTTGCCAATGCACCAATGGAAGATGCCGGAATGGCAAAAGTTTTGTTTCTAGGATCCCTACACTGCAGCACCGAATCCTCGTTGGAACAACCCTCAGTCCGGAATGAGTTACAGATGAGGATTGTGTCAGAGATTTCCGAGCGTCACAAGAACAAGTTCACCCGGATGTGGTCCATTGACATCGATCATTGGAGGAACAACCTTGACTACTTTGGAGAAGCTCTGGAGATCCGTGAGGAGTTTGATTTGATCAAGCTCATGACCGTGAATTGTGACTTCGATGTGCAACTCATCCATCAGTTCTATGCTACAGTCCACTTCGGCTCTGATGATGAGCGCCACCTCTCCTTTATGTGTTGTGATGAGTTCTTTCATGTCCCATGGAGAGCCTTCTGCAATGCACTTGGCTATGAGGATACTGGGGTGGAGGGCCAAGGAGGCCTCCGTCCTCACGACCGAGATCACCCTATGGATAAGGTGAAGCTTGCCCCTCTGTACATTCCTGGACATGGTATTGTGGGTAAGTTCAGTGATCTTCTGCCCGTCTATGACATTTTGCATCGTGTGTTCCGCTGTGTGCTGCTTCCCAAGGTTGGGAATAAAGATGATATATATGGTTATCTGGTGGATTTACTTCTGGCTATGAAGAACAATAGGGGATCCGGTGCCACGTTTGATGTCTCCAAGTGGATGTGGGAGGAGATGTACAATGTGGTGTGGTAATGCAAGGTACCGATCTATGCTCCTTTTGTGATGCACTTTCTGAACACCGTTTGGGCAGTCCGTAGGCCAGGAGAGCCTCTCACCACTCCTTCCAACCTCACTGAGCATCAGGTTAAGGTGCCGAGGAAGAAGAAGCATAAGACTCATTGTTTTTGTTCGGGAGGATGTGTTTACTACCTCGGATGATGAGGACTTTGAGCTGGAGCCTGGGGCCCAGCCCACGTGGGTTGAAAAGCTGACTTCCAACATCAAGAAGACCTTTTGCTTGCAGACTCATATTCAGAAGAAGCTCTACAAGGCCCATGTTGCTGAGAAGATGGCGCGTTGCAGGCAGATTTAGTTAATGAGGCACCTCAACGTGCCAGATGTGAAGAGTGGCTCCAAGAAGACCATCACTCCTGAGGATACATGGTGCTTAGAGAACTGTTAGTGGTCTGATGAAGTGCCTGCTACCTCTTTTGTCTGTGGTCCTGTGGCGGCTCCTGCGGGGTCTGAGGAGTCTGAGGAGGCTGATGATGATGTTGATGATGATGCTTCTGATAGCTCTGCGGCAGCTGGCGAGGAGATCTTCTAATCCCGGGGCGCTAGCTTCGCTCTTTTCCTTTTTGGTGTCTTGATGCCAAAGGGGGAGATAGCTTCATTACGTCACGGGAGTTGCATGGAGGGTTTATCTTGTGAGTTCATTTGCAACTGCTCTTTCTAGTGTCTTGTGAACTTATCCCGTGTTGTGTCTTTGGGCATGGTGTAAGACATGCTTATTGTCGAGAGTTTGGTGCGACATATGCCAAAGGATGGCTTATCATGGTGGGAGTGAGTAGAACGTCGCCGGTGCCTGGAAACGGGATGAGGCGAAGACATGCACGCCGGCGAATCTTACCCAGCTTCAGGGCTCTCCGAGGAGATAATACCCCTACTGCTTCTCTGCGGGGTCTCCGCATGATCACTATGGCAAAGTGTTTACACGGTTGCTCCTTGAGCTGTTTCTTGGAGGTAGGAGAGGGCAAGGCTAGCTCTCTCCCTTCTATATAATCTGGTCTAGAGCTAATGGGTTCCAACCCTTTGCATGGGTGCCCTGGGGGGTTTATATAGGCCTACCCCCCAGGGGTACAATGGTAATCCGGCTGAACGCGGGCCCAGCCGTCAGTGCCTCTGGCCTCCGTCTTCTCTGCCGACCGTTGAGGCCCGCCAACTGGCGGGCCCCGCCGACTGGCCCTGTACGGAGCCGACAGGCCGCGTCCGCCGCGGGCGGGTCTTGCCGGCTGCTGATTATTGTAGCCATGCTTCTGATGACACGGGCTTGATCATGAGGTCGTGGCAATAGCCCCGCCGCCCGGCGGGCGATTACTGTCGCCACTCCCCATCACATCTTGATTAATGGCGCGTGGGCCCCGGGGGAGGGCTCGGCCGACTCCCCCGGGCCGACTCCCGACGGGTCCGACTGGTGGTTCTCCTGCCGTCTCCAGAGGTCTCATTGACTGGTGGGGCCTGCTGCCTCTAGGCCGTACAGACAAGCCGTCATGGGTGCAGGATTCGGTCCTGCGGTGCTGATGTCAGGGCCGGCATGGCAACAGTGCCACGCCGCATGGAGATCTTCTGGGGTACGACGTGCTGTGGCCATGCCTGCCCTTGGTAAGGGGCGGGGGTGGGCTTCGTTGTAGCCACACCCCTGCCCCGTCCCCTTTGATGAGGTCATGGGGTTTGTTGGAGTCGCAGGCCGACTCCCCAAATCCGGCTTCTCTGGAAGTCGCCAGTCGGGAGTCGGCTTTATCCTGAAGTCGTCCCTGGGACTCGGCTGTGAGCGGGCAGTCGGCCGTCTTGCCGTCGACTCCTCAGAAGGCGGCTTTTCGTCCTGGGGTCTTGAGGGGCGCAGCCTGCCCCGATGTCTTGATAGGTTCTGGGGCTCGGGTTGGCCTACCCGTGGCCCATTACTCTGACAGTAGTCCCCGAAGCTGGTGAGACGCCGCGGACGATCGGCCGAGAAGCCTCAGCAGTTTCTCTTTCCGGGTGCTCAACACATGGTCTTTGATTGACTTTTGCCGGGCCGACTAGAAGGAGTCGGACTCACTCAATTCGGACTCACTCAATTCTGACTCACACAATATTTCGAACGTCGCGGCGGGATCCAAGTAGCGTGCTGGCTAAGCTTCCAGGCCGCCGCCCGTTCTAGGCCTGTCATGCGACGACACGTGGCTGGGCTGTCCTGCCAGCCTACACGCACGACGGGACAGGCCCATAGGCGGGGCCCGCCACTACCGCGCCTTGGCGCCCAAGCGGATCTGCTGCGGCCCCGACGGACGGTTGGGATTCCCGTGGAGTTACTGCGCGCAGTAACTTTATCGTGGAACATGGGGGACGTGGGGCCGTGGGCGCAGTAAATCCCCACGTCCGCCCCCTTGGCTTCGCAACCCACGAGGCTATAAGTAGGGGGAAGAGGGGGGCATGCGCGCCCCTCGTTCCCACTACTCCTCACTCTCTTCCTTCTCACTGCTCCTTGCTCTCCTCCCTCTTCTTCTTCTTCGCTCCGCCGCGCCCCTCAGCTCCGGCGAACGCCGCGGCGATCAGCTCGCGATGAGTTCTTCCTCTGCCACCGCGCCTCCCCCGGTGCGCTCCGGCACCTGGGACGGCTCTGAAGTTCATGAAGACCACATCGAGTTCCTCTGCCGGACTCGTCGGCTCCCCGGCGAGGATCGCGTGCAGGTGCGTCTTGCGCTGAAGGTGGAGATTTCCCCCGCGCCGCAGGAGGGCGAGCGGGTTATCTTCCGCTCGCACTGCCTGCGCGGGTTGGGGCTGCCGGCGAGCAGTTTCTTCCGATCCTTCCTGGAGTTCTATGGCCTCCAGCCGCACCACCTCACCCCCAACACAGTGGTGCTGCTGTCCGCCTTCGTGGCCTTGTGCGAAGGCTTCCTCGGAGTCCTCCCCACCCTCGAGCTCTGGGAGGAGTTCTTCTTCTCCAAGCTCGGCACCCAGGCTGCGGGCGTGCCGGCTCAGTGCGGCGCTTTCATCGTCATCCGAAGTTCTGGGGCCGACAATCCCTTCCCCTCCATCTCGCTGATAAAGTCGGTGAAGATGTGGCAGAGATCCTACTTCTACGCCAGGAACGCCTCCGCGAGGGGGGACTGGGTCAACCTGCCGGCTTTCAAAGCCGGCCCGCCGGCTGGGCGACTGCCCAACTGGTCGTACCGGGCCAAGTCGCTGACGCCTGCGGGATCCGGCGCCATCACGCGACTCCGAGTGCTGACGCAGTCGGAGGGTTTGACTGGTCCAGACCTGCTGGCCGCCTTCGTGGCGCGCCGAGTTCTCCCACTCCAAGGCCGCCCCCACATGATATGCCAGATGAGCGGGCACCGTGACCCGAGTCAGATGTGCACCAAGGACATGCCTCACGAAGAGGTGGCCTTCATGGTGAACTTCCTCTCGGATAGCAAGCTCCTGGAGGATTGGCGGTTCGGCAAGGAGCCGTACTCCCACACCAACCCCCCGCCCATGGTGAGTTGCCTTTCCTTTCTTTCTTTGGACTGTCTTCTTTCTTGCCGAGTTTGTTTTGACTAGTCAGCTTTGGTTAGAATCCCCTCCTCCACCCGCCAGCCGGCACCTCAGGGCCGGCCCGCGAGTTCCCCGCCGACCGGGCGGAGAGCGACGTCGACGACCCCGATCTAGGGGCGGCGGCTCTGGAAGACGACGCCGAGGGAGGAGGAGGAACAGCAGGCGACTTCAGGCCTTCGGCCACTTTTGCCGACTGGCCTGACGACGACGCCGAGGGAGAAGTCGCCCCTCGCCATCAGCCAGGAGCCAGCCAGCCTGGCGCGGGCTCTTCTGCCGCGCCGGGCGCTCCAGGCGGCGGGAAGAAGCGCAGGGCCGTGCCGACCTTGTTCGGCAGTCGGCCGAAGAAGCCCAAGGGCTCGGCTACGGTGACCCGGCGGGACGAGGCGGCTGCGAAGGCCATCCACTTCCGTAAGGAAGTGAAGAAGCCGCCATTGGTCTTCGCGTGAGTATTCTGTCTTCAAAGCTTTATTCTTTCTTTGTGAATTTATCCGAGTCTTCGCTTGCTCCTCTTGCTTCAGGGCTCCCCTCACTCTTGAGAGGGTCACCACCGCCTCCGTCATGGGGTCAGCGGAGACGTCCGCCAGCACTCAGCGGATTGACCCCGCTGCTGACCTCCGGGAGGCGACGGAGCGGAATGCGCAGGAGAAGCGCAACGAAGAAGAGGCCCTTCGCCTGGAGAAGGCGAAAGCCGACAGGGCGGAGGCCTCCGCCAAGAAAAAACTGGCGGAGGCCGAAGCCGCCGCCGCGACGAAGCGGCAGGCTGAGGAAGCCGCACGCCGCCAGTCGGCGGTGTTCGTCACCCCGTTGAACTCTGCGCCGCCGCCTCTGGAGTTCATGGGGCAGACTGGGGAAGCCGGCGGGGAGAACCCCGTCATGGAGAGGGAAGGCGGCGACCCCTCTGCGCCGGACGTGAACGTTCCGCCGCCGCCTCCGCTGCCGTCTGAAGGTGCGCAAGGCAAGCAGCCAACGGACCCTCCGGTGCCGCCGACCGAAGACGAGGCCGTGGTGAGGCTACTCCTCCAAGTCGGCTCGCCAACGCGCCGCCGTCTGGAGAAGGCGACTTCGGCACCCCACCCCCTGGAAGCCGGCATCGCCAGCTCGGCGATCCCAGACGCCGAAGCGACGAGCGCCGCGCCCATTGGGTGGGTGCGAGGAGGCGGCACAGGGCCGCTGAACCAGGCGCTTCTGGACGTCCAGGCGAAGCTTCGTGCCGAGGGCGACACTCTCCAGAATTGCACCAAGGCATACCTGGCGTCACGGGCAGCCGTCCGGGTATGTTTTTCCTTTGGTCTTTGTTTTCTTGTTCCTCTCTGTGGGGGCGCGCCAGTGCACCCACTGGGTGTAGTCCCCGAGTTTCGAGCTGGCTGCTGAGCAGGCGGCCCAGAACTCCAATTGATGAACTCTGGGTATTGACTTTTTGTCTGAAATGCTTGACACAGGATTACCACAACCTCCGCGTCACTGCCTTCAATCGTAACGTTGAAGAGCTGGGCAAGCGGACCGCCGATTTGTCGGAGAGCCGGAGTAAGTCTTTATCCTTCT
>NC_041388.1:374377906-374406386 GCF_002162155.2 Triticum dicoccoides | reverse complement strand
CGGGCCGACTGCTGAGCAGTCGGGCCGGATCTCCCTGGCGACCTTCTTTACTGATGACTTGACGCCTTCTTTCTTCCTTCTTTTCAGAGGCCAACGCTGCTCTCCAACAGCAGCTGAGCGACGCCAACTCTGCTTTGCGCGCCAAAGAGGAGGAGTGCAGCAAGCTCGGCACGGAGCGCGACCTGCTGGCCACTCAATTGGCAGAGCAGAAGGAGCTGCTTGTGAAGACGCAGAGGGAGGCGGAGGAGACGGAAACCGCCCTCCTGGCCGAGTTCGCAAGCGAGCGCTCCTCCTGGTCTGACAAGGAGGCGATGCTAGCCTCCGGCTTCCATGAGATTGAAGACATCGTTGATGGTGAGTTTCTTTTTACTTTCTTTCTTCGAGCTGTCGATTTAAGTCGTGCCAACTCCTGGTTTTTGACTTGCTTCTTTGTTTCTTCTTGTCTTTGCAGACTTCTTTCCTGGGCACTCGTAGGCCGCCATCCAAGCCATCGAGGCTGATCGTGAAGGTCGGAGGGTGGAGGGCGCAGAGATTGCCGCTGACGCCCCCCGAACTATTGACGAGCACATCCTAAGCATCGAGTCTCGCCTTCGGCCGGCTCACCGGATGCTGCGCCGGCTTCAGCGTGTTGGTGCCCAGGCGATTGCCGCCCTGTGGCCGGACATGCAAGCTCCGCGCACCCCCAGCCTGACGGCCGACTGGCTAGAGGTTGCAGCTGGTCGTCTTGAGGCCTGGAAGGGCTCTTCGGCCCGAGCTGGAGCGCGCCGGGCCTTGGAGTTTGTCAAGGCATGGTATCCGGGGCTGGATCTAGACCGGCTGGCCATGCTTCGGTCGGAGGCCCAGCCGGAGCTGGCAGTTGCGGAAGACGCCCTCGTTAAGCGTGTTGCGGTGATCGCTGAGTACACTGACACCAGCATCTTCATCCCCAAGCAGTCTGAAGACGGCGAGGAGGTACCGTCGGAGTGGTTTGGGATGAACCCAGACTACGGCGAGGACTCAGTGGAGGTGATTAGCTCCAGCGTCAAGGAAGAGGGCGAGGCGGAGGACGGAGGCGAGGCAGAGGCACCAGAAGATGGAGCAGACGACCAGCCTCAACTCGACCGCGCCTCCAACAACGAGCCGCGGGCGACCAAGTCGACTGCCGCCGGAGGCGATCAAGCCGAGACTACCCAGCCGGCCGCCCCGACGCCTGACGCTGGCGCCTCCTCCGACCCTCCGAATCCGTCTACTGCTTCCTAAGCTACCGATGTATCTTTGTTTTGTCTGCTTCAGTAGTCTTTGAAGAACTTGTTAATTTGCACAATTCCACCCGCGGGGTGTATTTTGAACTTCTGCTCGAAGATTCGGCCAAGGGCCTATGTTATGTAAATATATTTATCCAAGTTCTATCTTTTCTTGCTCATTGCTCTTTTGGCTTTTTTCCTTTGCCGCTTTCTCTTAGTTGCCTGCCTTGCCAATCGGACAACCGCTCTGCGGACTGTCGCTGGATCAAGTGCTTGGCTACTTTGGGAAAGCAAGTACTTAGCCGTTTTTAAGAGTTTCTGAGCAAGTTGAATAGAAGGCGGCAATCTGACTATTCGAGAGTCGGTTTGCTAAAAAAGGCTGGAAGCCGTCTTGAGCTATGTTTTATGCTTTGAGTCCTTAACCATTTTTCATGCGAATGCCCATTCTACCTTACCTCTGCCCACCGTACAGTCGCTCTGTGAGCTGCGGCTTCTGACAAAAGACGGTTTAGGTGTTACACACTACTTGTCCGGCTGCAGGAAGCATTTCATAGTGCAAGGCGACAAGTCCCCGGGCCGACTTGTCGAGGCCGGTGCCAAGCGGCATGACAAAGAGTAACATACTTGTAGGCATAATTTTTATCATACAGACAAAAGAGGGCAGTCCCCGAGCTCGCCTCGGGGGGGCCGAAGTCTTGGTACTTTAATACAAAAGGTAGCGTGGTACATACTGCATTAACTGTAAAATCTTCGAAGGAGATTTGCATTCCATGGTCGCTCTGTCTCCTTGCCGGAGTCGTCCCTCTTGCGTGCTCGGCGCTTCTGAGCGTCAATCAGGTTGTAGGAATCGTTGCCCAGTACTTTGCTGATGATGAAAGGGCCTTCCCAAGGCACCGACAGCTTGTGCTGGCCGGCTGTTCGCTGGATCAGCCGGAGCACAAGGTCGCCTTCTTGGAAAGATCTTGGCCTGACCTTCTTGTTGTGGTATCGGCGCAGGCTCTGCTGGTAGATGCTGGACCGGTTGAGTGCCAATAGCCGGCCCTCTTCTAGCAGATCGACATCGTCTTGTCGTGCTTCTTCTGCTTCCTCCTCGGTGTACATGGTGACTCGTGGGGAGTCGAACTCTATGTCCGTTGGGATGACGGCTTCGGCACCGTAGACGAGGAAGAAGGGCGTGAAGCCGGTTGACCTGTTTGGAGTCGTGCGCAGACTCTAGAGGATGGATGGCAGCTCGTCGAGCCAGCAGCCAGCCGAGCGCTCCAGAGGCTCGATCAGCCGAGGCTTGATGCCGGACAGGATGAGGCCGTTTGCTCGCTCCACTTGGCCGTTTGACTGCGGATGGGCGACGGACGCTAGGTCCAGTCAGATGCCCTATGTTGCGCAGAAACGGGCCAGGGCGCCTTTGGCGAAATTTGTGCCATTGTCGATGATGATGTTGTGTGGTATGCCGTACCAAATTGTGATATTGGAGATGAAAGTTACGGCAGTCGGACCGTTTAGCTTCTTGATTGGCTTTGCTTCTATCCACTTGGTGAACTTGTCCACTGCGACAAGTAAGTGAGTTAAACCACCTCGTGCTGTCTTGAATGGTCCCACCATGTCTATACCCCAAACCGCGAAAGGCCAGGCAATGGGGATGGTCTTGAGCGTAGAAGCCGGCTGGTGCGGCTTGGAGCTGAACTTCTGGCATCCTTTGCATTTTTGGACCAATTCCTTGGCCTCTTCTAAGGCAGTCGGCTAGAAGAAACCGTGTCGAAAGGCTTTGGCGATGAATGCTCTTGAAGCCGCATGGTGGCCGCACTCGCCTTGATGGATGTCTTTGAGAATCGCTTGGCTTTGCTCTGGCTCTACGCAGCGCTGGTAGACACCAGTGACGCTGCGCCTGACCAGCTCTCTGTTGACTATGGTGTAGGCTGCCGCCCGACATTGTATTTGCCGAGCTGAGGTCTCATCAGTCGGCAGCTCTTTGTTCACCAGGAATTTGAGGATGGGCTGGGCCCATGAGGGTGCTGCTATTTCTTTGACTGCCAGAACTGCGACTTGGACGAGGGCGGTTGGGCTGGGAGGCAGCGGGTTGGAGTCAACAACCGCTTGCTGGGTTAATGAAGTCCCCAGGCCGACTGGCGCGGCCCTTCGGTCAAGTTCTGGAGTCTTCAAGTCCGCTGCCGCAGTCCCCGGGCCGGGTTCGAGTGTGGCAGCTTTGGAGTCATCCACCAAAATCCCCATATCGACTGCCGGAGCTCTGGAGTCGGATCCGACATCTTCGGGAGGAGCCGGCACAAAAATGGAGTCTGATTCTGGTGAAGGCTTGACAGACGGCTTGAGGAGGCGTTGAAGGGCGACACCAGATGATATTGCTTGGCGGGTAGAGCCGATTCGTGCCAAGGCATCTGCTTGGTCGTTGTCGTTTCTTGGCACATGGAGAAACTCGCACCCTTCGAAATACCCGCTGAGTTGCTGCACGAGGAAACGGTAACTCGCCATGTTTGCATCTTTCGCGTCCCAGTCGCCAGATGATTGCTGGACCACTAAGTCCGAGTCGCCATAACACAAGATCCGACGGATGCCAAGTTCTTTGGCAAGCCGGAGCCCGTGAATGAGCGCCTCATACTCGACGACGTTGTTGGAGGCGGCAAAGTGGATTTGCAACACGTATTTGAGCTTGTCGCCTTTGGGAGAGGTAAGGACGACGCCGGCTCCCAAGCTAGTGCGCATCTTGGAGCCGTCGAAATGCATCCGCCAATGGGTGGAATCAGGCGCTGGAGGTAGGTACTGGGTCTCGGCCCAGTCGACAAGGAAGTCGGCCAGTGCTTGTGACTTGATAGCAGTGTGGGGCTGGTAGCGGATGGTGTAAGGAGCCAGCTCTATGGCCCACTTGGCCACTCGGCCTGAAGCATCTCTGCTACCAATGATCTCGGCAAGCGGGGCCGTGCAGACCACCGTGATTGGATGCTCTTGAAAGTAAGGCTTCAATTTCTTGGCAGCAAAGTGTACGCCATAGCACATCTTCTGGTAGTGGGGGTAGTTCTGCTTGGAGGTCGACAATACTTCTCTTAGGTAATATACCGGTCTCTGGATAGGTAGTGCCTTGCCTTCCTCCTTGCATTCCACTATAATGACCGTGCTGACCACCCGGCTGGTGGCGGCGATGTATAGGAGCATAGGTTCCTTGGGGGTCGGATCCGCCAGGACGGGTGGAGTAGTCAGCATCTTCTTCAACTGGAGAAAAGCTTCGTCCGCCTTGTGGTTCCACTCGAAAAAAGTGGTCTTCTTTGGTATAAGGGGAGAGCTTTCTCGCCCAGCCGACTGATGAATCGGCTGATGGACGCCAAGCAGCCGGTGAACTTTTGCACATTCAGTAGTCGGCTGGGTACCTCCATTCTCTCAATGGCCTTGATCTTTACTGGGTTGCATTCTATGCCGCGTTCAGAGACCAGGAAGCCAAGGAGCTGGTCGGCTGGTACTTCGAAGACACACTTTTCGGGGTTGAGCTTGATCTGGAATCGGCGCAGGTTCTCAAAGGTCTCCTCGAGGTCTTCCAGCAGCGTTCCATGCTTTTCCGTCTTCACCACCACGTCGTCTACGTAGACGTGGGTGTTCCTGCCGAGCCGCTTGAGGAGACACTTCTGCATGCAACGCTGAAAGGTGGCGCCGGCATTCCTTAAGACAAACGTCATGGTGAGGTAGCAGAAGGCTCCAAACGGTGTGATGAAGGCGGTCTTCAGTCTATCAGCCGGGTTCAGCTTGATCTGGTGATATCCTGAGTATGCATCCAAAAAACTCAACAACTCACATCCGGCTATGGAGTCTATCACCTGATCGATTCTTGGTAAAGCAAATGGGTCCTTGGGGCAGGCCTTGTTGAGGCTCGTGTAGTCAATACACATTCGCCACTGCTTGTTCTTCTTCAGTACCAGGACCGGATTTGCTAGCAATTCTGGAAAGAACACTTCCATAATGAAGCCGGCTGCTAGGAGTCGGGCTATCTCTTCTCCGACAACTCTTCTCTTCTCTTCTGATGGGCGGCGCAGGGGCTGCCTGACCGGCTTTGCATCAGATCGGACATGTAACTTGTGCTCGGCGAATTCCGTCGGTACACCTAGCATGTCTTTGGGGGACCATGCGAAGATGTCCCGATTCTCACGGAGGAAATCAACGAGCTCGCATTCCTATTTGCTGTTGAGGTTTGCACCTACGACGGCGTACCTTTCTGGGTGCTCCGGATCCAAGGGTATCTTCTTTGTCTCTTTGGCCGGCTTGAACGAACCCTCAGCCTCCGACTCTTTTGGGTTGGGCGATACCTCAGGCTGCTTGTCGGCCATTGCCACAACTCGCTCAAGGAGCTGCTTCTCGGCCGCGATTACCAGGGACTCGGCCAGCCGACTGCTCTCAGCCGCGCAAGTAGACGACTTCCGGTAGTCGCCAGCCACAGTCAGAATTCCCCTGGAACTGGGCATTTTCATCTTGAGGTAGGCGTAGTGGGGGACCGCCATGAACTTGGCCAAGGCGGGTCGGCCAAGTAGCGCATGGTATGGGCTCTCAAGGTCCACCACCTCAAACCAAATAGACTCTCTGCGGAAGTGATCTTTGTATCCAAAGAGGACGTCCATCAGGATCTTGCCGATTGGCGAGCAGGAAAGCCCAGGAACAATGCCATGGAACACAGTTCGGCTGTTCTGAAGCTATCTTTGCTTGATTCCTAACTTCTCATGGTGTCCTTGTACAGGATATTGATGCTGCTGCCTCCGTCTATCAGGACTCGCGAGAAACGCGCGGCTCGTCTGTCCATAGCAAAGGTGGCGTCCAGGACCAAGGCATAGGAGCCCGGACTCGGCATCACTTCTGGGTGGTCAGCCCTACTCCAGCTGATGGGCTTCTCGGACTAGTGCATGAACTCTGGCGTCTCCGATGCTACTGCATTCACCTCTTGTCGCTGCAGCCGCCTGCTGCGTCGATCATCAGCCACACTGGTAAACACCACATAGGGTCCGTGCTCTTTAGGGTATTCGTCTTGTACTGCGCCGACTGGCCTGACAGCCGGCTGCTGGGGCGGCGGCGGAGGCGGCTACCCAGCAGGCGGGGGAGGCAGGAGGCCGTCTCCCTTGGCGATCCTGGTGAGCCAATGGCACTTCCGGGTGGTGTGATTCGACGGCTTCGCGCCGCTATGGAACTTGCAAGGTCCATCCAGGGTCTGTTCATAGGATAAGACCGACAACCAGTTTGGCTTGCCGCCTTTCTGTCGCTTGGGTGGAGGCTGCTCATCTGGCTGCTGGGCTTCAACAGTCGCGACTTGCCGGCTGCTGGAAGCCGGCTGCGGGGCCTTGCGCTTGTGGTCGCCATGCTGTTGTCGCCGGCTGGCGTCTGCCGCCGGAGTTCTTGGAGCTTGAGGAGCCACTTTGCCAGTTATGCTGATTTGAATCTCCGCCTTCATGGAGGAGTCGGTCGTGGCGTACTTGTCCGCTATGATCAGCAGCTCGTCGAGGGTTTCTGGCTCGTCGCAGAGGAGCTTGTGCTTAAGGAGGGTGCCTTCTCTGCACCCGGCTGTGAAGTACTCGATGGCCTGCACCTCGTGCACGCCCTCGCAGGAGTTCCGAAGCTCGGCCCAACGCGTGAGGTAATCGCGAGTCGACTCGTCAGGGCCTTGCATGCACAAGGAGAGCTGACGAGGCTTGGGAGGACGCTTGTACGTGCTGGTGAAGTTGTGGACGAACGCTTCAGTGAAGTCGACCCAGCTGTTGATGCTGCGGGGCTTTAGGCTGTTTAGCCATATCCGGGCCGTGCCCTGGAGCATGAGTGGAACGTACTTTACGGCGACACGCTTGTTGCCGTTTGCTATGCTGACAGCCGTGGAGTAGTCGACTAGCCATTCTTCCGGCTTCACGGAGCCGGTATCTTGGGAGCGTGAACCCTCTGGGAAAGGGCTCGTCCCGAATGCGGGGCCCGAAACAAGGCGGACTCAGCTCGTCTTCTTCTTCCAGCGCTAAGGATCGGTGAAGTCGGTCGATCCGGTGGCGGGCGTCATTCTCTCCTACTCCCTCTCGGCGGCCAAGGCGGTCACCGAGAGTCGGATGGTCAACAGGTGGCGGGGAGACTCGCCTCTCCTTGCGGGGAGGGGGAGGCGGACAGTCGTCCCGTCGTTCCACTGCTCTTGGGCGGCCGTCTCGGTCGCACTCTATGGTAATGCGAGTCCGACTGTGGCTGACAGCCGGCTCCTTGTCTCTTCTTCCTCGGGTGCCGCCAGTCGGCGTCCGAGACGTCGCGCCTTGATCTCGGTGAAGGTCGTCGTTTGGCCGTTGCGGCGCCTCCGTGCGGCAGCCGGCCTTGTTCTGTGCAGCGGCCGCGTCGAGGAGCCGCTGAACTCGCTCCATCATGAGGCGGCGCTCTTCGCCCTCGAAATTGTCCAGCTCATCCGCCGCTGCCTAGGCGGCTCGGATGTTCTCCGCTGGTGTAGCGTGCACAGGGCGGCTTGCCCCAAACAGGTTGGCGATGGCTACGCCGCGCTGCTGGACCGCGCCAAGGCGGCTGGGCCCTGCCGGGGCCGGCGAGCCGCTGACGGCGCGATCCATCTCCCGCTGGTAGGTTTCTGAGAAGTGCCTCATGCTGGCCAGCTTCTTCGCGCCTTCGACGAGCTGAAGGCGGCGCGCCTCCAACGTCTCTGCATCAGTGTCTTCCGGAATGGGCGTAGTTAGGTCTTGCAGCGCCGCGCCGAGTGAGTCGTGCGCTCCTCCACCGGGGAGCTCGTCATGACTGATGACTAGCACCTCGGTGACGGTGCTTCCGCTGCTCTCCGCGCGAGGGAGAGGTTCGTCGTAGACCACCACATTGGTGGGGAATGCGTCGAGCGACGCGGTGTCGGAGTCGACCAGCATCGGGTCGGTGGAGCCTACGGACTCCAAGTCTACGGCAGGCTCGCCAGAAACGTGGAGTTGATCGAGGAGGCCCGCGAGGAGGTTCTCGGGGCCGCCCGTGCCTGCGTTGGACGCAGGTTCGTCAGAGAGGCGGACCTCGCCGACAAGTTCGTCTAAGGAGCTGGCCGCGCAGGCGATCTCATCGCCGCTTAGCGCGTCGGTGCAAACTCCGTCTGGCGTGCCTGGCTGGCTGCGCTCGCCAGGGAGGAAAAGGGTTCCCGTCCAGAACAGATCTCCGGACGGCGGTGCACCAGGCCCCACGGTGGGCGCCAAATGTCGGGAGTTTGGTGCGACATATGCCAAAGGATGGCTTATCATGGTGGGGGCGAGTAGAATGTCGCCGGTGCCTGGAAACGGGATGAGGCGAAGACATGCACGCCGGCGAATCTTACCCAGCTTCAGGGCTCTCCAAGGAGATAATACCCCTACTGCTGCTCTGCGGGGTCTCCGCATGATCACTATGGCAAAGTGTTTACACGGTTGCTCCTTGAGCTGTTTCTTGGAGGTAGGAGAGGGAAAGGCTAGCTCTCTCCCTTCTATATAATCTGGTCTAGAGCTAGTGGGTTCCAACCCTTTGCATGGGTGCCCTGGGGGGTTTATATAGGCCTACCCCCCAGGGGTACAATGGTAATCCGGCTGGACGCGGGCCCAGCCGCCAGTGCCTCTAGCCTCCGTCTTCTCTGCCGACCGCTGGGGACCGCCGACTGGCGGGCCCCGCCGACTGGCCCTGTATGGAGCCGACAGGCCGTGTCCGCCGCGGGCGGGTCTTGCCGGCTGCTGATTACTATAGCCGTGCTTCTGATGACACGGGCTTGATTAGAGGTCGTGGCAACAGCCCCGCCGCCCGGCGAGCGATCACTGTCGCCACTCCCCATCACATCTTGATTAATGACGTGTGGGCCCCGGGGGAGGGCTCGGCCGACTCCCAACGGGTCCGACTGGTGGTTTTCCTGCCGTCTCCTGAGGTCTCACTGACTGGCGGGGCCTGCTGCCTTAGGCCGTACAGACAAGCCGTCGTGGGTGCAGGATTCGGTCCTGCGGTGCTGATGTCAGGGCCGGCATGGCAACAGTGCCACGCCGCACGAAGATCTTCCGGGGTACGACATGTTGTGGCCATGCCTGCCCTTGGTAAGGGGCAGGGGTGGGCTTCGCTGTAGCCACGCCCCTGCCCCGTCCCCTTTGATGAGGTCATGGGGTTTGTTGGAGTCGCAGGCCGACTCCCCAAAGCTGGCTTCTCTGGAAGTCGCCAGTTGGGAGTCGGCTTTATCTAGAAGTCGTCCCTGGGACTTGGCCGTGAGCGGGCAGTCGGCCGTCTTTCCATCGACTCCTCATAAGGCGGCTTTTCGTCCTGGGGTCTTGAGGGGCGCAGGCTGCGCCGATGTCTTGATAGGTTCTGGGGCTCGGGTTGGCCTACCCGTGGCCCATTACTCCG
Organism: Triticum dicoccoides; assembly: GCF_002162155.2. NCBI lineage: Eukaryota > Viridiplantae > Streptophyta > Magnoliopsida > Poales > Poaceae > Triticum > Triticum dicoccoides. The sequence continues at coordinate 374,396,823 of NC_041388.1, read as the reverse complement.
ACACTTATTGTGTCTTTGGGCATGGTGTAAGACATGTGTTCCCTAGCTACTTATCTATGCACTTGTCTCTCAGTAGAGTTTGCGTGTTGTTAGTGCCCTTTTCCTTAAACTCTATTGCTTTATGTATGGTATTATGTTGTTCTGTCACTGGTTGGTCTATAAAATCTAGGGAGAGTATTGATCCTAGTGTGATCACTTTGCATTCCAAAAGAAAACACTAAATAGTGCTCACACTCAGGGGGAGCCCCGTCTATATTTTCTAGAACTCCCGTGCTTTTCGTGTGGTTGTCATCATCCACCAAAAAGGGGGAGATTGTAAGGGCATTTCCTGCCTTAGAGTTTTGGTGATGATGACAACACACGTGTGGAGTAATTATGCGCCATAGTTTTCTCAGGTACACATCGAGTGGCGCAAGACATTTAGGCCTTCCCTCTATGCGGAAAAGATCGAAGACGGAGTGTCCGACATTTTTATTCCTTTGGTCGTAGGATATCCGTACTATTAAGAGGGAATCCATGTCGGAAGGTATTGGGTGAATCTCGTCATGTACACATTCTCTGCACCCACCAAATATCCTCCATTCGAGGAGAGATAGGTTTCCCTTTGTCCTCTGTCTTGTGCAGTTCTGACCATGGCGGTAGTACCGCTCCATTGAGCGGTTGTACCGCTGGCCGATAGTTCCGGTCCTACCATCGCTCTAAGTACCGCTCAGGGGTGACTCCCTTCTGTATTGGGTACGGTGGTAGACCGGTGGTGGAACAGAAGTTTTGGTTTGTCTTGACAAACCGGTACTACCGGTGTTCAGGGCGGTGGTACCGCCTCAGACTCCACCATCCAGGGACTGCTAGCCCAGCGGTAGCTCCGGCCTAACAACCGCTCTATCTACCGTCCTGAGGTGTAAACCTTCTGGATGAGATGCGGTAGTCGAGCGATGGTGGAGCGGTAGTTCCGGTTTATTCCGATAAATCAGTACTACCCGGTGCGCCACCGGAAGTACCGCCCTGGTGCCCTAGCAGGGGTTTCTCGCATTCACTGGTTGTACCGGTGTCTATTGCGGAAGTACCGCTCATATGCATTTCTGCACATAACGATTGGATCTGAGGGGACCCTATTTAAGGAGGTGCTTCTCCTACCTCCCACCTACCTTTTTCCTCTTACTCTCCCCCATTACTGCCATTACTGCCCTCTTGCCTGATCTCTCTCTCTAGCCACTCAAACTTGTTGATTTGCTAGGGATTGAAGGAGGAGACCTAGATCTACACTTCCACCAAAGGATATTTGATTCCCCCATACTTTCTTGTGTGGATTTTGTTACTCTTGGGTGCTTGGGCGTCCTAGACAGAAGAGGTCACTTCGGAGCCGCACTCCATTGTGGTGAAGCTCCGGGGTTTCGTTGGGAGCCTCCAATTAAGTTGTGGAGAGAGCCCCAACCTTGTTTGTAAAGGTCCAGTTGCCTCCTTCAAGGGCACCAATAGTGAAATCATGGCATCTCGCATTGTGTGAGGGCGTGAGGAGAATACTGTGGCCATAGTGGCTTCTTGGGGAGCATTGTGCCTCCACACCGGTTCAGCGGAGACGTACTTCCTCTCAAAGGGAAGGAACTTCGGTAACACATCCTCGTCTTCACCGGCTCCACTCTTGGTTATCTCATCCCTTTACTCGTGCAAGCTTATCTTGTGTTACATCCCTTGCTTGCTTGTGTACTTATTGGTGTTGCATCATATAGGTTGCTCACCTAGTTGCATATCTAGACAACCTACTTTGATGCAAAGTTTAAATTGGTAAAGAAAAGCTAAAAATTGTTAGTTGCCTATTCACCCCCCTCTAGTTAACTATATCGATCCTTTCAATTGGTATCAGAGCCTCGTCTCTTTATTAAGGACTTTGCCGTCCGAAGAGTATGGTTGACACCGTAGACAGTGAGGAGGAGCACCATGGTGTGATTCCGTCCTCATCTACGGCCGATGGGGGAACCTCGGTCTCACATGAGGAGCTCAATGTGGCATTGGACACATCTAAAACCTCCATGATGGCCGAGGTCAAAGGCGTGCTCAAGGATTTTCTTGATGGTCTTAAATTGTCCACCGCACCATTGGAAGTGGTTGATCCCACTAACAAGGTGACGGTTGCTAACTCCGACAAGGGGGAAGCTTCTAGTGATAAAGTTCCTTTGTATAGTGGTAAAGGTGGAAATGGCATCTTTGCCCATGTGGAACCGCCACTTACCTATGGAGGACCGATTCCCTCCACTCATTTAAATTATGCCGGTTCTCCTCCTAATATAGTGAAAAATGAGGAATTTGACGCTTGGGTCTATCGCTTTAAACGTCATTTAAATCATGTTAACACTAACCTTTGGAGAATCATTGAGCAAGGTTTCTATGCGCATGACCCAAGCAACTTCTCCCCAAGAGAAGCCGCGAATCATCAATTCAACGAGAATGCTCTCTTCATCATCCAAGATGCAATCCCTCCCGAAGATATTTCACATCCCCGACCATTCACCGTGGCAAAGGAAGCATGTCACCATGTTGTTTCCCTTTACAAGGGAAGCGCAAGTATTCAACGCTCCAACTATGAAGTGGTGCAAGATGAAGCCAATGAATTTGCTATGAATGAAGGTGAAGAACCTCGTGAGCTCTACCGGAGACTAACCACACTCGCGGTCTCACTCCGAGATCATGGGAGAAAGGATACAAATGACAATTGGATCAAGCGGAAATTTCTAAAAGCCATGATGCCTTACCACAAGGCCATGTCCTCCGTCATCCATCAAAGGCCGGACTTCCACACCTTGTCCTCAAGTGAAGTGTTGGATGAGTTTGTGGCAATGAGTATCTTGGACAAGATCGCCGACATTGCGGTGTTGCGTTCTCAAAGAGCAAAGAAGCCCAACCTTGCTTTGAAAGCCAAGGCTAGTGTGGAAGAAGAGGAGGAAGAGGAAGAAGAGGAGAGCAACCCCGAGGATACAAAATATGATTATTATGAGCACATGGCTCTCGCTTCAAAACAATTTTGGAGCAAGAAGAACTCAAGGCCCAACTTCAACAAGAGCAACTCAAGTGGCGCCAAGGGCAAGCAACATGTAAGGATGTGCTACAATTGTGGAAATGTGAGCCACTTTGTTGCGGAGTGCCCCTATGAGAAGAGGGAAGACAATGGTGGCAAGCTCATCCGGAAGGACAAGGCCAAGTCTTTCCCCAACAAGAACAACTTCACCAACAAGGCTCCTCCCAAGGGATTGGTGGCACAAGAAGAGTACAATGCAGATGATGATGATGAAGACGGTGAGACGGTTGTCATGGCCTCCGTGGCCATTGCGATAACCCCACGGGCGTCCCTCTTCGACTCACCCAATGAGAACATGACCGCCAAGTGCCTCATGGCTAAAGCCACCAACAAGGTAACCCCCAACATCAAAACTACCATCATTACTCATCCTTCTTTGACGGATTGCATTGATGAAAGTGGGGGGTTGTAACGCCCTCGATACGGCTATATCTCCCACGTGTCGAAGCACGACTTAGAGGCATAACCGCATTGAAAGCAATGTCGCAAGTGAGGTAATCTTCACAACAACCCATGTAATAAATAAGGTAAAAGATACATAGTTGGCTTACACTCGCCACGTCACACAAATAGCATAAATATCATTACATTCATCCAGTTACACTCAAGGTCTGACTACGGAACCAAAATGAAGATAAACCCCAAAAGCAACAATGTCCCCGATCGCCCCAACTGGGCACCACTACTGATCATCTGGGAAAGACACGTAGTATCATCCTGAGTCCTCATCGAACTCCCACTTGAGCTCAGTCGAATCACCTGGAGCGGTATCATCGGTCCCTGCATCTGGTTTTGGAAGAATCTGTGAGTCACGGGGACTCAGCAATCTCACACCCTCGCGATCAAGACTATTTAAGCTTATAGGAAGGGTAAAAGTATGATGTGGAGCTGCAGCAAGCGACTAGCATATATGGTGTCTAACATATGCAAAAGAGAGCGAGAAGAGAAGGCAAAGGCACGATCGATGAACTATGATCAAGAAGTGATCCTAGAACAGCCTACGTTCAATCATAACATGAGACCATGTTCTCTTCCCGGACTCCACCGAAAAGAGAACATCATGGCCACACACTCTGTTGATTCATTTTAATTATGTTTAGTTTAAGGTTATCTACAACCGGACATTAACAAATTCCCATCTGCCCATAACCGCGGGCATGGCTTTCGAAAGATCAAATCCCTACAGGGGTGTCCCAACTTAGCCCATCACAAGCTCTCACGATCAACGAAGGATATTCCTTCTCCCAAGACAATCCGATCAGACTCGGCATCCCGGTTACAAGACATCTCGACAATGGTAAAACAAGTCCAGCAAGACCACCCGCTGTGCTGACAAATCCCGATAGGAGCTGCACATATCTCGTTCTCAGGGCACACCGGATGAACACTACGTACAACTAAAACCAACCCTCAAGTTTCCCCGAGGTGGCGCTGCAAGTGGCTCTGTTTTGGACCAACACTCAGAGGAGCACTGGCCCGGGGGGTTTAATAAAGATGACCCTCGGGCTCCGGAAACCCAAGGGAAAAAGAGGCTAGGTGGCGAATGGTAAAACCAAGGTTGGGCCTTGCTGGAGGAGTTTTATTCAAGGCGAACTGTCAAGGGGTTCCCATTATAACCCAACCGTGTAAGGAACGCAAAATCAAGGAACATAACACCGGTATAACAGAAACTAGGGCGGCAAGAGTGGAACAAAACACCAGGCATAAGGCCGAGCCTTCCACCCTTTACCAAGTGTATAGGTGCATTAAAATAGACAAGATATAATAATGATATCCCAACAATAACAATGTTCCAACAAGGAACAAACTCCAATCTTCACCTGCAACTAGCAACGCTATAAGAGGGGCTGAGCAAAGCGGTAACATAGCCAAACAACGATTTTCTAGGACAAGGTGGGTTAGAGGTTTGACATGGCAATATGGGAGGCATGATAAGCAAGTGGTAGGTATCATAGCATAGGCATAGCAAAAGAGCGAGCATCTAGCAAGCAAAGATAGAAATGATTTCGAGGGTATGGTCATCTTACCTGCAAAGTTCTCCGAGTTGACGTTAGCTTGGTCCTCGTAAACGTGCTCAATGGGCTCCTCGATCACGTACTCGTCTCCCGGCTCTACCCAAGCAAGAACAACAAGCAAAGGGAGACACAATCAACCACATGCAATGCACAAACAACATGATGCAAAACATGTCATGATATGCGGGATGCGGTATGCGATGCATATGCATGATTTGGAAAGGAATAATTGAACCTGGCCTCAACTTGGAAAACCAAGAGTGCCACTGGAAAGGTGAATTGATTTCGATCGAAATCGATATAAAGATCACCGGAAACGGATGCATGGTTTGCAAATGGCAAGCAAAACAAATATGGCACCGGTCTGCGATTAACAGCACAAGACCATCTAAATGCATCAAGAACAACATGCTACAGCACTCTAACATAGCAACAAAATACATGACAAGGATCCACTCATGATGCATGACAAAAGATGAACACTGAGCTACGGCTAATTCACTCAATAGCAGGCTCAAACAAGCATGGCAAAAGTGCAAAAGATTACAGGTTTCAGACTTAGTGAAAAACACAACATGCGAGGAATTTAACATCAGGAAGCAATGTTTAGAGCATGATATCAACATGTTACAGGAACATATCATGGCAAAGCAAGGCATGGCATGAAGCTACTCAAAGCATACAACAAAAGTCCCTTATTGACCATAAGCCAAAAGGGATCAGAAAATACAATGGCATGCATGTGAACATAGCAATTATCGTTAACAGATTCAGACTTGGTGAAAAACTGGAACATGGCAAAACAGATATCAAGTAGGCATGTTTACGAGCTCGATGCACTCACCACAAGGCATTGCATGACAAACTAAGCATACACCCAGCAAGTAGACATGGCATAGAAGCTAAACATGGCAAGAACAACAACATAGCATGAATGGATCAACTACAACAACCTCGGCAAAAATGCTTAACATGTAAACATTCTGCCAGGAACATTTTATAGCAAAAGTAGAGCTCGATTGACTCAAGCTAGGGTGATCCATAATTGCAAACAAAGACATGGATGGATAGAGCACAACAATATCTACAAAACATCCTTACTGATCATGCTCAAAAGAGGCATAGATCACTCGGTAGCAACAAGAACACATGGCATAAAAATATTGACAGGACAAAGACTTAGAATATTTCAAAGTCCCTGAAATCAGCAACAATACTAAAGCTACTTTGCATGCTTGTTTCACCCAACAAAGTGCACAAACAGACATGACATAAATACTAGCATGTAGTAGGCATGAAAAAGAGCACGTTCATGTGCAAAACTACTCCATGGCATATTTGCATAAATATACCCATAAAGACAAAACAGCAACATGATGTAAAATTCCATGTTCATGAACTTGCTCAAATGCAAAAAGTAATGCCACCACTGGATTGGTGGGATTTTTCTACCCCAAAAACATATATAATATGTTGGGGTTGCTGTAGAAAAATCCCCACAAATGCTCTAAGATGCAAACTGCCTAAAAAGGAAATAGACAGAAAAGGAAAATGCCTAAAAACAGAAACGTCCCAATTTGGACTTACCAGATAAGGAAAAGGCCCGAATCGGAAAGACCCCAAAACGGCAAGCTACCCGATTGGGTTTAAAACAGGGCTATGCAGATGACATGTGGGCCCATGGGTCCCATATGTCATGTGAGAGAAGGCGTGTGCGAGTGTGCGGCTGGCCGGTGGGCCTGACGAGACATGAGGCTGGCATGTGGGTCTGGCTTGGGCCCACAAGGCGGTGAGGCAGGCGCGCGGGAGCAGGGGAAAACAGAGGAGGGAGTCGGCGGCGACCGAGCGCGGCGGGGCCTCGCCGGAGTTGCTCCGTTGGCCCTACGGCAGGCGGAGAGGTGCAACAGGATCGTGGGAAGATCCCGCGCCTGCGAGTGCTGCTAGGTGCACCGAGCGACGACGGAGTCGACGCTGGTGATGAGCTAAAGAGGCGGCGACGGCGCGGACGCACGCGGCTAAACGGACAACTACGCGAGCATCTAAGGGCGTTGATCGAACCTATTTTAAGTGGAGAACACGACGGACAGACGCACAGGGGCAACGGGGAACGGAGCACTCGTCAGAGATGAGGTCCGACAACGGCGACTCGGGCGGACGGCGCGGGAGAAGCTAAGGCATGCAAAAGAGGGGGCGAAAGGTATGGGACTGCGTAGGGACTTACCACGATCACGATCATGTGCTCGGTTGGCCGAGAGATGGACGGAGATGAGCACGATGGCGACCGAACACCTACGGGTGCCGCGGGGAAGAAGAGGAAGGAGACGGCTCCGTCTTGGCGTCCCGAGGGGAAGTAGTGGACGTCGGGGACGTAGTCGACGTAGGGGAGGAAGACGGACACGATCACCGGGGTGGAGGTGGTTGAAGATCACGCCGGCGACGAGCTCATGCTCCCAGATGCGCTCGGGACATGGCCAAAACGACAGATCTGGTGTCTAAACCTACCAATCGACGGCGGCGGCGGAGGAAGGAAACCCTAGGAGAGGCATGGGACAAGGAGTGGGGGCTTAAGAGGGGCTAGGGTGAGTGGAGTGAGCTCACGCGCTCTCGGGCTCGGGGTCCCCATGGCGACGGCGAGAGGAGAGGGAAAAGGTGGGTTCGATCTACAGGGAGGCACCGACAGGTGGGGCTGAGGCGACCATGTGGCAAGAGGCTAGCGGGGGTGCGGGCGCGCGCGGGTGAGAAAAAGAGGGAGAGGGGGGCCGAGCGGGCTGGCTGGCGCGCTGGGCGCACTGGCGCGGGGCTAGCTGGGCCTGCCTGGGAGGCCAAGGCCCAGTTGGGTGTTGTTGCTGCTGTTGCCCTGATGCGCTTTCTTTTTCTATTTTTCTTCAGACAGAAAAACAAAAGGAAAAGCACAGGGGAAAAGAAGAGGAGTTGAGTAATATAAAAATATCCTCATGATCCTGAAATTGTGTAGTATTAAATAAAATTGCTTTGGTAATTTTTAAAGGTAGAAAAATATTCCAAGTTTTAATTATATTTCAAACTTGATGCATTTTTAACCCAACCAAAACAGTTCTAAAAGAGGTGAAATTTGACAGAGAGGCTAGGTATATGGTGTTAGGAAAATGGTGAAAATATGAACATTTATGGTGGAGGCAAAGTGGCACTTGCAAAGAATGGAAGAAAAGGGAAGGAAGGAGAAGTGATGGTGCAATGGTTTGAGAGGGTGACAAGGGTAATGCACATGATGCTCATGGCAACAACATGAATGACCAAATGCAACATGGCAAGCACAAAGCTATACTAGATATGACCAAGATGCAACATAAGATGGCATAGAGGAAAATGACAAGCAAAGAAAAGACAAAGCAAAGGGAAACAAAGCAAACCCAAAATGAAACCCACAAAGAGGAAAACCACATGGTATTGAACATGAAAAGGCTGGATACATTGCCAAATTTTGAAGTTTTACATCTGGGGTGTTACAGGGGTCCAACGTGGAGGAAAATGAGTTTGAGTCTTTTATGAGTAAGCTTAAGGGTAAATCCAAGAAGCACTTTGTTGCTCTCTTGGAACAACTTGGTGAAGCCAATGACATGATCGAGGCTCACGAAGACAACATCTCTAAGATGGAGGGGCATAGTCGTGACTATGCCGATGAGATATAGGATCTCTCTAATGCTCTTGAGCAAGAGCGTGGTCATCGCTTGGCTCTTGTGGAGTCACACAACAATGACCATGCTAAATTCAAGAAAGATCTTGATCATGCTCTTGTTGTGTCTCGTGTTCTAAATTCTGAGAAGGCCAAACTTGATGTTGATCTTGCTTGACTCAAGGAGGAGTTTGACATACTCGACAAGGCTCACAAGGCCTTGGATAATACTCATGCTAGTCTTAAAGAGTCTCCTGATCAACTCCAAGTGAGGCTAACCAAGGAGAAAGCCACTTTTCCTCATATGGTTTTAATTGATAATGCAAATGCTACTAACCCTTGTTGTGAGCATGTGCATCTTGTTGAGGAGAATGCAAAGTTGAAGGAGAAACTTGAGAAAGGCCTTGTGTCGTGCATACAACGTGAAAAGAACCTCAACGATCTTTTGAGCAATCAAAAGGAAGTTGTGGCCAAGGAAGGGATTGGGTTCGCACCCAAGTCCAAGAACAAGAAGAAGAATGACAAGGCCAAACGACCTCCTCCTCTCATGCAAACTTTTGTCAAAGAGGGAGAGGGTGCCTCTAAGGAGAAGACGAACAATGTGAAGGGTGGTGGTGTCAAGAAGGGCAATGCTACCCCTTCCAACAAAGCCGGTGACTTTAACCCTTCCTATCTATTATGCCGTGCTAGTGATGGGCATGTTTATGCTAAATTTGTTGGTTCGCCTTTTGAGTACATTGAATGGCCTATTTGGGTTCCTAAGACCCTTGTCACTAACATCAAAGGACCCATTACAAAATGGGTACCTAAAACCAAGCATTGATCTCTTGTAGGTGTTTGCTTCCGGTGAGGGATCATGGTTGCTCGATAGTGGAGCCACCAATCATATGACCGGAAGCAAGGATTTGGTGGTGGACGTGCAAAAGATCCCATCTATGCCCACCAATGTCGAGTGGGGTGATGCCTCATCCTCTAAGGTATTGGGGCTTGGCAAGGTTGTCATCTCTCATGATCTCATGATCGAGAAGGTCATGCTTGTTGAGTCCCTTGCATACAATTTACTTTCCATTCGTCAACTTGCAATCATGGGCTTTGCCACTTTCTTTGATATTGATACCGTGGCCCTCTTGTGGATCAAGACTCTTAAAGTAGCCTTTGTTGGGCATGTTGAGAATGGTCTCTATGTGATTAACTTTTCAGAGTGACCCACTAAGACCGCGACATGCCTAAATGCTAAAGTTGACGTGGGATGGCTTTGGCATCGCCGTTTAGCCCATGTCAATATGAGATCTTTGCAAAGTATTCTCAAGGGTGTCCTCAATATGTCCACGAGACTTACTGAGGAGACATGTAACGTGGAGTTTGATGAGAATAATGGCTCCCAAGTGGAGCAAAGTGGTACTTGTGATGTAGGTGATGAAATTCCTCCCCAAGCCATAAGAAGAATGGGTGTTGGTTTTATCCTACCCATTGAGGAACCCCTTGTGGCCGAAGGAGAAGGACAATGTTCCACTCAAGTGGAACCATCACCAACCCAAGACCCACACGCTTCCAAAGAACAAAGTGAAGGCCCTCAACCTCATGAACAAGACCAAGGGCAAGATCAACCTCAAGATTGTGTTGTACCACCAAGTGATGCCCAAGGTCAAGTTCTCTCCTCCGAGCAAGTTCAAGATCAAGAGCAAGCTCAAGATCAAGAACAAGCTCAAGACGATGCTCAAGATGATCAAGCAACCGCTCCTCAACTCACTCCTGAGGAGGAATTGGAGCATCGTGCCGCCAAGATTGCATCCAAGCTATCTACCAAGGGTCATCTCATGACAAATATGCTTGGAAGCATATGAAAGGGGGTAAGCACTCATAGACAATTGGAAAACTATTGTAAACATCACGTGTTTGTCTCTTGTGTTGAACCCCAAAAGGTCTATGAGGCGCTCGAAGATCCGGATTGGCTTAATGCCATGCATGAAGAACTCAACAACTTCGAGCACAAAAAGGTGTGGAGATTGGTGCCAAGGCCAATGGGGAACCATAATGTCATTGGAACCAAGTGGTGAAGGAAATATGCCCTAGAGGCAATAATAAAGTTATTATTTATTTCCTTATAATCATGATAAATGTTTATTGTTCATGCTAGAATTGTATTAACCGGAAACATAATACATGTGTGAATACATAGACAAACAAAGTGTCACTAGTATGCCTCTACTTGACTAGCTCGTTAATCAAAGATGGTTATGTTTCCTAACCATGAACAATGAGTTGTTATTTGATTAACGAGGTCACATCATTAGTTGAATGATCTGATTGACATGACCCATTCCATTAGCTTAGCACCCGATCGTTTAGTATGTTGCTATTGCTTTCTTCATGACTTATACATGTTCCTATAACTATGAGATTATGCAACTCCCGTTTACTGGAGGAACACTTTGGGTACTACCAAACGTCACAACGTAACTGGGTGATTATAAAGGAGTACTACAGGTGTCTCCAAAGGTACATGTTGGGTTGGCGTATTTCGAGATTAGGATTTGTCACTCCGATTGTCGGAGAGGTATCTCTGGGCCCTCTCGGTAATGCACATCACATAAGCCTTGCAAGCATTACAACTAATATGTTAGTTGTGAGATGATGTATTACGCAACGAGTAAAGAGACTTGCCGGTAACGAGATTGAACTAGGTATTGGATACCGACGATCGAATCTCGGGCAAGTAACATACCGATGACAAAGGGAACAACGTATGTTGTTATGCGGTCTGACCGATAAAGATCTTCGTAGAATATGTAGGAGCCAATATGGGCATCCAGGTCCCGCTATTGGTTATTGACCGGAGACGTGTCTCGGTCATGTCTACATTGTTCTCGAACCCGTAGGGTCCGCACGCTTAAGGTTACGATGACAGTTATGTTATGAGTTTATGCATTTTGATGTACCGAAGGTTGTTCGGAGTCCCGGATATGATCACGGACATGACGAGGAGTCTCGAAATGGTCGAGACATAAAGATTGATATATTGGAAGCCTATGTTTGGATATCGGAAGTGTTCCGGGTGAAATCGGGATTTTACCGGAGTACCGGGAAGGTTACCGGAACCCCCCGGGAGCTAAATGAGCCATGATGGGCCTTAGTGGAAAAGAGAAGAGGCAGCCCTACATGGGCTGTGCGCCTCCCCCTTCCCCTAGTCCTATTAGGACTAGGAGAGGTGGCCGGCCCCCTCTCTCTCTTTTCCCCCTCCGCGAATCCTATTCCAACTAGGATTGGGGGGGGGGGGGAATCCTACTCCTAGAGGGAGTAGGACTCTCCTGGCGCACCCCTTGTGGCCGGCCAGCCTTCCCCCCTTTTGGTCCTTTATATACTGAGGTAGAGGCACCCTAGAACACACAAGTTGATCCACGTGATCTATTCCTTAGCCGTGTGCGGTGCCCCCAGCCACCATAATCCTCGATAATACTGTAGCGGAGTTTAGGCGAAGCCCTGCTGCCGTAGTGCATCAAGATCGTCACCACGCCGTCGTGCTGACCAAACTCTTCCCCGACACTTTGCTGGATCGGAGTCCGAGGATCGTCATCGAGCTGAACATGTGCTCGAACTCGGAGGTGCCGTAGTTTTGGTGCTTGATCGGTTGGATCGTGAAGACGTACGACTACTTCCTCTATGTTGCGTCAACGCTTCCGCAGTCGGTCTGCGTGGGTACGTAGACAACACTCTCCCATCTTGTTGCTATGCATCACATGATCTTGCGTGTGCGTAGGAATTTTTTTGAAATTACTATGAAACCCAACAGTGGCATCAGAGCCTAGGTTATTTATGTTGATGTTATATGCACGAGTAGAACAGAAGTGAGTTGTGGGCGATATAAGTCATACTGCCTACCAGCATGTCATACTTTGGTTCGGCGGCATTGTTGGACGAGACGACCCGGACCAACCTTACGCGTACGCTTACGCGAGACCGGTTCCCCCTACGTGCTTTGCACACAGGTGGCTTGCGGGTGACTGTCTCTCCAACTTTAGTTGAACCAAGTATGGCTACGCCCGGTCCTTGCGAAGGTTAAAACGGAGTCTATTTGACAAACTATCGTTGTGGTTTAGATGCGTAGGTGAGATTGGTTCTTGCTTAAGCCCGTAGCAGCCACGTAAAACTTGCAACAACAAAGTAGAGGACGTCTAACTTGTTTTTGCAGGGCATGTTGTGATGTGATATGGTCAAGACATGATGCTGAATTTTATTGTATGAGATGATCATGTTTTGTAACCGAGTTATCGGCAACTGGCAGGAGCCATATGGTTGTCGCTTTATTGTATGCAATGAAATCGCGGTGTAATGCTTTACTTTATTACTAAGCGGTAGTGATAGTTGTGGAAGCATAAGCTTGGTGAGACGACAACGATGCTACGATGGAGATCAAGGTGTCACGCCGGTGACGATGGTGATCACGACGGTGCTTCGGAGATGGAGATCACAAGCACAAGATGATGATGGCCATATCATATCACTTATATTGATTGCATGTGATGTTTATCCTTTTATGCATCTTATCTTGCTTTGATTGACGGTAGCTTTATAAGATGATCTCTCACTAAATTATCAAGAAGTGTTCTCCCTGAGTATGCACCATTGCGAAAGTTCTTCGTGCTGAGACACCACGTGATGATCGGGTGTGATAGGTTCTACGTTCAAATACAACGGGTGCAAAACAGTTGCACACGCGGAATACTCAGGTTATACTTGACGAGCCAAGCATATACAGATATGGCCTCGGAACACGGAGACCGAAAGGTCGAGTGTGAATCATATAGTAGATATGATCAACATAACGATGTTCACCATTGAAAACTACTCCATCTCACGTGATGATCAGTTATGGTTTAGTTGATTTGGATCACGTAATCACTTAGAGGATTAGAGGGATATCTATCTAAGTGGGAGTTCTTTAATTAATTTGATTAACTGAACTTAAATTTATCATGAAACTTAGTACCTGATTAGTATCTTGCTTGTATATGTTTGATTGTAGATAGATGGCTCATGCTGTTGTTCCGTTGAATTTTAATGCGTTCCTTGAGAAAGCAAAGTTGAAAGATGATGGTAGCAATTACACGGACTGGGTCCGTAACTTGAGGATTATCCTCATTGCTGCACAGAAGAATTACATCCTGGAAGCACCGCTGGGTGCCAGGCCTGCTGCAGGAGCAACGCCGGATGTTATGAACGTCTGGCAGAGCAAAGCTGATGACTACTTGATAGTTCAGTGTGCCATGCTTTACGGCTTAGAATTGGGACTTCAACGACGTTTTGAACATCATGGAGCATATGAGATGTTCCAGGAGTTGAAGTTAATATTTCAAGCAAATGCCCAGATTGAGAGATATGAAGTCTCCAATAAGTTCTATAGCTGCAAGATGGAGGAGAACAGTTTTGTCAGTGAGCATATACTCAAAATATCTGGGTATAATAATCACTTGATTCAATTGGGAGTTAATCTTCCAGATGATTGCGTCATTGACAGAATTCTTCAATCACTGCCACCAAGCTACAAGAGCTTCGTGATGAACTATAATATGCAAGGGATGAACAAGACTATTCCCGAGCTCTTCGCGATGCTGAAAGTTGCGGAGGTAGAAATCAAAAAGGAGCATCAAGTGTTGATGGTCAACAAGACCACTAGTTTCAAGAAAAAGGACAAAGGGAAGAAGAAGGGGAACTTCAAAAAGAACGGCAAGCAAGTTGCTACTCAAGAGAAGAAACCCAAACCTGGACCTAAGCCTGAAACTGAGTTCTTCTATTGCAAGCAGACTGGTCACTGGAAGCGGAACTGCCCCAAGTATTTGGCGGATAAGAAGGATGGCAAGGTGAACAAAGGTATATGTGATATACATGTTATTGATGTGTACCTTACTAATGCTCGCAGTAGCACCTGGGTATTTGATACTGGTTCTGTTGCTAATATTTGCAACTTGAAACAGGGGCTACGAATTAAGCGAAGATTGGTTAAGGACGAGGTGACGATGCGCGTGGGAAACGGTTCCAAAGTCGATGTGATCGCAGTCGGCACGCTACCTCTACATCTACCTTCGGGATTAATATTAGACCTAAATAATTGTTATTTGGTGCCAGCGTTGAGCATGAACATTATATCTGGATCTTGTTTAATGCGAGACGGTTATTCATTTAAATCAGAGAATAATGGTTGTTCTATTTATATGAGTAATATCTTTTATGGTCAGGCACCCTTGAAGAGTGGTCTATTCTTGTTGAACCTCGATAGTAGTAACACACATATTCATAATGTTGAAGCCAAAAGATGCAGAGTTGATAATGAGAGTGCAACTTATTTGTGGCACTGCCGTTTGGGTCATATCGGTGTAAAGCGCATGAAGAAACTCCATACTGATGGACTTTTGGAACCACTTGATTATGAATCACTTGGTACTTGCAAACTGTGCCTCATGGGCAAGATGGCCAAAACACCGTTCTCCGGTACTATGGAGAGAGCAACAGATTTGTTGGAGATCATACATACAGATGTATGTGGTCCGATGAATATTGAGGCTCGTGGCGGATATCGTTATTATCTCACCTTCACAGATGATTTAAGCAGATATGGGTATATCTACTTAATGAAACATAAGTCTGAAACATTTGAAAAGTTCAAAGAATTTCAGAGTGAAGTTGAAAATCATCGTAACAAGAAAATAAAGTTTCTATGATCTGATCGTGGAGGAGAATATTTGAGTTACGAGTTTGGTGTACATTTGAAAAATTGTGGAATAGTTTCGCAACTCACGCCACTCGAAACACCTCAGTGTAATGGTGTGTCCGAACATCGTAATCATACTTTAATAGATATGGTGCGATCTATGATGTCTCTTACTGATTTATCACTATCGTTTTGGGGATACGCTCTAGAGACGGCCGCATTCACGTTAAATAGGACACCATCAAAATCCGTTGAGACGACGCCTTATGAACTGTGGTTTGGCAAGAAACCAAAGTTGTCGTTTCTGAAAGTATGGGGCTGCGATGCTTATGTGAAAAAGCTTCAACCTGATAAGCTCGAACCCAAATCGGAGAAATGTGTCTTCATAGGATATCCAAAGGAAACTATTGGATACACCTTCTATCACAGATCCGAAGGCAAGACTTTTGTTGCTAAATTTGGAAACTTTCTAGAGAAGGAGTTTCTCTCGAAATAAGTGAGTGGGAGGAAAGTAGAACTTGATGAGGTAACTGTACCTGCTCCCTTATTGGAAAGTAGTACATCACAGAAAACTGTTTCGGTGACACCTACACCAGTTAGTGAGGAAGATAATGATAATGATCATGAAACTTCAGATCAAGATACTACTGAACCTCGTAGATCAACCAGAGTGAGATCCGCACCAGAGTGGTACGGTAATCCTGTTCTGGAAGTCATGCTACTAGATCATGATGAACCTACGAACTATGAAGAAGCGATGGTGAGCCCAGATTCCGCAAAATGGCTTGAAGCCATGAAATCTGAGATGGGATCCATGTATGAGAACAAAGTATGGACTTTGGTTGACTTGCCCGATGATCGGCAAGCAATTGAAAATAAATGGATCTTCAAGAAGAAGGCTGACGCTGATGGAAATATTACTGTCTACAAAGCTCGACTTGTCGCGAAAGGTTTTCGGCAAGTTCAAGGGATTGACTACGATGAGACCTTCTCACCCGTAGCGATGCTTAAGTCCGTCCGAATCATGTTAGCGATTGCCGCATTTTATGATTATGAAATTTGGCAAATGGATGTCAAAACTGCATTCCTGAATGGATTTCTGGAAGAAGAGTTGTATATGATGCAACCAGAAGGTTTTGTCGATCCAAAAGGAGCTAACAAAGTGTGCAAGCTCCAGCGATCCATTTATGGACTGGTGCAAGCCTCTCGGAGTTGGAATAAACGCTATGATAGTGTGATCAAAGCATTTGGTTTTATACAGACTTTCGGAGAAGCCTATATTTACAAGAAAGTGAGTGGGAGCTCTGTAGCATTTCTGATATTATATGTGGATGACATATTACTAATTGGAAATGATATAGAATTTCTGGATAGCATAAAGGGATACTTGAATAAAAGTTTTTCAATGAAAGACCTCGGTGAAGCTGCTTACATATTAGGCATAAAGATCTATAGAGATAGATCAAGACGCTTAATTGGACTTTCACAAACAACATACCTTGACAAAATTTTGAAGAAGTTCAAAATGGATCAAGCAAAGAAAGGATTCTTGCCTGTGTTACAAGGTGTGAAATTGAGTAGGACTCAATGCCCGACCACTGCAGAAGATAGAGAGAATATGAAAGATGTTCCCTATGCATCAGCGATAGGATCTATCATGTATGCAATGTTGTGTACCAGACCTGATGTGTGCCTTGCTATAAGTCTAGCAGGGAGGTACCAAAGTAATCCAGGAGTGGATCACTGGACAGCGGTCAAGAACATCCTGAAATACCTGAAAAGGACTAAGGATATGCTTCTCGTATATGGAGGTGACAAAGAGCTCGTCGTAAAAGGTTACGTTGATGCAAGCTTTGACACTGATCCGGACGATTCTAAATCGCAAACCGGATACGTGTTTACATTAAACGGTGGAGCTGTCAGTTGGTGCAGTTCTAAACAAAGCATCGTAGCGGGATCTACATGTGAAGCGGAGTACATAGCTGCTTCGGAAGCAGCAAATGAAGGAGTCTGGATGAAGGAGTTCATATCCGATCTAGGTGTCATACCTAGTGCATCGGGTCCAATGAAAATCTTTTGTGACAATACTGGTGCAATTGCCTTGGCAAAGGAATCCAGATTTCACAAGAGAACCAAGCACATCAAAAGACGCTTCAATTCCATCCGGGATCTAGTCCAGGTGGGAGACATAGAGATTTGCAAGATACATACAGATCTGAATATTGCAGACCCGTTGACTAAGCCTCTTCCACGAGCAAAACATGATCAGCACCAAGGCTCCATGGGTGTTAGAATCATTACAGTGTAATCTAGATTATTGACTCTAGTGCAAGTGGGAGACTGAAGGAAATATGCCCTAGAGGCAATAATAAAGTTATTATTTATTTCCTTATAATCATGATAAATGTTTATTATTCATGCTAGAATTGTATTAACCGGAAACATAATACATGTGTGAATACATAGACAAAAAAGTGTCACTAGTATGCCTCTACTTGACTAGCTCGTTAATCAAAGATGGTTATGTTTCCTAACCATGAACAATGAGTTGTTATTTGATTAGCGAGGTCACATCATTAGTTGAATGATCTGATTGACATGACCCATTCCATTAGCTTAGCACCCGATCGTTTAGTATGTTGCTATTGCTTTCTTCATGACTTATACATGTTCCTATAACTATGAGATTATGCAACTCCCGTTTACCGGAGGAACACTTTGGGTACTACCAAATGTCACAACAGAACTGGGTGATTATAAAGGAGTACTACAGGTGTCTCCAAAGGTCCATGTTGGGTTGGCGTATTTCGAGATTAGGATTTGTCACTCCGATTGTCGGAGAGGTATCTCTGGGCCCTCTCGGTAATGCACATCACATAAGCCTTGCAAGCATTACAACTAATATGTTAGTTGTGAGATGATGTATTACGCAACGAGTAAAGAGACTTGCTGGTAACAAGATTGAACTAGGTATTGGATACCGACGATCGAATTTCGGGCAAGTAACATACCGATGACAAAGGGAACAACGTATGTTGTTATGCGGTCTGACCGATAAAGATCTTCGTAGAATATGTAGGAGCCAATATGGGCATCCAGGTCCCGCTATTGGTTATTGACCGGAGACGTGTCTCGGTCATGCCTACATTATTCTCGAACCCGTAGGGTCCGCACGCTTAAGGTTACGATGACAGTTATGTTATGAGTTTATGCATTTTGATGTACCGAAGGTTGTTCGGAGTCCCGGATGTGATCACGGACATGACGAGGAGTCTCGAAATGGTCGAGACGTAAAGATTGATATGTTGGAAGCCTATGTTTGGATATCAGAAGTGTTCCGGGTGAAATCGGGATTTTACCGGAGTACCGGGAAGGTTACCGGAACCCCCCGGGAGCTAAATGGGCCATGATGGGCCTTAGTGGAAAAGAGAAGAGGCAGCCCTACATGGGCTGTGCGCCTCCCCCTTCCCCTAG